>NW_026087631.1:66279258-66728570 GCF_022539395.1 Myiozetetes cayanensis
TATACACGCTTGCACATACACAGAGAGACTCTGTAGAAATGACTCATAATGACAAGCAAGAGACAGGGAAAAATATCAGTTCATGCCTTTCTTTGCTTGAAATTTTCTGTTGCTTTTCTGCTGAATGATGTTCCTTTACTATCTACATAATGAATGCCCTCTTTCCACAGATAATTAAAGAGATGCCGCCCATATCCCACTAAAATTATATATTTATACATGATGACCTTCTATTAATAAACATGTGAGATTGTTGCAACTGAACAAAACCTCACAAGTCTTCATTATTTCCCTCCACTTGGGCTCTTTATTATCTTTCTCCTTATGTGTTTAGCACTGGTGAGAGATGCCAGAGAAACAGTCTCAGTAAAAGGACAAGGCATTATTGCCTGTTGTCTCACACCTGGAGTCTGATGATTTGGACTGACTCCTTCATTCTGATCTCTGGTGTGGCTGTGGGCCACTTTGTTTTGTGTTTCATGAGCTAGCTGAAATGAATCATGAGGAGATTTATTTCTCCTTTACTTCACTCCCCCACACAGAGTCTTTCAAGGAAACAATATAAAGCCACTGTCTTTTTTAAGGCCAAATACTAGCACATGGAATATCACTGTTTGTCTCCAGACTGTGATCCTATGCCCACCCCCTCAGCCTGTGAAAAATCTCCATCTGAATGTGTGGTGACTCATCTTGGACTCCAGTTTTCTGGTCTTCCCTGTAAAAGTAGAACCAGGGGGAGCTGTATTAGACCAACAGGTGAAGCAGGAAAAAAAAGAAAAAAACAAAACACAAGCCAACCACCAAAATCCAAACCCGAAACACTCATTACATGAGCTGGTAGAAGGCCTTGAAGAAATCTGATTGGTGAGGAAGTATTTACTCTTAGGTATTTGTTTTGTTTTGTTTTCCTTAGCAATATGGCTTGATTAATAAAAAGATTTATCTTCCTTTTTTTCCCAGCTCACCTTATTCTTATGTTTAATAATTCTCACTACAAAACCAGTACCACTATCATGTATTGCACCTCTGGAAGAGGAAATGTAATATTCACCTCTACAAAAGGGTCTACAAGAAAACAGACTTTTCTCAACCGACAAAATGACAAGCACATATAAAGCACATGTTGCAGCCTGACATCTCTGTGTGCTAAGGAAGCTGAAATCAGCTGTTATTGCTCTATAACCAGTGGACTCAGGTGACCTGCAAGATGCAGGGATGAAGAAGAAAGGTAGACTTTATTCTTTGATTATTCCATTGATCAAACACATGAATAATATTTTCACAGATATTCCTCACTTACAGCATGACTGTGGTCAAGAGAAAATGCAGATAATGAAGCAAAGCTAGTTCAAGTTTAAGCCATATGGTATTTACCTGGTTCCCATAGCTTGGCCTCAAACCCAAGCAAAAGGATTTGCTCCACTTCTTCCTCAGCATTCATCATTTCATCTGATTCTCCTGCTCCCCTGCTAAGCTGTGAGTTGGTTTTGGTTTGATTTCTTTCTTTTTCTCTCTTTTGTCAAGTCTGTTAACAATCATTCCTTCTCTTTCTCCCTTCTTCTTTTATCTTGGGCCCAAGAGTTTGGTTTTCTCAAAGCTTAGTTTGTCATCCCCTGTTTTTTTTTTTTTTTTTAACTTATTTGGAAGCCAAAAAACATTTCAATTCACATTTGATTTCCCCAATAAATCCTTTTATCCCTGCCCCGTTGCCAGCCTTCTCATTCACTGTCATTATCGGTTATATCCTATTTGCCCTAATCTAGTTATCCAGTCTTTTTATCAGTTTATCTTACCAGCCCCCACCCAAGCAAACCCCCTTTGAATCCAATAGGAGGAAAAGGCAAAGGTGTTCCTGTCCTATTTGGAGTGGATAATTCAAAAACTCACAGCATGTGACAAGGCAGTGCTGAAAGAAGGCTTGGAAAACATCCATGCAAAATAGCGCACGACAGCGATTCTCCCCAGAGGCCAGGTAGGCTAAATGCTTACACCCAAGCCATGCTGCAAGCAATCATCTGGGAGTAAGCTCTCCAAGACTTTGCTTCATAATATCACACTACATAGCCAACAAAATCCTCCAGTGCTCCCACAGTTGGCAGCAGTAGGTTTCCATACTTTGCCCACTTTCTAGCCTCTCCCAGACCCTTCCAGGCACTCGTTGATGAAAAACACTCTCCTGGCAAAAAGCATTTTGGCAGTCTACATACTGTGTCCCTATTTCCCATGAATAATATAATATTTCTCATACACTGCTCTGTGCATCTGAGTCTGGACTAAAATTATTTTTTTTTAAACTATTGCTGTGGATTATCTAAAAGGTATGTCTTGAAATGTTTTGGTTTAGGTTGGGGTTTTTTTTCAGATATTTTTTCAGCACACCCATTGATATAAGACAATCTCTCCACACTTCCTATTTCACCTTCTGACTCATCTTTAGGATTTCTCAGTCATCTGCTGTGTAGTGGGAGTTTGAAATAATCAACAGAAACGTTAGGCACGTTTCCCGTTTTTTTTCCCTGATGTCATAACTGAATCAAGATATGTCAAAGAAAAATGAAAGACTTGACAAAGATGCATTAAAAAAAAAGTTACAAGTAATCTGCAGTGTTAAACTAAATGAATGCAGCAAAATCTAATTAATAGTAATATTGTTTTTACACCTGTGCCCGTTCTAGAGGCAACCAATTCTAACAACATAAGAGGAGAGAATTCAACAGCTACAATCTAGGAGATGGAGACTCAATCTCCTTCTTAAGCACGAACTCTCTGCATGACTGTTTCTGCTGCCCATATGTTAAGGAAGAATTATAGCATCTCTTTCCTTCACAGGAATGTTGGTAGGATAAATACATTGAGGACTGGGAGGCACTCAGGTCCAGACTCATCCCACTTAACTATGACACCTGTCTGAGGAAACCAAGAAGTTTGGTTTATTCAAGGATACGAAAGTTAGAGGCAGAAGGATGGACATCTTGCAGAAGGCAACTAAGGCTGCTGGAGATGTGAGTCAGCTTCAGGAGCTGCTTGTCATTTTCCATTGAACTCATAGCAACCACGTACCTGGGGATGGGATGAAGTTGTCTGAACACAGGTATCCAGTGATCCCTTAGATGCCCTGCAGAGGCTGAGACATGTGGTTATGGCAGATATGTATGACACAAGACTTCCAGGACAGAGTGGGATGTCCCACTGCTCCTGTCCTGACAGGGGATGTCTATGTTGAAGAAAGAGAATTTTTCTCAAAGTGTTTAAAATAGGTAAATAAATGGGGCCTCTGGGACAACCTCTGTGAAATCCATTGAGAAGTTAAAAGTGAAAATTCTATTAGACATAGAAATACCCTGGTGAAGATTTCTTCTGAGAGTATACGGTGGCTACTCATTTTGAGCCTACAAGGTACCTTTCCTTTTCTTTCTGCCCTCTTCTTTCAGGTTTTCACCAAACTGTTTGTTAGTTGTCAGTTTAGGTCAGCTGTCAGTTGTCATAAGGACAGTTAAAGGGTGAAATGGGTAAAGTATGGTGGATTACATGTGACTTTTAATTATATTTTAAAACTCTGACATACTACTTCCACAGCAGCGGAGATATAATGCCAGTGCATCATTTCACTGGTTTCTTTCCTCATCTCTCATCTGCAGAACCTTGCCTCTCTCTTGTTGTACGTGAAAGATTGTAAACTCTCTTCTCTGTCCTCTTGATTATTCCTTTTAAACTTGCTAATAGCTGACTGGCTTTCCATTGTACTGTAGCACAGTATATAATAACCTGCAATTATTGTCCATTTAGGCTTTCCCCTGGGTCTGCTTTATTCCAGCCATCAGTGGACCTGTACACTGCTTTTCTGCTGATTTTACTACCAGATTCATTGCTGCTGAGAAGAAAAAAAAATAACTGATGATCTACAACCCGTTATATAATTTTCCCGTCTGTTGTTCTTATCTTTTTTTTTTTTTCTCTGTTCCTTGCCCTACTGTAGAGACTTTATGAAAATTGCTTTATAATAGGCCTTCCTCAACTGTTGCATCCTGTTCTGTACTGGATCTGTACTGGATCTGTACTGCTAAAGTATTTTGCTGCTGTGCTCTGTACTTCTGTACAGCAGTTACAGTCTACATGATACCTGGAGGTCAGTGTGCACAACAGCTCTGCTGTGTTTTCACTCTCTTTGACTTGACTTCTCCACCTTCTTTTCTGATCTGGACAGCCGCAATAGACAGAATCCTAGCTTGGATGTTACAGTTTATTGCTTTTGATTTTCATTAAGAGGGAGAAAGTTTTTACACCAGGTCTGACCTATTTCTTATTATCTGCACATAAAATTTACTTTATCTACAGAGCTTCTATCTCCTGCCTTTCTTCTCAGTCTTGAGTTACGCTCGAGGCCTGGGGTATGTAGGCTAGTAAACCTTTCATCCAGTGAACATCTTGGATTGAAATATAATGAATTTCTCAAGGCAAAGTCAAGTGGCAGTTATGTGACTTACAAGCAAAAGTGTTATTGGTGGGAGTAAGATTTCTAAACAATTCAGAGAATCCAGGCTGTTGTACATATGAATTTACAGAGGCACACTGTTGTTACACCTACTTACTTTATTTGTTTTGTTGTGTTTTTTTTTTTATGTAACATTTATTACTTCCACCACCTTTGAATTTATCAAGAGTCTGTTCGTGTAACATTACAATTAGTGCCCTGTGCAGTCTCATGCAGATCCATATGTATGCTGCTCAAAGGGTTAAATATATACAGACTCTCATTTAGACAAAACCAATTTCTGCTGCAAATCATTAATACCTATTCATAAGTACCGTTCTTTACCTCCCCCAACCCACACTTAGGCTTGGTTGATGGGAATGATCGTCCACGTCTAGATCCAGTCAGTTCAGAGGTGGCTTCACTGTTGAGTTGAGCAGAGGCAAGAAGTCAGCTTTGCTGTTCTGTTTCAGAGCCCCTTCACTGCTGCTTCACCACCGCCCTGCACCTCTCCTGTGCCCCGTGGTCTTCCCGGGGGTACTTGAACCTTCGCTCCAGGAGGCTGTTTGTGCTACCCTCTAGTGGCCAAAGCACGGAGAAAACTGCTAAATTAAGAACACAGACCAAATTTTATGCAAAGGTGATAATAGATTTTATTTTCCGCGACGTGAAACCGAAGCAAACAATTTTGAAAAATGAAACAAACAAACAAACCAACCAAACAGCAACAAGCGAAAAAACCCACCAAAACCAAAACACGCAACAAATAAATCCGTTTAAAGTTTAAGGCTGGGAATGAATCTGAACTTCTAAAATATCAGTGTCTTCTAAATAAATGCAATTTGCATAATACAAAAACCTTGATGAAATGGAAGGTGATTTTGTAGTCTAGGCAGGGACTCAGAGTATTTTAAAACACCAGAGATTTGCTGTGTGAACAGAAGGCAATAGTTTGACGTTCCCACTCAACCTCAGTAAACTATGACAAAAATACTGTGTTTCCCTCACTATTTGTCTCTTTTGACTATAAATTTTCCAGCAACAGAAACTCTCCTACATGGTTCATACAGCTCAGTGAAGATCTTCTCTAGGTTGAACCCGACCACAACAGTGAAACGAGTAAATAATATTTGATGAGTTACAAGGTTGTAGAAAATGAGATGAGACGGAACTCAGTGGTGGAGAACTGCTGACCAAAGACAGATGTCTGAGAGCTGTGGGGGAGAGTGAGAGGGTTTCCAAAGTTATTGATCCATCTGAGATTCTGGAGTCTACTATAGGACTCATGAAAGCCAAGGGAGAAAACGCAGGTAAAGGCAAGGAAGGTCAAAGGGACAATACATCTAACTGACCACTGATGAGAAATGGACCAAAGACATGAAACTGCGTGCTGCAGAGTCACAACTGGCACTGAGATTTAACATCTATAACAAAGCAACTAAATATCCCCCAATGTTCCTCTCCTTTCTAGCCCTCACCAAGAATTATTTCAAATGTCAAAATGAGACCACTTTGGGTCGGTTTTTTTCTTAGGAAGTCATAGATTTTTGTAGAGAAAATAGGCTCACCAAAAAAATGTGTGCAATCCTGGGGGACAGAACCAGCAGAAATCCTTTTCTTCCAGTCTTGTTTTTCAAACTGGTGGAAACAACATTTGACAGAAGACCTGTTTCAATCCCGGGCTCAAAACAGGTATTTTATGGCTACTTGAAAGGCTGCTGGGAGCTATGGTAGAGATGTTCACACATACTTATGGCTGGTGTTATGTCCTCTCAAAAAGCTGAAGGCCCTTTAGCAAACGGTTTCAGAAATCTCAGAGGTTTCCTCTGTGTATCTACAATGAAGAAATTTAACTACTAGTTGTTTGAATACTCAGATGTTTCCAATTGTTTTACAAAACACAAGGTCGTCAACATCTAGAGAAGAAGAAACTTAGGTGGAGGTTCAGACGAGTAGTTTAAGATAAAAAAAAAAATCAACCAAAATTTTTAACTGGTTTGGGTAGAGGTATCATCTAATTGTGATTACCTAGTAGTTCATAGTCATACACTAATGTGGCCAGGCAACTCTATTTCTTTCATTAGACCAGTGGAAGAGAGTTCCTATTTTGTTTGTGCTGTGCTACTGGAGACTATGGGGTCATTTTAGTCTCATGAAATAGTAACCCTTAATTTGAGGGGCTTGATGCAGTAGGCAAAAATCAAAGCAAGACTTACATTTATAAAAAACTCATGAGTTTGGCAAATAGAGGGTAAGACAGCAGCTGAGAGTTTTGAATTGAAAGCTTAGTGGTTAGATCATGGTTGCTTAGTGTTTGTCTTCAAACACTCCCAGGAAGGAGGGCAGGCAACCTAGATATAAAGTGGAAGAACAGATTAACCCTGACATTTCTAGGTCAAGGGAATAACCGAGGTCATGCCTTTCCCAGGCCCACCAAAGTCACATCTGTGCAGATCGGGAGAGCTCATGGAAGTACTAATACAAAATTCAGGAGGGCAAATGGTGCCGCTACTCTTCAAAATGCAACATGTTAACAATTACTTTTGTTTTCACTCACTACATCACTGTGCATGTTCTACCCTGTCTCTCTAAAGCAATCTTATAAATCATTGAAGAGAATGGTTCTATTTTTGCCTCAAATATCCTAGCCTCGAAATCTCATGAATATTTTCCAAATTAGGTCTTCAGTTTACTAGATCATACACTTATCTCCTGGTTCTGTATGTTATGGAGAGTTTCTCTTCAAGAAGAAACAAAATTTGACTCTGATTAGTAAGACATGGGAGATAACTCAGGATTAGAATGCAGAATCATAAAATAATGTATTCCATTGTCCTTCTAAGTTTGGTTTTCTGCCTGTTTTGGGCCTGACAGCTCACTGTTTTTTAAAGAACCTCCAGAAATGGAGATGTTAAAAGCTTCCCAAGCAGTTTACTCAGCTACTTAACTATTCTCTATCAGGAGAACATATTACTGGTGTCTAATTTAAATATTCTTTGCTGTAATTTAAGTCCATGCCTTCTTTCCCTGTCCACAGTGACTCTGAAAAATAATTCACCACACTTTCCTTGGCAACTCTTGAACTGAAGAACCATTGCCTTGCCCCCACTAGTCCTCTCTTTTCTAGACAAACTGCACCAGTTCCTTCAGCTTTTCTTTTGGAGGACAGTTATAGCTTAACCATGTTTTTAGCAACATATGTACGTCCATATTACGTCCATTCTGTTCTTTTCTCATTAGGATTTCTTTTTTTAATTCCTATCTCACACATCAATATAAATATGAGTGGTTTCAAAGTTAACCTTAATTGTCTATAACTCTGTGTGTCACCCTCTGCCATCTGACAGTAGTTTAGAGAAGGCACTACAGCATATGACACCTGTAGTGATGGATCTTTCTGTAGCTCTGGCACTGTCAGACACAAGGAATTCAGGACCTGTGTTTTAGTCTGTGTAATAACTGTAGGTTTCAGCACAGTGATTCTAGTTTTTCCATCTAAGACTTCAAGCTATACCACCCAGTAAGTGAGGACATTGCTACATTGCTGAAAAACCTAGAGCCCAGCCAGTGGGTAAATATTTTATTTCTAGGACTTATAGAGTGAGAACAAGTATTGTCTTCATCGCAGATTACACAGAAACCCCTGTTCAGCTGCCTTCTGTGCTACCTGTATCACTATGGGTGAGTCATTAAGCTTTCTTTTGTCAAAATTTCCTCTCACTTTAACATGGAGAAGAAGATTTACAGAGCTCATAAGGAGAAAAAAATTTAAAACTGCATAACGGTACTAAAAAAAAAAAATTATAAGATGCATAAATACCATTATGGCAAGAACAACTACTCTGTAACAAACTATGAAACAGTGACACTTTTCAGATTATGCGCAAAGATCTAGATACACAAAAGAAAAGCAATGACTGCACCTTTTTCTGTTTAACTCGTAAACAAATGCATTTGCTTCAGGAACAAATCATTATGTGTATAAAAAATACATGCCAGTTTACCTTAAATGAGATTTCCCATACATATTAATTTTACAATGAATTTGTGCTGCAGGCATTTCTTATTTTGCAGTGCATACTTGGGTACCAATATCAGGATGAGAAATAAATACAAAAATTGGTTTCTTAGTGTAGCACCACTTTAAATGTCCATTTCTTGAAAACTAACAAGACTCATGCATTCATTTATTTTCTGGGCAACATGGAAGTCTCTGTTCTTCCAATAGGTAGGATTTATAAACTGTGATTTGTACACTATGCAAACGATGGCAATTTGAAACTTTAAATGTTCCTTAAGTAGAGAGTTTGGCATTTTGTAAAGCTGATAGTAGTCCAGATAATGTATTCATTAGATGTTGTCGGGTCTTGTCACCTCGACAAAATAGGTCTTTTCCTCCCTGATAAGCAGCTCTGGTTGCCCTGTTTCTCCCTAAGGTTTGTGACACTTCACATTATATGGCCCTAAATCCAGTTTCTTGCATCTCTGACATCTTGGGTGCTTGCTTATCTTCTTAGGAAAAGCAAGCAAGTGAACAAACACACATACAAACAATTGAAAAAACAACAACAGAAAACAGCAGACCAAACCTAACCCAAAATCACTAGCTTTTTTTTGTTGCAGAGAACATGACTAGAGAAAAATATATTTCATATCTTATCTACAAATTTATGGTAATATTTTATTAATTAATCTCTAAAGCTCTGATAAGCTGCAGCAAAGATTCAAGGTCTCAGCGGGTCACTTGTTGTGACCAGGACTTGACTGATGTACAGGCCTCTAAAATTCACAAGTTCACTGGGCTTTAAGAGATATCTCACATTTCAGCTGCTAGATTCAATTTCAGCTCCAAGTGCAGTTTGGATGGTGGGCTGTGAACTCACCATTTCGGTACCTGAATGCAGTGTCTTTCCTGTGCTTTCCCTGGTATGCATCCTTTCTCCTCTCCTCAAGTGAGTCGTGCTGGAGAGGATGAGGAAATTGCTTGCTGCACAAATGAGAAAGAGAAATCTGGCTTGAGAATGTAGAAAACAGCTCAGGACAAGGAATTTTTAAGGAAGGAAAAAGAGAGGAAGGAGAAGTAGTGAAAATAGAAAAAGAAACTGCAATTAGGTACTGATGAGAGGGAAAGGAGGGAAACTAAAAGTGGACTGGACTAGTTAATGCATCTAATCAAAACTGAATAGGGTGTGTGACAAGAAGGGTCTGAGAATGGATGCTGTGGTGGGGGGCAGAAACTCATTACTGACATATAATATGTGCAAGAAGGGCAATTATTTTAATTGATGAAAATGCTGAGTTTTCAGTGACAGATGAGTTCACTCTAGCTGGATTTTGAACATGCATAATGCAGTGTAAGGTGAGCCACACTGTAAGGTCAGGTATTGGTAACTTCCATACAGTACCTGTGATTTTAAACTTTAATATCTCAGTGCCTCAGTTTCTCACTATGTAGGATATACCATCAAAACAGTGAAAAGTTGTAAAGTAAACCCAGATCTGTCCATGCACTGAAAAGGAAGGTTATTAAAAGAAAAATTAAAAGAAATGAAAGGGGATTTTTTGTGCATCCTTCCCTTCTCCCCAAAATTAAGATGTTTTATGAAAATAATGACCCTTTCACTTTTTTATTAAAATAACGTTTTAATATAATGTTTTTATTTTAAACTACCCAGGAACAAAATATCTGACTAGGTTAAAAATACACCTCTGTCATTCACATTATATTATATAAAAGACTCCAGTTTTCAGTTCTACTCATGAATGCTGCCTGTTTTGCTTAGAGTCGTGTGAGAGGAGCTAGAAATAAAACATAAGTCTGTGAAGCTTTCTTGTTGCAAGCCAGAAAGCTGCCAGCACGGTGCCTCTTGATGCAAATGGGAGTGGTGTGTTTTTTTTTTTTTTTCCCTGAGATGAACATTTGCAGCATCTAAACTCACTTCCCCAAGCAACCATCAGATGGTAGCAATGCTTGTTTGCTACCTACCATGGGCTAGATTCAAAAATGGGATGCAGAAATCCAGGCCGTTCTCTCCAGCCCCAGCAGCCACCCAGTTGCCTTTCGAGAGTGCCCCGGTGTTTGCGTTTCGGAGGACACGAAAAGCTGCAGATCTGAGTGTTAGTGCTGAGCTAGACACTATGCAAAGCAATCTGATCTCATATGCACAGAGTTGTAGCCAATAGCCACATGCATGAGGGAACAGATGAAACCCAAGGGAAATGCAGATGTCCTGTCCCTGGTTTTGTTCCCTGGGCCTTGGTTTACTGCAAAGGAGGACTCTAAGGGGTGTGGAAATGGAAATAGCAAGAAAATTAACTCGGGACCTTGAAATTAACTGTAGTAGAGACTCTCAAGAAAATCGATCCAATGTCACAAAAGGGTGATAGAACGGACTCCTGTAGCATGTAGGAGTCCTTGGTGAAGTTATCAAAAGCTTTCTTACTGAAGGCCTGGCTGATAACAGCCCTCTACTTTGGATACCATTAGTCAAGTGTTATCCTTGAGGCTGAGGGCAGGATTCAGTGTCCCTGCTTCCAAATGTCACACAGTAGGACACTTAGGCCTGATTTCCCATCTGCATTCCTTGTATAGCCCATGGGGAGGCAAAGACACAGAGAGAAAAAAAACTTTTCCCAGACATGGATTCCTGACTTTAGGTGAGGAAAAACAGACCATGAAGGTGTCTGTTTCTCTCTACTAGCCAGAAATGCAACTTATCTCACTTAGATTTTACTCCTGATTTTAGGTGTCTAAGAGGGTATAAAACAATCCCCTTGTTTGCCATTTCCTCATACAAGAGGTGCTCCATCCCTCTAATAGTCTTGGTGGCCTCCTCTGGACTCATTCCAACAGGTCCATGTCCTTCCTGTTTTGGGGCCCCAGAGCTGGATGCAGCATCGCAGGTGGGGTCTCGCCAGAGCACAGGGGCAGAATCCCCTCCTCACCTGCTGCCCACCCTGCTTTGGATGCAGCCCAGGACATGTTTGGCTTTCTGGGCTCTGAGCTCACATGGCTGGGTCATGTCCAGCCTCTCACCCTCCTGTATCCTGAGCCCTCCTCAGCAGGGCTGCTCTCGGTCTGTTCATCCCCCAGCCTGTGTTGTTACTGGGCGTTGTGTTGACCCAGGTGCAGCTTCTTGCACTTGGTCTTGTTAAACTGCATGAGGATCCCATGGACATTGTCCTGGCTATAGTAGACTCCCATGATGGCATCTGCATTATTTGTTTGTGCCTTGATTCTTACCCAGAGGCTCTCAACTGTGTCCTTGACAACTGTGAGCTACCTACATTCCAGGCCTCCATTGCATACAATATCTCTGCCTCTTCTACCCTGGCTATCCCTCCTAAAGAGCCTGTAATCACCCAGCAGGGCGCTCCAGTCAATGCCAGTGATGTCAGATCTCTGGGACTGGGCCAAAGCTTTGAGCTCATCTTGCAGCAGTGGTGCAACAACCCCTCCAATTCCTTATCCATCTAACAGTTTATCCATCAAATCCATCCCTATTTAGAGAGAAAGATGATGTGGGAGACCATGTCAAAGGCTTTACAACCATCCAGATAAACGACATTTATAAACTTTGCCTTGTCTACTGGTGTAACCATTTCCTCATTAAAAAGCCACTAGGTTGGTTAGGCAGCCACAGTGATGTGATGGTTGGAGGCCTCCTTGGGCATAGGAATCATGAAATGATACAGTTTTTGATTCTCGGAGAAGTAAGAAGAGGGGGTCAGCAACACTGCCACCTTGGACTTCTGGAGGGTAGACTGTGACCAGCTTAGGAGACTGGTTGAGGGAGTCCCCTGGGAGGCAGTCCTGATGATCAAAGGAGTCCAGGAAGGCTGGACATTCTTCCAGAAAGAAATTTTAAAGCTGTGGAAGTAGACAACTATCTGTGCTTAAGTGGTGTTCCCCAGGGCTCAGTGCTGGGGCCAGACCTGTTTAATAGCTTTGCTGATGATCTGGATGAGGTTATCGAGTGCACCCTCAGTAATTTTGCAGATGACACCAAGCTGGGTGGGAGCGTCAACCTGCTGGAAGGCAGGAAGGTTCTGCAGAGAAATCTGGACAGGCTGGATTGATGGGCTGAGGCCAATTGTGTGAGGTTCAGCAGGGCCAAGTGCCAGGTCCTGCCCTTGGGTCACAACAACCCCCTACAGTGCTCCAGGCTGGGGGCAGAGGGGCTGGAAAGCTGCTCGGTGGGAAAGGACCTGGAGGTGCTGGTTGACAGTGGCTGAACATGAGCCAGAGTGAGTCCAGGTGGGCAAGAAGGCCAATGGCCCCTGGCCTGTGTCAGCAACAGTGTGGGCAGCAGGACCAGGGCAGTGACTGTCCCTCTGTACAGGGCAGTGGTGAAGCCACAGCTTGAGCGTTGAGTTCAGTTCTGGGCCCCTCACAACAGGAAAGACATTGAGGTGCTGGGGCAAGTTCAGAGAACGGCAGTGGATCTGGAGAAGGGTCTGGAGCACAAGTCTGCTAAAAAGCAGCTGAGGAAGTTGTAGGTGTTCAGCTTGGAGAAAGGCAGGCTCTGGGCGACCTTCTCTCTCTAAAAGTACCTGAAAGGAGGTTGTAGCCAGGTGGGGTTTGGTCTCTTTTACCGAGTAACAAACAATAGGACAAGAGGAAATGGCTTCAAGTTGCACCAGGAGAGGTCTAGATTAGATATTAGGAAAAATTTCTTTGTGGAAAGAGTTTCAAGCTTTGTAATAGGCTGCCCAGAGAAGTGGCTGAGTCACCATCCCTGTAGCTATTTAAAAGACATGTAGTGTGACACTTACAGACATGGTTTAGCAGTAGGCTTGGCAGTGCTGGGTTAATGGTTGGACTCCATGTTCTTAAACATGTTTTTCAATATAAACAATTATGTGATTCTGTGGTTCTAACGAGGCAACTTCATTAAACCACAGGATGGACACTTGGGGCCTCTTTACTGCTTGAGATAACTAATTCCCATCAGTAAATTACTAAACTGTAGCCCACTGTCAGACTTTTTGATTGCAGATATACTATATTTAGCAAAAATAGATTTGACACGTCTGATTATCTGTTTAGCCATTATGTCTCCTAGTAAGCTCTCAGGGAAGTGAGAATAATATTCTAGAACATTTTTTTTATGTCAGCATAATCAGACCTATGTCAACTTTGCTCCAGAGAGCCTTTTCTTTTTTTTTCCCTGAGTCACTGACATTGGATTTTTTTTGACTTAGACTGGACTTATATTTGTGGCATGTATAGCAACTCTTGACAACTTCTTAAATGTAAATTTATATTTGTATAACTTTTTTCTGAATAGATCCTTTTCTTACGCATTTCAGTTCTTAACTGGCCTTAGTAGATGCCCAGAAATAGTTGCAATATTTGGGTGCAGCCATGAAGGAGAACAAATGAAAACAGTCTGGACTAGTTACTTTTATCCCACGTGCTTGTCACCACACAGCATAGCCACCTTGCTCATCCTGGTGGTGTCTCACCAGGACTGGGATATTATGTTTTACCTCCTGAGATGTGCAGTTTCTCTTTCAGAGTTGTTTAGCAAGTACAGTATGAATTTTTTCAGGCACTTGTTTGTGCTAAATCAAAGAATAAGCTCAGAGAAAACCTCTGCACTGTGTTCCTTCACACTTTAAGCAGATGTTCCAGAGAGAGAGACTGAACTTTTAGCTATCTGCAGTTTAGTTTTAGTTTGCAAATCATATCAAACCCCCAAAAATTTCCAGCATGATGAGAGAAGGTCATGGGATGGTTGCATGTGGTGTACAGTCTAGATGGAGAATGGTTGTCTCTTATAAATAAATACATGTTATTTGCTATATCTTTATGCAAAGACTGAAACCTTACTCTCCATTTAAGTGCACCAGTGGGATGAACTCTGTGATGCTCACTTCTGGTTTTCACCATGCTGCTGTAAAAGGTGCCCCTCCTGAGCATCTGCCTTTCACACTTAGAACATCTCATGGCTGTGCCCTTCCAAACAGCAGAATCACAGAATGTGCTGTGTTAGAAGGGACCCACAAGGATCCCTGAGTCCAACTCAGCCCTGCACAGGATCATCCTCAAGAATCACACCATGTGCCTCAGAGTATGTGTTCTGTCTGCAGTTCTTCCCTGAGACTTGTAGCACGTTTGAACCTTGGTGCCTTCTCTGCCTGTCACTTGTTTGGATAGATAGACTGGTGGTCAGTTTCCTATATTGCTCAGCCGTGCATTTTCCCTTTCTTTTGCTGCAGAATGACTAGGGATGACTTATGCAATTGAGTTAAATACATGTTGAATGAAATCATGTATTTGTTTTCGTGTTCAAAATTGTTTGAGGCTGCACAAAGCCTTCGGTTATGATGTTCTAGCATCCCATGGCAGAGCTATCACAACCAGCTATGCAAACCTCTCTGCTGTCAACATTGTGGCTTGTTTAAAGTGAGCTAGGAGTTGAAATGAACCTAAATACCAGAGCAGTGAAATGATGCCACCAAAAAGATATCCTGAATGTGTGGAGAAGTATGGCTTTTGTAGATGCATGACAAAAAGTTCTTAGTTCTTAAGCAGAAAATATTTAGTATTAACCCTAACCTTTTTTTCCCCTTATTTTAATCCTATTTTTCTCTTTAAAGATAGTAGGAGGCAATTTACTTTGCATCTCTGTCCAGTTTGCAAACACCCACAAACAGGAGATATTTCATTCTCTCCAATGTCCACATTTACTCACTTGAACAGTTATGGCAATAAGGCTAAATTGGCTTTTCTTTTAGTTTCCTCTTCAACAAAAAGCTCTGTTTCCTGAGAACTGCAGTAGCCTCAAAGTTCATCTGTGTTCTGAGAGCTGTTCTGTTCTTTCATGCATTTCCACAGTTGTGTCAGTCCCCTATGTTTCTTATTATTATTTTTTTTTTCCAAGAATGAGACAACTGCCATATTTCTGCTAAATGATAAATCTTTTACTTGTGTGACATAACGGAAAGCAGGAAACTCTGAAGAAAGGATGATGCTTTTTTCTGGCTGTTGGTTTTTGGTTTTTACTATTTAATATTATAAGTGCTTACATGGTGAGAAACAAAAAGTGTACTTCATGTGGTATGCATCAATAACGGGACGTAAGAATCGTGTGAGTCTTGTAGGTTAACCACACGTATAGACCCCTGCTAGTTCTTCCCTCTCAATACTATAGAAATTCAGAAATACCAATTTTTATATATATATATATATACATATGTAGACTTCAAACTTATGGCCATGCATAGACTGAAGGCGGAGAGTTTCTCCCCATGATTTCTCGCTGTCTCAAACACCTACAGCAGAACGACAACACCTCTTCCTGAAAGCTGAGCCAGTTTTGATCTTGTTGCTGTTGTCAAAGGGAAGGAAGTGGGTATCCATAATGCAGGTGCTGATGATTTGTGCAATGCTTCTCCTCTTATGACAGTGACAAGGTTTATGCCCTGATGTAGCTTTGAAAACCCCAGCTGTATCTCTGAGCACGAGATCTTATGAGTCTAAGCAAACTTGTGGAAATTGTATTCTTTTGACTTGCAACAAGAATAACAGCAGCTGATATATATATCAGACCTCTATTTTAGCCATTCTTTTCTGTTGTTGATAGAGTGATGACTAATGTTTCTTTCTTGATGGAGAACAAAATAGGGTGGATAAAACATAGGGAAAAATTAAATCAAAGGCATCTGTGGTTTCTAAAAAGCTGCATTTGTCAGAAGGGAAAGACATCTGAAACCTGGGATCTCTTGGATTTCAGTGCCTTTGGTTTAAATGTCAGTGATCAATAGGATATTTCTCTGAATTTATATAATTTAGGTTCAGAGTATTTAAAATAAAATAAAATATTTCTAAATCTTTCTGTTCTCTACCCCTGATTCTGTTAAGGGTCTCATTCAGCCCTTACTCAATTATCCAGTGGAAGTGGGAGAATGTTCAGTGTAGACTTCAGACCTCAGTGTAGACTTCTTCTCCCTTGAGACAATGTGCTTGTCCAAGTTAATGGCAGAGACATTCAAAGAGGTTATTCATGGTTTGCAGAAGTTGAAAGCTATTCAGAATTGTTTTTTTTTTCTGAAATAATAATGGGCAGATTAAAATGTACAAACTGAAAGGCGTAAATGTCAGGCATCTCTTTATCTTACACCTTAGAAATACCCAGAACCTTACCCCTCAAGTAAAATAACTCAGCTGTGTGCCAAGAAAAACAGAAAGTGGTTACTGCTTCTTTGCTATTGGTAAGACTTATCCCCAGATTGAAAAGATAATGTATTGGAGGGAGAAGATGAACAGGGAAGGCCTAGGAAGGGAAAATATGATGGGGAAAGAATATCCACTGGCATCTGTCAAACCAGGGCAGCTAGCCCTCTGTCTTACAAGCTTGTGACTTAAGTCACATTTCTTCTTATATTGGACATACTTTATTTTAACCAAGGAAGATTCTCAGATGCCTTGAACTGATTTTGTGGTAAACAGAAGCAAACCTAAAGAGCTGTTTTATTATAGCTTATTGTGCAAGTGTTGGTTCATAATAAATCATTGTACTCTTTAGAAACAAGCTTGAAACAAGTGCATAAATATTAAATGGCCTCAGGAATAAAGACATTTTTAGCAAAATTATTGAGTGTGGTTTTCCAAATCCATTGGGTAATCCAAAATCCCCACAGTCATTTAAGGACCAACATGTACTACCATTTGTAGTAATGTAAATCCAGTGTAACTGTGTTGAAGTCAATAGTTATTCAAAATTAACATAAAAAAATAAGTAGAATTTAGTCTTTGAAATATAAACAACGTAATTGCCTGAAATTCTATCCATTAGGATAAAAGAATAAAAATTCTATACCTCTGCAGAAAAGGGAAGTAAAGCTATCTGTATTATGTGTGTAAATTTAGGCAAAAAAGATGATACTGATTTAATTTATGTAATAAAGTTCTTATACCATAGTAAGAAACACTGAAGCAGAAGTCATTAATTTAAAAATTAAAATGCTATTCTACATTTTAATAATGCCAGCAGAAAAAGAAAAGGATGAGATCTGTGGCTTTTGTAAAGCAGAAATATTCAGGCCAATATTTTTGCTTGCAAGCCCCTCTGCTTTTAGAAGGAAGTCATAGAAAAAAAAGAATAATTCCTATATCCTTAGTTTCTGATGTTCCATAGTCTTCCCACATAACTAGGGACTGACCCACGGAGATGGCCATGTTGTGCCTCAGTTATCAAAATCTTAAATTACACCTGCTTAAGTTGTTCTTGTCTCTCCTCTTACATGACTTACAAGATAAAGTTTACCTGTGTGGTGGGTGGCTAGAAATGGGAGACAACTGAGTCCATGAAAGACATGCAACTTCAAGGTATCCATCTGAAGCAACACCAATTATGTTAGAGTCCTGATAGCATAAATGAAGGACCAAAGTCCTGGGGCTCCTCACTGTAGCCCATGACAGTGCCTTTTGGGATTCTCTAAAATGCAAAATGTTGATTTTCACCCCTCAGAGTGGTGCTGACACTGAGAGTGAGAAGAGATAAGGCAGGGTGACCTGATCTAGTATGGAACTATTAGTCAGGGACTGACAGAATAGAGAGGCATCCTATCACTGAACATTCTCCCATTTCCTCATGGGCAGCAAATGGGAGTGTTAATTAGTGCTCTACTGCCAGGTTGTGAGGATGTTGTAAGAGGCAATACACTGGTGGAGGAAAGCACTTACACAGGAACTACAGTTCCTGTTGGAAGGTGGAGTGAAAGTAAAGGGATGCACACTGAGCAATAACACCCTTCCCTTATTGTATTTATTTGTATATTCATAAGCAGTTACAGCTCACTCCAGCCCAGAAGGTCTGTAAGAAGGTCTAAGCAGGGACCCAAGGTCCTGTGTGTGGCCTCACAGAGCACAGTGGACACCAGTGCTGGAACCTCCCCTGTTAGGACATGACCACTGACTTACTCTCTGCCCTGCTATCCATCAGCAACAGACTCAGTCACAACTACAGGGGACAGGGGATGACTTCAGGACATTGTGTCGTATATTCGAGTGCTTGATTTATGAAACATTGCAAAGGCAGAACAAAGCTGGGACAACTTGTCTATAGGAAAACTCCCTGTGCTTCAGCTAGGACACCTGTCTTTTAATGCAACCTCAAAACATTTATTATAAAATGGAACAATTTGTATTGTATTCAATAATGTTTTCAAAGAGTTGTCAACCTCTGTCTGCAGGTGCCTTTTCTTACAACATATAATCTATAGCATTCATTTTTCCCCCCCTCAATAACCATATAACAGAGATATGCATTACAGAAAATGTGTATAGGTTTGCTTCTATTATAGTCATGATCAAAAGGCTATGATATATTGAAATATTTGCTTTGTACAAATACATCTGTTATCAGAGGGTTCCTTAACATAAATGGTGTGTTTTCTATAATGTGCTCCATCTAATGAATGGTTCAGCGAAGGCATGAGAACAGAGCTATGTGGGAAGAATGCAGTAATTTCTCTTTAACGTGCAGGAATTCTGAATACAAGTAAATGCATGCCAAATTTTATTGCTTCTAAATCTGAATAATTGTATTTCTGAGCTGTGCATCTGGGTAGATAATAAAGCCACAAAACAATTTAATGAAACATATAAAAAATCAAATGACATTACTAAATATTATAATATGCAGAAAATATATTTTGCATATTGTCACCTAATCTTTCATCCACATACTAACAAATAATGCAACAATAATTGAAAGTCTTATTATCCATCTACGTAAATTGAGACCAAATTTACCTTGTTTCCTTTTCTTTGTGTGTGTGTGTGCCCATGTGTACATAAAAGTGAGATTGATATTACTGTTTTATGTTTACGGTACATTTTTTTCCATAATAACTAAGGTGACCAACATAAGTCTTTTCTCCATTCAAATCAGTCCTCAACTCATATTGTGATTACGTTACCTAGCCAAGTACTTATAAGAGGTAAGACTTGAATACGTGGCCTCCATCATTTCCTGTCTTTGATGCATAATACTGCAGGAATGAAAACTAGAATACCATAAAGAAAGTGAGAGCCCTCAAATATAAATCCAGTGTCCAAAATTTACAGGTATGGGGTGCCCTCACCATCCATTATAGTCAAAGGATAGATGTGGGTAATGCAGAGGGCAGTACTGCTGACTCATTCCCAAAGGCTATTTTAGGACGAGGTGAACTGCCCTTTTGGAATCTTGTGCTTCTTTCTCTTGACTCTTAAAGAATCATAAATGGCTAGCTTAGACTTAGATGTCTATCTTTTAGAGGACCATGCAAGGTAACAAGAATCTCATCTAAAGAGGTTAAAATACTCACAGGCTCCAGAAGAGAGGGATCTCTTTTGTTCTTGCAATGATACTAGCACTTTGTCACTGATTTATTCTGCTCTGCCATGGAAGAGGTCACTGCAGACTTCCAGCTGGTTGTAATGTCTGGATTTAAAGGACAGTGATCTGAACTGTCTGCTGCAAAATGTCTTTTGCAAAGGTGAACCTGTATTGTCAAAGGCCACACAAACAGTAGGAAAAGGACTGAATTTCCCAAAGACCCAAGCTTGGTAATGTGGTTCTGGCTTTACTTAAGACAGTTGCCTCCCTTTGCTTTCCTTGTGGTGTGTTGGCCCATATTTTGGCAAGCTTGAACAGGGAGCAGTATGCCACACATAACTGTGCAAGGTTAAGGTGGGTAAGAATATATAGCCAACTCCTTTTTGATAGTTACCATCTCTATATACCTACCTGTGCTCATAGAGGACAATTACTATCACCATCCCATCTATCCCTTTGCTGCCGGAAGAAAAACATTTATTTGTTTTATTTGTCCTCTCCTTACTTCGCTTTCATACCTTGGGTTCAGAGCCTTGAACCTCACTTTACAAATTCTGGAAAGGCAAGCTGGGGACTAATAAATACCCTGAGCCAATTAGTGAAAAGACTTGGTGTGAAAGAAGGAACTGTCCTCAGTGAAGACAGATTTCATACTACGAAGTGTTTATTGTATGGAAGACAGGAGATTTTTTTTATAAGCCACCACACCATGATTGCAGAACAAATTTCTGAAATAAGAAAGAGGCATTGTATAAATCATAATACTTTCCACTCTGGGTGTCAAGTGCACTTCTGCATTCCTTCTGCTGTTCTTAGAAACAACTCACACTGTCTTGATATAAAAGAGTCATTTAAAAAATTACAATTTTCTTATCAGAAGAGAGAGCAAGAAAGACCCAGACCTAACTAAACCTGGTGGCCACATTCCTTGAGGTATTATTTGAATGAGCAATAGTTCTTTTTTGAGAATATAAGAATAAATATACTGAAAAATAGAGATTAGGAATTACCATATAGAGATTTCCTACAGTGAAATGGTGAGCAGAATAATCAATGCATATAAAAATATTCTGCTTCCTTGATCTAAGAATCAAATGCCTGTAGACGGGTTTTCCTCTCACTCATACCAGGGTAATTTATTGTGCTTCACAGAATGCAGAAGAAAACTTGGCCCTTAATCTGTGAAAGGAAGTTTTCAGGATGAGGAATTTGATTTGACTTCAAAGAATATGAATCAGTTCTTTCTGTTCTGTAGTCAATTATTCCCTTTCAATGCAACTCCCTTTGGGAATAAAGCTTTCTCTGATGAGGTTTAGCCTTATAGTCCATTGCAATCCCCCTGGATTCAGCCTTGCCTCTGAGATTCTTTCTTTCTTTCTTTCTTTCTTCCTTTCTTTCTTTCTTTCTTTCTTCCTTTCTTTCTTTCTTTCTTTCTTCCTTTCTTTCTTTCTTTCTTTCTTTCTTTCTTTCTTTCTTTCTTTCTTTCTTTCTTTCTTTCTTTCTTTCTTTCTTTCTTTCTTTCTTTCTTTCTTTCTTTCTTTCTTTCTTTTCTTTCTTTCTTTCTTTCTTTCTTTCTTTCTTTCTTTCTTTCTTTCTTTCTTTCTTTCTTTCTTTCTTTCTTTCTTTCTTCTTCTTTCTTTCTTTCTTTCTTTCTTTCTTTCTTTCTTTCTTTCTTTCTTTCTCTCTTTCTTTCTTTCTTTCTTTCTTTCTTTCTTTCTTTCTTTCTTTCTTTCTTTCTTTCTTTCTTTCTTTCTTTCTTTCTTTCTTTCTTTCTCTTTCTTTCTCTCTTTCTCTCTTTCTTTCTCTCTTTCTTTCTCTTTCTTCCTTCCTTCTTTTTTTCTCTCTCTCTTTCTTTCCTTCTCTCTCTTTCTTTTTTTCTTTTTCTCTCTTTGTCTCTCTTTCTTTCTTTTTATCTCTCTCTCTCTTTCTCTCTCTCTCTTTCTTTCTTTCTTCCTTCCTTCCTCTGTTCCTCTCTTTTTTCTTTCCCTTTTTTCCTTCCTTCTCTCTTTCTTTCACTCTTCCTTTTCTTCTTTACTGTCTTTCTACCTTCCTTCAAAGAGGTTTCTTTTTTTTTCCCCAACAACTTATGCAAGATTTATTTAGACCACCACTACCTAAATCAGAACTAAAATTCTGGTAAAAGAGTAATGATTATATCTTTGAAGCCTAAATGAAGGAAATTACATTGTCCGGTACGTTTAACGGGAGATTTATGCTTCAGATATTTGATTTATGGTGTCATATAAACTTGAAAAAATAAAACTCCAACATGTTTCATCTGGGTTTGGATATCGCTCTATTTCAAAAACAAAATTTAAATCAAAATAGAAAACTTATGTACCTTTTTTTTTTTTTTCAATATTAGTATGAATTAGTGTAAGTTTTTAAATGTGGACTAAATTATAGGGTTTTATGGAAAAGATACTTTTGGAAATGAAACATAATTGTGAAGTTCAATCCTAGATACAGACTTGAATGTTTTTTTGAAGGTCTGAATGTTTTTTGAAAGATTCAAAAAACTTTTTAATGACTGATCTTCACCTCCTATACATTCCTCTGGCCAGCTCTGACCACGTTAAGAAATTTAACGGAGAGAGAACCATTTAGAAAAGTTTTCTCATAATTGTAAACATAGTGTTTGCAGCTTAGTTAAATGGACACTGTAAATTTAGTTCAGGATTAATATGTAGGTTTAATAATACTCGCTATTTTCTGTAATTTATCTATATCTACTCCATCTTTCTCTCATCCATAAAATTTCAAAAATATACTCCAGCGGAAATTAAACCGGGGCTATCAAAATGATCAGAACTTGTTAAGGAGATGTGATTTCTCTCTTTCAAAGTGATGCATAAATAGGGCATGGGGCAGAAAAGTGGAAAAAAAAAAGAGTTATTTTTTTCTTAGTTTTTATGTATTTCTAAACTTTCCTAACCATACATTAAAAGTATCATTCAATGTACTAGATACGAAGTGTTAAACATCTTCATATGATGCCTTTAATGCAAACAACAAAATATTCCAAAATTGTAATTGGAAATGAGGAAGTGAAATAGATTGTAAACCTGAACTTAAACTGATTTTTCAATTTCAGTGTCCCATTATGCAGAAACATAAAACACAAGAACAACAACAAAAAAAGGAGATCAGATTCTTCATTAAAAAACTGAGAACCAAATTACTCACTCTGGAATCACTATCTGTAAGGGGGGAGGGTTGCAGGCAGTTTGAGGGATTCATGTGGGTAGAAGCTGTGCTTCTCTTTTCCTTTTTGATAAGTGAAAGGGAAGGTTTGGTACTTTCTGTTATTGCTATACATCTTCAAGATTTTGGAGAAAGGGTGATGTTCTGTGATCCAAGGTGGAATTTATCCAAACAAGGAAACATCTCTCTTTTGGATACTCAGCTTTTCTTTCATGTTTTCCCCCTTTAATGTTAAATGGGTCACAGGACTTGCAGCCTACCCACCTTTCAAAACTGTCCATGCTTCCTTCTGTTGTCTGAGATAACCAGCAGTGATTAGAATTGCTTGATATTTCAGGCAGAGGTTTGAGGTGGAAATGTTCCCAGCTTATTGGTAAGCAAAGTAGGCAGTGCTGGTCTCACTGGTAACAGGAAGATGAGTGGTTTATTATCAGACATTATATACTTGGAAGAAATAAAAAAAATCAGGAAAAATATAAATAAAAAAGAGTGCAAAGTTTTATTGTCAAGCGCGGCTGTCACTTCATGAAACCGGAGTCATATATAAGATATATGTGACATACTAATAGGAAGTAATTTACCCAAGGATGTTTTTGTGCCTTGAAGTGCCTTCAACATTTCTGCTTTGAAAACTTTGCAAGTGTGTATGCATCAGAGCAGTTACCGAGGTGCTGAAGTTCCCAATTTGTGCACAATGTGACTTTTATAATGCTATTAAACTCATCTCATGGAAAGCGGTGTGCACAAAACAATGATACATGAGATCTCAAGGAGGCTACTGAATGTGGGAGAAGACTGGAGTGAGGAAAAAGCTTTTATAAAGTCACTTTGAGAAGGCACCTCTGCTCCAGAAACCTTCTGTTTATTCACATTGGAAATTGTCTCCTGCATTTTGGGCTGAGATTCATGCATGGGCTGGTTTTGTCTGGGGTGGACTTAATTTTATTCAAAGTGTCTACTATGGGGCTGTGTTTTGGATTTTTTGCTGAAACACATGAAAATACAGAGCTGATGTTGTTGCTGGGCAGTGCTTGTTCTGAGTCAAGCACTTTTCTGCTTCTCACCCCTCCCCACCAGTGAATGGCCTGGGGGTGCACAAGAGGGTGGGATGTGACACCCCTGAGACAACTGACCTCAGCATACAAAGCTGAGGGAAGAAAAAGATGGGAGGTGTTGGGGGGGGAGTTTGGAGTAATGGTATTTCTCTTCCCAGGTCACCGATATGTATGAGTGAGTCCTGCTTTCCTGGGGATGGCTGAGCACCTGCCTGCTGATGGGAAGTGCTGGATTGATTCCTTGTTTTGCTTTGCTTTGCTTGTGTGCGTGGTTTTTGCTTTACCTGTCTTCATCTCAACCCATGAGTCTTCTCACTTTTACTGTTCCCATCCCTCCCCATCCCACCGAGGCAGGGCAGTAACTGAGCACCTGTGGGGGGCTTGGCTCCTGTCCATATTTAAACCATGACAGTGCTACCTGTATGCCTCATGTCCTCTGCATAATAGATTACATGCATCTGCTTTTTCTTGCTGAAGTAAATTCAGTATTGTACTCATCTATTTATCTCTAGCATGGGACAAAGACAGCCTCAGATCCCCTCCTGTCCCATGAGGTCTCACTTGAAGTGATGGCCTCAGACGAGGACACAGGATTTGTAACTGTACTGGTCATGCAATCATCAATAACTTCTCACCATTTTCAATCTGAAATGTAGCTCTCTTCTCTCTTAGCTGTGCTCCTGCCTTGCCCACATGCCCTGCTCTTTTCTCATCTGTCTCTTTTCTGCATCCTAACTGTAAATTCAGGAGATTTTTTGTCACCTGTGTGAGCAGGAGCACCATGGCGCCCAGTTCTGGGTATGGGGTTTTTAAGGAGTTTATTGGGACACAAGTAAACACCACAACTTTACAGTTGAAAATGCCCTCCATCCTCCTTTTTGTGTGCTGGGACAGTTCTGAACATTCCTTTTGCCCCATTGGAAGTGAACTGAGGACACCAAATTAATTTTCTATTGAAAAGTGGTGGGATCATGATGGACCAGAGAGAGATTTCCCTGTATGATAGGAAAATCTAAATCTGTGATTTTCCTTTGTCCATTCATAAAATAACAATAAAAAACTCCTTTAGAACAAACAATAAACATGTGGTTTCAAGATTAAATTCCCTGGAGGAAAAAAAAAAATTGAGCGAGGTGAAGGTCAGTCTAAATATTTTACTGTAATAAGTTCAAAGCATTTCATTCACAGTAAAACTATATGTGACTTTTTTAATGCACTAAACTAATGTGTTTTTTTAAGGTATTTTGAAATTTTAAAAGAAATATCCCATGTGGAAGGTTTCACCACAGTACCTTTTGTCACCATCATTATGTTTCTTTTGTTTTCCTCCTCACATGAAATTTGCTAGAAAACAACACATTTTTAGGCATTTTGAAAGATGTAATTTTCCTCACCAGGTTGGCATTCTGACAACATTGCTTTGAACAGTTTTAAAAGGCACGGAACCTAGTTTCAAAATGCTCCTCCCAATTTAAGGCATCTAAACTAGAAATGCAGGTTCTGTGGGCTTCTGTTGTCACTGGAGAAAGAGAGAAAAAGAGACACCTCCCAAAGGTAGCTGAGAACCTCTAGATCTGACTCTCCAGTCTCTGCTGTTCACACTGGCAGAAATTAAGCTGTAGTAATACAGGCTTCAGTTACAACACATGAATCCAGCAGGTCTGGTGAGCGTGTGGAGCATACGTGAACTTGACCACTACCATTGTTTTGGGCAGCTGTTTGAAGACTCTTCAGGTTCAGCTGTACAAGATCCCAGACTATTCCACTCTATTTCAGAGTGGTCCTTTTCCTCATGAAGATTTAGGCCTAGTCACACACTTAAACATGTTGGGTGTACTCAGGCATGGATTCGATAGCTAGGTGCAAGTAAAACCCAACACAGCTGGGCTTCAGTGTAGGAATATCTGTTTAGTTAGGAAAAGGAATAGGCCTGGCTCTGTCCTCTTACTCCACTGGTCTTCAGAGCTGATGTAGCTCTGCAGCAAATAAACGGTCTTACATCACAGTAAGGAGAAAGCAGTGGAAGAAGATAAGCCATGATAACTTAAGACCTACTCCTGAGATGGTCCAATTAATGCATTTCCTTCTGTCCATGCCTCCTTCTTCCTAAAGACACAGCTTGAGTCTTTGTCTGGGGTATGAATGTGAAAATATCTATATGTGAGTTTGTGCCCCTGTTTCTCTCCCCTCCTCTTCAATTGTTTTTTTAATGGTATTCAGGGAGAGTCATACTTTTATTTTTCAAATTACATTAAGGAATTGTATTAAATATAGGATTTGGGACTTGGCAAATCAACCAGCACATTGTACTCCTATGGAGACAAAAGGTGACTGAACAGTTTAGCCAGCTGACACACAGGCAAAAGTAATGCTCCACGGTAAGAGGATTGCAGGCTCTATTGTTGGGCCCACAACAGGAACCAACTTATTGCAACATTAATTTCCCATCTCACATGGAAGTTATTTAAGGGAGAAGACTAACAAGCAAGCAGCGCCCACAGTTTAATCCTATTGTCACCCTGATGGATTGAGATTTGCTGCTGGGTTGTAGAGGTGGAATGAGGCTGCTTTGTTATTATTTCAACTGTATTTGGTGGGAGGGAAAAAAAACAACCCCAGGATTAGGAAAACATGGCTTCTGCTACCTTTAGATAGCCAGGAACTGCCATTCTGTTAGTGTAGGTATAAGACGACTAAAATTATATCTTAGTGATGCAGGAATTCTTCACTCAGGAATGATAAAAATATTTTTAACTGTAATTAAGACTTGTGAAATGTCTCTTTTTTTGGCTACATCTGTTCTTATGACTTCATTTCTCATTCGCCTTTTTTTAATTTGTATAGCAGCAGTCACAGCAGAACACGGGGCCAAGTGTAGTAGTTAAGGCGTTTCCTACTCTCTGCATCTTGGAAATATTTGTAGACGTTCACCTATAGTTGTCCATTTTTTCTGTAAGCCCAAGGTGTGACATTACTTGGCTTTGCAGTTACAGGCAACTGCTTTACTGACGTGGAACAACAGCAACAATCTCCAGCAGACCAGTTATTAAAATATTTAGTTCTCCAGATTTGGACTAGGTATCAGAGTGATCTGGTGATCCTTTTCAGCACAAAGCTGTTTAACCTCACACAGAAAGAAAGGCAGTCACAGCTTTGGATCACCAAGCATGCATACTGTAGGTTCAGTTTATCCAAATCTTCAGCTGATGTTGATGGTCATAATTCTACTAAAGTCAGAAAGCGTTACAGTGATTTACATAAATAAGACAACTAAACCTGCAGATTTTATGGCTTTCTTGAAAGGGGTGGCTCCTTTTCAAGGTATTCACAGTCAGGGTGAACAACAGAACAGGAAACCAGGAGTTCTCATTGTTTGTGTTGAAATCACAAATCTAGGCCATTTACAGGTAGTCACCGTTTCTCAGGCTTAGCACAGGACTCAACCCAAAACTTCACAAATCTCATAGGATGAAAATTACCTCTTTTTTATTTTTTTTTTTCATGGAAATGCTTATTATTTTCTTAGGGTGATTCTTATTTTTTTTCCAATTTGCTGAAACCCATACTTGCAAGTGTACACTCATCCTTTTTATCTTAATTATACTTAAGGAAAAAAAAGAAAACTAAACCACTCCCCACCATTTAAATTGCCCATGAACAGTGTTTGCTTATTTTTTTAGTCAGTTTTAATTGAAAATATATTTTTGCTTTCAGGCAACTGGCCTAAAGCAGAACCTTTTTTCCTTGAGGCACATACAAATGCTGTCTTCCTCTCTTCTGCTCTTTATTTGACTGCATCAGTCTAGCATTCCGAATGCCACCATGGCTTTTCCTGATGTTCCTCATTATATCATTTAGTCATGTCTGTGTTTTTTTCTCATGTATGTGTATTACATTTTTTGCTGCTCAACACTTTATTCCATACGGATGGAACATATTCAAGGGCCTGTCAGTCTGACAGTCTTTCTCAGTCTTCTTTAAAAATAATCTCCTTAAATATTTCTTGATCCAGATCTCTGCCTTATGCTCTTTGGAGTAAGGAACATATCAGATTTTTAAGTACAAGGAGTACCTTTCTACAATTAGTAAACCATTTTCAAGGGTAGAAACCTGATACAGAGTTCTCAAAAAAAAGGCAAAAATATGCGAAATATCAGCCAGTCCTCTATACATAATTCTGGTGCCAGTATAAAGGTTTTATACTCCCCAAATACCTTCTTTCAAATAGATTTGAGGCACGTCTATTGGAAGTGTCTGCTTGCACCATTTTAAGTCGTGTGTGAGGTCCCCAGTTTCCTCTTATAGCTTGTTCCTGAACTTTAGCAGCCGTCATCTTCCAGCCCAACTCTGGAATCTTTGATCAGAAATTACTGCAGATCCCTGCTCAGTGGCTCATTTGCATTTAATATAACTATAGCTATTTAAAAATTATGAATTTGGGATTCATTTCACCTAATTTTAGTTAACTGCAGGGTAAGTGTCTACATACGAGCTGGTTTTCTGAGCTCTAGTTGCTAAAATTGTGGGACTCCACAGAGGGATTCCTCTGATTAAATGCCGTGCCTACTTCAGGCAGAGTTTGATTACTCTCCAGAATACACTGGTTCTCCCTGGAAAAGGATCCTGAGCACTAGGTTCACATTGCAGGACAGAAGGCATCTGGATGCTATTTGTCAGCTCATCGTGGATACCTTGGGTCATCAGATGTCAGTGCGTGCAAGTGAGCTGAGCCCCAACACTTAGACATTTCTGAGCTGTCTTGATTCCCTCAAATCATCAAGGAGAGAGAGCTGGGAGGAATTTATTTTGGGAGGTGGGTTTTGCTCACTCTCCGCTATACAGGAAAATTACACGCCTGAAGTCTGAATCAGCTGGAGTGTTCTGCTGTGAAACTCACCCTTGGTTACACAAGGGGGATCAGACCAACCTCTTAATAGTGCTTTTAAAGAAACACATCCTTTTGTCATGCCTTGCAACTGAATCTTAATCTACTTTGACTTGGAAGATTGTTTCTGCCCTTGATTTGTAGAGGAACCCAGGGCAGTTGCCTACTTACTTATTTCAATGTTTCTTTACCTGAGCAGTGGATAATAATCTCACAGGGGTTTTGTTATTTATTAGTAACACTGATACAGCACTGATTATATACAGACATATTTAGTATCACATTATGTTAGATGCTGTAAAAATAAATCAAACGATACAATTTCTATTCCACAGAATTTGCAGCCTGAAAGAAAATATGCAACAAAAGTGTCTTAATAAAGATGTGAGGTTGGTAAGGATGAACAAAATTAATCATACAAAATCCATAGCCCATCAGAAGTAGCAATTATAAGTCATTACCTGATATTTTTCAGTGCTTTTACACATTTGGATGAAAGTCTCTAGACAGGCTAATGCCTGTGTAAGTGAAACATATAGGGGATGAGTACTTGTAAGCAGACTTGCTGTATTTGGTAGAATAAATGTTTGTGTTATGTCAACAAAAACCCAGAACACCCCCCCCACCAACAAATTTGCTTTGAAATGTTTGGAACAGAATTAAATTTATATTTAGTAAATTTCATTGTGGAAATAATTTCTCCACATTTTATTTGCAACAGTTTAGCAACAAGACTGAACCTATTTTTATTTTTTTTTTAACATAAAATATATTTTTGCAGTGCTTACAGTAAGTTTGGTCTAGTGGATTTGACTGGAGAAAAAATATACCACGACAGGAGAATCAGAATAGCTTCATAGGAGAGGAAATACATGTTGTACTGAAGCAAAAAAGACAAACACATCCAGAAGTCCAGAGTAATTTAACACACAACCTTCTCTCTAGAATAGTGTCATACTACCATGCACTAGGTACCAAGGCACCCATGCTAGCAGTGCAGTTACCCCAGACAACATCCAGATCTATCAGAGAGCAGCAGTCTCATATTGAGAAATATTTTCAGCATGGTTGAATCTCAACCCAAAGATCTGATGCTAAAAGGACTAGACTTTGTGCGTCAGAAGCTGGTGTAGCTGATTTAATTGGACAATATAGTGCAATTTACTAATTTAGATGTACATGTATGTACTCACCTGTGCAGGACTGTGGCATAAAACTGCTACACAAGTAATCATTATAGACCCCAGAAGCTGTTTAAGAATGGGTTCGTACTAACATGTTCTCCTAACTGTTGTAGGATTATCTGCTCTGTGCAAACTTCAGTTTGTACACAATAGTCCATAAGTGAAGTATCCAGATAAATGAAAAATGTATATGACTGATATGGGAACAAAACGGGACATGTGATAAGGAAAGGCTGAGAAACCTGGGATTGTTCAGCCTGGAATAGAAAAGGCATCAGAGTGACTTAATTGTGGTGTTCCAGTACCGAAACGGCATGTAGTAACAAAACAATGGGGAAAGGCTTCAAACTGAAAGTGAAGAGGTTTTGTTTATATGTTAGGACAAAACTCTTTACTGTGGGGTTGGTGAGGCACCAGAACAGGTTGCCCAGAGAAGGTGTGGGTGCCAGGTGGTCAAGGCCAGGTTGGATGGGAGCTGAAGGAATGTGGTCTAGTGGAAGGCTGGAATAAGAGGATCTTTAAGGTCCATTCCAACCCAGGCCATTCTTTAATTTTGTGATTCTATGATTCCACGTACAAAGCACAGCCTTACTTTTTCAGTCAGGATTTCTGAGTGGGTTCTGTCTTTCTGCTGCATAAAGATGCAGCTATTCCTTCTCCTGGCTCCCTGTGCAAAGACAACTGTACAACTGCCAACAAATTGCACACTTGCTGAAATTAAATAACACTTTTTTTTTTTACACTGCCTCATATTAGTAAACCAGATATGATGAGTTCATATGACAACCCTGCTTTATAGATCGTAAAATAATAGGAAAATGGATTTGTTTCACCAATGTCTATTTTCTGCTGTTTGGGTTTCTCCAAATTACTCATCCAAAGAGGCTCAGGATATGATTGCTTGATCATATTTTAGATGTTAGGGACAACCTGAAGGTTCCTATAGCTGCATGTTGACAGTGGAGTGAGGTCTGTAGAGCTACAGAGATGGAGGTATCCACCTGTCCATGGGTAAATCTCGCTTGAATTTCTGTTCAATCTCTGTGCAGTATGTGATGGGTGATAAAGCCAGTGACTGAAGAGGTTTATATTTGTTTAATTATCATCGTTGAATAAAAGCAGCGGTCAACTAAAGCTCTTCAAGAGAAGTAGTTCTGACAAAGGCCACTGCTTTGTATCTCTCCTGATGTGAATTCCCTGGTATTTAATAAGAGCTGTTACTAGGATTTCATTTTCAGTGTTTCCTTCTTATGTTTGGGATAACAATTTATTTAAATTTATAGAAACTTGCTGGTTTTTGTTGCTTCTATCCTCTTGGATTTTTTTTTTTTTTTAATTGTCTAATGGATTCAAAACCTACCTGTACAGAGATTGAAAATCTAACTTTCATGGGTTTTTACCATATGGACTTGATTTCCCCAGAAAATTGTTGAAAAATTTCTATTTTCAGCTATTTCTCTAAGTTGCTCACAAATATAATAGTTTGAATTGTACAAATCATGATATTACTTTCTTAACTTTTGTGTTATATGTTTTCTTCTCTCCTGTCCCTAAGAGTATTACCTTCTTTACTTATTAAAAATGAACCATTTAAATAGGCAAAGCAGGGACTGGGTAGCATTTCAGTGTTGCCTATCATAATGGAAATCCTCTCTTGGTTGTTCTTTAGGTGTCATCATACTGTATCTAATAAATAGTAGTGACAAACTGCAAACACCATGGAAAGTTGCATTGATTATAATATTAATTCAAGAGCAAACAAGAAAGATTTTTTCCTTTAATTCAGGGGGAACAAAACACAGCATAGAAATTGAACATAAACAGAGTTGGGATCTGCAATTCATTTTTCTTGTTTACTAGGAAATTGGGCCTAGTTAAGTTTCAAAAATGCTAATGAGGAAATAAATTAGGTAGCAATTTTCCAAGGCAATATCTCATTGGATTTGTATTTGTTTACTTTTATCTATATTTATCCTTGTTAACCCCTTTTTCCCCAGCCATTGAATTTCATTCACTTTATTTTTTTTTCCTCTTTCTGTATTTGAATATTTCTTTGGTATGATTGTATTTATGTTTTCAAGAAATTAATATCCACACTTCATAGAAAAGAGAGAAGAGAGTTGAGGAAATAACCCACTTTCAGGGTCCTGTACTCTGTTCTTGACTCACTGTCAACTGAATAACATGTCACTCATACGGGATTTCCAAAAAGCTCTTGACATTTGACTAGCTGTATTCACACTAAAGTTAATGGTAGTTCGTTGAAGCCAGAGAGATCAGACTTAGGCCAGCAGTAATCACGTTTGAAAATTCCATCCTTAATCCCCAATAATTTCTGTTGACCTTTGTGAGATGCTTCTCTGGAAGGAAGCTTTGACTGTAATGAAACTTAAAAACAAGAGGCAAATTCAGACATTTTTTTCTTAGGGCTAAGCTATATACTCGTAAATTTAAATATAACTCTCCTGTGAGTATGTTTGTTTTGTTTTGTTTTGTTTTAATGAGAACTATATTCACCGCCATAAGAAAATGTTTAAGAGTAAATTATTTCATGACATTAAAGGTATATGGCTCAGTGTAATGTCATTGAACTGTAATTCCCTTAAGTTTTGCTCTTGGCAACATACTTAGCACATGGGCATCAGTCTGGGCAGAGAAAAGACAACGCACTTGCATTAGAAAATTCATCTGCAATGCAATTCCATTCCGTTCCACAGGATTGTCACCATTAAGAAGTCAATTTTCAAACCCCATATAGTGACTTTGAGAATGGCACTCTAGGACCTGCTGATATAAAACCTATCATTATCAGGTCAATCATTTCCCAAAGCAGTGACAGATATTCAACATTATTTTCAGAGATAAATGAATAGTCTTCATTGCAGCTCCTCTCCTTGTTGGCAATTTCAGTAAAGAGGCCAAGAGGTGAATAGCCTGCAGAACTGGTTCTCTTTTTTCATGCCTGGGGTTGACTTTTTTAAGTTAAAGACCTTTTGGAGAAAGTTTGCCCTCTCATAGCCTTTTTTGCAAAAAGTGGCCATGTATGTGAATTTCGAGCAACCAGCAACACCCATTGCTAAAGGGCAGGAGCTAACCAGGGAAAGGTCATTCCAATTCACAAAGGGCTTTGATATTTCAGAATAGCTGACTTTGTTATGAACTGAAGGAGAACCTCACATTTCAAATTCTTTGTGTAAAAGAAAAAATGTCATGGTCCTCAGGAAACCCACCAGAAGAGCCATCCTGAAGGTATGAATACTGGAAGCTCTTGGGAGGGTGGCTGTACAGAGGTTCCACAAGTTTTCTGTTTCTCTTATGCTGCACATTAAAATGGGAAACCACTTTTGATAAGTAGTAAGATGAGGAGGGGCCAAGGTATTTAGGAACTGAAGATCCAATAGCTTCTGAATTTTCTGTCTTCCCTTCTAAGTAAAGGGTCACAGTGGGATCCCAGCAATCCCCATAGCCAACTAATGGAGAAAATGGAGAGAGACACAGACCAAAGAGAAGACAACTTTTTTTAAAGTGGAATTCAATCTTAGATTCCAACACAACTCTGTCAAAATTATAAAATATTTATATTTTATGAATTGTCACCTCCTGAGGAAGTTTCCACTAAGCAATAATGAGGATGAAACACTTCTAGAAATTAGGGAGGGTTTTTTTTGTTGTGATTTGGTTTGGGGTTTTTTTCCCCCAAAATGTATTGCTACTCTATGTTAGCTCTATTGTTACTCTATGTTACATAAATTTAGGGGTCACAGACTTTAATAATACTGTCCATGCTTATTCATTCTTTAATTTGTTTTTCATAATACCTTACTAACATATACTTGTAATAGAATATTCATTCAATGTCAAATATAAGGTACATTCAGAAAACGTTTCTTTTTCTTTTCAGAGCTGTGTGTCTATTCAGAATGAGTGTGTCTCCCTTCTATGCTAGAGGTATAACTGGGAATAGTTAGAAAAATTTTTTAAAAATAAGACTTTGTAAAGGTTTCTTCAACAGTTGTAGACTTCTAAGACGTGGAAAGAAGAAAAATACGCCTACATGAGAAAACATGGGTTTTAGTTGTTATTATATTTCTGTTTATGTTGTTGCCTCTTGCATGTTCATCATCCCACACATCAAGTAGTTTTTTAGGTAGAGTTTTTTTTCGCTTTTTGTAAAGCCTCATTCCTTTGAAATTAAACAGGTCATGTAAGTTTCACGTGTAAACTACATCTACTGCGTACCTAAACCTCCCATGGAGGCCCCTTTGTATCTGCCATATTCCTCTGACAAAGTCCAGATAGTCACAAATTGAGGATGGCCCTTTTTCATTTTCTGCTGAGGTTTTCCCCTACCAGCCCGTGCTTCCTGCCTTCCTTTCTGTGTTCTCTAAATGCTTGCATCAAGACCTCATTCCTTGAAAGAAGATGCCTGTTTCCTGCTAAGCACCTCTTTAACAAGCCTCGTTCTAAATAAACATCATCCATCACATAACTGTGTGATTTATACTTTTCATCTAGGAAGGTGTGCTGATCCAGGCACCAAATGCAGACTAAGCTCCCTTAGGGAATGAATTCATCCTTATGAAGCTTCCTCTTCAAACTCCATTTCTCATTAGAATGAGTGTTTCCGTTTTTCTCCTTCATTTTCTCCCACATTTTACTGTCTCCCCTCTTCCTCCCATGCATCAAGTAGTTTTACATTACTCTTCCTACATTAAAAAAAAAATGCTTTATTGCAGGCAACCTTTCAATTAAATTTCTAAGTAAAATGACTGTATTAGGCAAAAGTTTGTGTAGTAGCCAATAAAATGTCAGATAATATCGAACACAGGCTTGGACTAACCTTGCAACCCAATAAGTTATTATGTGCAAATGTTACAACTTGATTTTGAAGAGAACACACATGTATGATGAAGCCATTTTATGACTAAGCTGAGTGATTGATTACAGCATTCTGATCCATCTCGACAAGATAAACTCAGATAAAAGAATCTGATGATATTTAAGACTTGACAATTTATTATCCAAAGACTCCTGCAAAAATGATTTTATAATTCCCTTCATTTAAGTGGTTTTTCTTTTGAAAGTAATAAAACATATTTTTCAGAGTAACTGACTATGATCAGAAGAAACTCTTTTTGCTCGCTAGTGGTAAATTCTACTAAGAAATAAAAATGAGATGAGACAAAACAAACATTAGCGTTCATCCTAGATGCTTCTTGAAGCTGTTTTATGAAAGCTAGTCAAATGGGAACTTGTTTTTCTGTTAAAATTTTAAGCTTTTCATTATGTTTAAAATCTTGTTATGTGTTGAAGGGAAATACAGTGAATACGTGAAGTCAAGAATTCATTATTAATAAAATTGAAATCATAATGGTGAAGCCAGACAGTTTGGATTTATTTATTATAGAAAAAAGAAAATAAAGGATATTTTTTAACAAGAAAAATCTCAGTAATACAGCAAATCAGTTATAGCTGTTACACACACAGTAATACCTATCCCTTTCATAAGTATTATGGTCCCTCTTCCACTGTCCCTCTGGATCCTACACCACCAATCTTCCTCAACAAGGGAACACTGGACCAGGTCATCAATATTCCAAGTTCACAAATGGGAAAAATAGGATGTTAATTTGTTTCTTCATTATTCCTCCTTTTTGGGGGAATTGGCATGGGCTGTTTTTGTAGTTTCTAACATCCTTATACGCCTTGCTCTTTTTTCTTTGTTTGCGTCTTCATATTACTTTGCAGTTTTCTATACATAGTGTGTTTTCTGTATGTAAGATATTTGATCTTTGATGTCTTTGCTGTCCTTAAACCTGATTTCACTCAGCTCCAAGTTCCACTTCTTTCACCACTGGTGACCTGTTTATAGCTTCAAGTCCAGAACTAGACTGTATAGCAGGGTCCATTTCTCCTAATTTAACCTACTAAAGTCAGATCCAGTCTTTGAAGAGAATGAGAGAGCACTTTGAAATGTTTAACATATAATGGCATGAATAGCTCATCAATCCTCTGTTCTTTCATTGTGGGAATATGGATCCAAGATAATTATGAACATATAAGAGGACTTTCTGGAAATCAGCTTATACAGTCTTTCCTCATTATCTTCGATACTGGCAAGTCTCTTTCATTACTCTCAGATTTAACAATTTCAATTTATTTGAAGGAAAAGCAAACCCACCAAACCTCCAACCCAAAGAAATTGTCTGGAAAGCTCCTGTTGGTTTCTCTGAGAACTGGCCATTCTGTATTTATTGCTGTATTCAGCCCTCCTGGATTTCAGACAAATATTTCCCAAACTGATTTTGGCTAAGTAGAAAACAATCTATTTTGGTGATATGGTTGAAGGAGTAAGCCAATTTTCTACCACTGGGACCTTTTTCTTCTATCAGTCTTAGTTCTGTTTAGTCTCAATAATCCAATGAAACATATTACTCTAATAAAAATTGGAGCCAGAAGATTCTGTGTCCCTACTCCAACTCATTTTCTCTCCTTAACCTTGGGCAAGATTTTTAATTTTTATTTCCTTCCATCTCTAATATATAAAATGGAGAAACTGTTGTAGCCTGATATCAAAGGTAGCAAATATCAACATTCTGGAACCGTCTAACTACCACATGAATAATACTCTGCATATATTCCCTACACATATAAATAATCATAATAAATGTCATAATAGGTAATAATGCATTTGCTTGCTCTGCCTATTCTTTCAAATGGAGTACAACCAGAAGAACAGCAATAATTGGTATGAGTAATCAACCATCACAACAATGAAAGTTTCAACTGAAAATAAGTACCAGATGTTGAATGAAGAATAGTGTAATAAATAACCTAGAGGTGTGAAAAAGAAGCAAATCCATTTCATCAACGTTTCTGAGATGATGAAGTTATTTTTTTCTGAACTGTACAAAATACACCAAAAAATGTTTATTAGGAAAAATAATATTTCATCTCAAAAGTTTTTCCTTTAACAAAGTAATGAGGTTCCTCCATTACTTAAGTCATTAGAATCTTGTCTATACACTAGCATCTAAGACAAAATATTATTGCAATATAAAAATCATATTCCAAATGTCAAGTTTTTGTTCCACTGATACTGAAAAGGGACATTACAATGCCATGAGAATTCTTCTTACGTTACTTTAAATTGAACTGTAAATTAAATTAAACTTTGTCCCTAAAACTTACTTTTATGCAATTTATCAATATTTACCCCAGCATAGGAAGGGCATGGACGTGTCAGAGTGGGTCCAGAGGAGGCCACAAAGATGTTATGAGGAAAGTCTGAGAGAACTGGGATTGTGCAGCCTGGAGAAGACTCGAGTGAGAGGTTATAACAACCTCTCAGTACTTAAAAGTAATTCTAAGAAAGATGGGGACAGATTTATTAGTAGGTCCTATAGCAATAGGACACAGAGTCATGGTTTTAAAATAAGAAGGTAGGTTAAGATTAGGTATAAGGAAGAAGTTTTTTACCGTGAGTGGCAAAACACTGGCCAGGTTACCCAAAGAAGTGGTGGATGCCATATCTATGGAAATATTTTAGGTCAGGTTGGATGGGGCTCTGAGCAAGCTGATCCGCTTGAAGATATCCCTGTTCACTGCTGGGATTTGGATTAGATGGCCTTTAAAGGTCCCTCCAGACCGAAATCATACTATGATTCCTTATTTATGACCAGATACAGGCATAACACATACTAAATACATCCTGTTTCTGTCAGCTACAGAAGCTAAGAATGTTCTTTATCTGATACTACTGAATGTAAATGACATGTCTCAGTTAGAGCCTCTGTCACCCATGATTACTCTCTCTCTGGGCATCCTGAGATCAATCATTCAGCAATTCACACGCCTTTGGAGAGGGTCACATCTCTCTCTGTGTTTACTTTAGGTGGAGATTACCCAATCTTACTTCTTAATTTAAAACCTTGTTTTAGACTTTAAGCTTTGATAAGAAGAATATGAGATCCTTATCTTGTGTTTTAAAGATTTCCAATGATTCATTTTGGTTTCATATCAGTATGGATGGTCACCTGATTAGTTGCAGAGAGTGTTGTCATTTAAATTCTGGGTTACTTCAAAGTTAACACGACTATACCAACATTCATTAATTAGACATGCATTTGGAATTATTATTCAGGATAGTTTAATTAGTTGCTAGTGAAGATTTATTCTTCTGCCCATTAAGAGGATCTGAGTATAACTAAGGCTTTTGTAAGCTTGGGTGAAAAAAGCAAGTACTCTTACTATCTTGCACAGTTTCTAATAGTTTTAAACAAATTCCTATACAGTGCATCTGTTAAGTTCAAATATATAATTGCATTTTATTACCATCTGGAAATGCACAACTGTTTTGCCACATTTGCAGTTTATTTTGAGACAAATCATTCTCACAATCCCAGTTCACTGAATATCTGTCTCTACCACTGTGAGTGAAGCTCAATATTAAAGCTTTAAACTCTTGTGGAGGAAATTGTCATTCTCAATCCATTTCACCCTGAAGCAGTCGCACCTTGAAGGAATACACCTTCCACTGCCTTGTCTTGGCCCTGATCTGATGGATGTGTATTGCTCATTAGGCTGAAAGAGGTGTAGGCATTTCCTTTGCAGGGTGTTCCTGGATTTTGGTGTGTGGGGACATCGAATGCTGCCAAGATTGGGGTGGTTTTGTGCAGGTCAAGAGCTTTTGCACTGTCCCACTAGCTGGGCACTGACTGCCATGGGAGCAGCTGTGCTGAAAATGATTTGGGAGCCCCTGGTAAACACCAAGATGAACATGAGCCAGCAATACAACCTTACAGAGGTGATGGGCATCCACATACTGGGATGCAATAGCAAGCCCATTGGCAGCAGGTTGAACGAAGTGATTATCATGTTCCATTCAATACCAGTGAATCCAAACCTGGAGTACTACAGCTCCCCTGTACGAGGAAGATTCTCAAGCTTGTCCAACAGGCAGACGTAGGGTACAAGAAGTATAGGTGCCCAACCATGAGACATAAAAGGAGAAACTGAGAGAGCTGGGTTTATTCAATCTTAAGGAAAGCAGGATAAGTAAATATCATTAAATACACATTAGATAGTTATGGAGATGGTGGAGCCAGTCTGGTTTTGGAGGTAGACACAGAAAGGACTAGAGGCAGAGGACATAGAGATTGAAATTCTGATTAGAAATTAGGGAAAAAAGAAATCACAATCAGGGTGGTCAAAAATTAAAGCAGAGACCCAGACAAGAGGGGAAATATCCATTACTGATGATACTCAACAAATATGTGGAGCTGGAGTTCAGAAATAAGGTTATCTGACCTCATGAATACTGATGCAAAGGTCTAATTGAATATGATTTACTGAAAATCATAATAACCATGAAAACAACCATAAACTCTTATGGTTGAAATATGTCCATATCAAAATAAAATTAAAGTATTAGTCTAATATATTAAAAAACCCAACAAAAACTAAACAAACTTTTCCTCTGAAGAACCCAAACCAAAACCAATAAACCTACCTCTGAGGAAGATTCAAAATATTACATAAAATAAATAAAACTTTGTGAATTACAGTTTAATCCTTACATGAGCTAATTTCTAAATAAACTAGTTGAGGCTTCAAAAAGCCCTAGAAAACTCAAGTGAAAAAAATGGACTTGGTCAATATTTTGTGAAATATCTTCATTATGTCAAAAACAACCAAATGCTAAAGTTTCTTGCTTCATTAGGAGCAATACTGGGGTAGAATCTGTGTTTCTTGTCAGAACCACGTTCTTATTTCTTATCCAACATTTCAGCTTTTCTCAAATATCTAGTTTTACAGGAGTACAGGGCAAGTCTCTCAACTATTTCATAGCCATGAAGTCTGTAAAAGATGTTTCAACTAAATATTTATCTCTCAAGGAGGACTGTAAAAGAAAAAAGGACCTAATCAGAAGACAATTTTCTTTTTAAATTTTTGACTATGGAACAGGGAAACCTCTAGGATTTATGGGACCACACTCAGGAAAGAACACAGAGGGGCTATGCTTTGTCTCAGAATTGCATGACTTCTTTCAGCTGACTTTGGGTTGTTTCTGCATCTTCTAGTGGGCCGTATGTTCAGTGGGACTCCTTAACTACTTGATTGTCAAGAGCCACTGCTTGTATAGCATTTGCTGATATGGATACACACTCCAGGAGTTCAAAATTGCTCTAATATATCTGCACATATTCGTGATAACAAATTGTATCTGGTAAAACAGTGTGAAGCGTGATAAGTGAGAAACATCTCCCTTCAGTGACCAGTATTTCCAAAGTTTCACCCTCCAGTTTCCATTTAAGAGTAGTGACATGCCCTAATAGTCTCATCTGGCCTCTCATTATGTCATTATCACTCTTCCCTACTCCCCTCTGGAGTGTGACTTTGTGGCAAAGTTGTAGGCAGGAAGGGCAATAGATCTCAACAACCGAATCCTTCTTATCTTTTCAACTGTTCTTCCGTATAATATCCCAGAGCCAAAAGAACATTCAGGAGTACATACTAAAAAAAGTCAGTTCCTAAGAATTTCAGAGCACCCAGTTGTCTGAACGGATGTAAAGGTCAGTGCCTTCTAACGTGCTCTGGGTTTTATATGCAAATGAAGTAGGAACCAATATTTACCCTATTTATATATCGCAGTCTAGAAAAACTGAATGACTCAAACTGTCAGGTGATCTTTGACCTCATGCAAAACTTCAAGCCTATTCATTTAAATTATGCTTTTCCCTGGGATGAGGACTGCTTTTTTAACAGTTTCAGGGTATATGGTAAGTCCTTTGGAGAATCAGGCTCTCCTTTGTGTTACAGGCTTTGCCTTCCTCCTAGAGCCCAGAAAGTCCACAACTGCATTCCCCCTGCTACTGTATGTACTCACAGACGGGAAACTTGTTTTGAGATGTAGTTTCCAGCCTCTCAGTTCTTTCAGAACCATATCGGACACTCCTAATCTGATGTGCAGAATCCCTTGGCACCTCTCAGATTCTCGTTAGGAAAGAGTCAACCTGTCATATAGCTTCATGGACATTCACCACATCCATACCTCAACTAATATTGTCTTCCCTGTGAATGGTACCACTTCATCATGGCTGTCTGAAGATAGAACTTTTCACTTCCCAGGGAAACAGTTAGAAAGACAGGCTCTTAGTCTTTTCTGGCCTGGAAGGGGAAGGACCAACAAATGCTGCATTTACTCAAATATGAGACAGAATTTCTTCAAGGCAATAAAGGCATTTAACATGCTCATCTGTCACTAGAATTTGACTGTCACAACAGGGGCAAATTTTTAAGTCTAGGGATTGTAGGAAAGCCCTGACTGTGGAGAGGTTTAATAAATGTCCCAGACTGGGTAAAGGAAGATGTGTCATGTTATTCGTTCTGATCAAAACAACAAAATAAGAGAATATAATTCTAATTTTACCCTGTAGGCCACACGGCACACTGGGAAAGGGAAATATAAGCCAAAAGGAGGGAACAAATAGATCCAAAGCATTTGGGCAAAGAGCACAGAGGGAAAAAGTGAATATCTCCAAGAGCATGTCATTATAGAAATACTTTCCACAGAAGTTGTGAGCATCCACAGTACAAAGAAACATAGTGAATAGGAGTCATGAGGATTAAGTGGGTAAGTATCTTTGTCCAAACCTATCACTTTCAACTCCTTTTATAATTAAATGAAAGTGAGAGCAGTATATGCAAAATGTGATTCATTTAGTCCCAAACCAGGTAGCTAAGGTAGGTCAGCTGGGTCATCAGACGGACATGCTATCTTTTCTTCAATGACTGTGAGAGCCTAAATTGACCTGTACATCTAAGTTCAGGTGCCTAAATATAAGGACAAAAATCACACCAATGTGACTTTCACAATAACACCGGTTATTTAATTTAATGATGGAGTAAAACACTCTAAGAGTGTAGTAGAACAGCCATAATGCTGGTAATTTCATGAAATATCTGAAAATTTCAGTTATTTCATGAAATGACTACTTTCTCCATCTGACTGTAACATACAGCTAGGATTAGAAATGAACAAGCTACAACCATGTTCCTAGTTACTGCATTTGTATCTGAGCACAGTTGTTCTCTCGCTGTGGCTAAATCCTTATGTAGGTTCTTATCAGGAAATTTTGCTATTGCAGTTCCTCTTTAGCAGATAACAATTTTTGCTGTTCTGTTCTTTTTTTCCCTATTGTTACCAAAATAATAACGTTTATAAACATCACTTTAAAAACATACCATGCTAGGAATGGCTGTGCTGCAATATATCATTCTGAACTCTACCGTATTCATTTATGGTGAAGCATTTTATATTAATGTTTCCACTGCTTATCACAGACGCTGGCATTATAAGTGCTTAAGTCACCTCAGCTTGGTTATTTATTAGGATGGGTTTCACTGCCATTTCCTTCAGTAAAATCCTCCCTGTCCCCATTCAGTGGAACTGGTTTATTCCTGCCAATCACTGATACTAGACTGTCTTTGCCCATTACACAATTCGGTCCATTAGCACTAAATAAATTAATAATACGCTGGATTTCTGGTAATTATTAATTATGTTTTTCAGACGTGCCTTTTCTTAGGATTATGTATATAGATTTAAAAAAAAAATAAAAAAGAAAATACAGAGCAATTGGAAAACAATCTAACATCTGAACATCCAGTAACATGAGATTTCAGGTGCTGGAAGCCTTGACCCTTGAATTCCAAGTTCAACATTTCTGGGCTGTTCTGACTCTTGTTATTCAATAGAATTTCCTGAAATAAGATTTCTCTTTAAGGCCTTGACCTTTCCTGATGAATATTAACTAGTCCAAGGCAGTGTTCATAAGAAGCACAGCTTCCTTCTCTTCCTTGGCAATTTCCCTGTGCATCAGTTGTTATTTTTCCATAGTGAACAGCTCAGGTGGCATCAGTGAGAGGATTTTTTTTTTTATCTGATTTAACCTGTAAGCTGCCTTCCTTAGTGTACTCCTAAATATGCATTTTATTTTATTGAGTGCCTCCCAGCAGAGAAGGTTTTGCATTGAGATCCTCTCTGTTATATCTTAGAAACTGTTATATTGAGAAACTCTTGTGCTGAATTCAGTAGAGCTGGGCAACTTCGTAGGAGGTCATGGTTTGCCCACATGTTATTACTTTACCTAGTAAACTTATGGACATAACTGGGACTAATTGTGTGTTTGGTGGTCATTTCAATGTATGGACACTACAGTGCTTGACAGGCTGCAACTTAGAAGTATTCTAGACGAAAAAAAAAGCTTTTTTAAAAAAGCTATATATACATTTTTATGGACTTGCTTCTCCTTCTCTTTTATTACATTTGCTTTTGTCTGCACATTGAAGAATTGTGCTAAAAATGCTATTTTGTCTGGACAAGTGTTAACGAAATTCCAATTCTATTGTGTTCCATGATATGTCCTATTATGAGGAAAAAATAACTAACAAAATGCATGCATTGTTTGATAGCTAATCCTAACAAATAGACAGACCTGTGTAACTAATTGATTTTTCAGTTGGTCGGTAGACCCCAAAAAATCTTTCTTTTTGTCACTGAAAAAACCCCAAACAACCAACAAATCAACCAAAAATAAAACCAAAATGAACAAAAAACCTTGGAAATAAACAAAAGACCACTTTGGTTTGTTTCCATCTCTCTTAACTTGCTTGAAATGACCAGAGAAGCTTTGTAGAAAATGAAAGTTTTATTTAGGTTTGAAAATACGGAAAGGAAAAAAAAAAGTGGCTTTGCTCATTCTGGAAACAGGGAATTATTTTTCTTCATGGTGACTTAGTGTCTAAATAGTTCTTGTACTACAGCTTATCAGACCATGAGCTGACATTCCATCCTGTCCCCACTGCCCTGCCTTGTAATGCTGGGGCTGTGGCTGGTACTGGTTACTCTCTCTGAGCCTGATCCTTCCCCCTGTACCCATAAGCTCAGCCCAGGCCTGGGCTAAATCACTGAATAGTTTGAGTTGGAATGGACCTTTTAGGGGCCATCTAGTCCAATACCCCTGCAGTGAGCAGGGAAAACTTCAGCTGGATCAGGTTTCTTGGATGATAAATATTGGGCCGTCGTATTGCAATATGGCAAAGTGACCAAATTCAGCTTCAGAAAGCACCTAGATATATGTATGATACTAATACAGAATGATGTCTGTAAGATAGCATTATGCCAGTACTAGCACTTATGTGATTAAAGTTAAAAAGGAGCTTAAGATCTTTGCTGGGTAAAGAATTTTAGGGAAAAAAAAAAAAAAAAGTAAAAATTAAAAACATCTAGTTCTATAATCTCCTAATAATGAGAACAATCTGATAGAAAGTCATACTGAAAGTTCAGGAGAAGAGGTTTCTGGTATATGAAGAGGCATGGTAGTTTTCTATTTCGCGGAGAAAGAAGTATTAAAAGAGCAAATAAACACCTTTGCTCTTGGTGTGTGCTTTCAGAGCACAGAAAGAGCTACTAGTTCATAGGGCATGTGTCATTACCTGTCAAGATCAACAGTAATTGATTTAATTTTATCCAAGAAAAATACTTTTGAAAAGTAATTGGAAATCTAGGAAGGTAACAGAAAGGGCAGAAAATGAGTATAATTTTGATTTTTGAAAAGAAGAAAAGAAAAAGAATGACTGTTATCATCTCCTGGGCCCAGATAAAAACTCCATTGAAATAATGGATAAAGTACTACAAAATAATAATTAAGGAACTGCTGGATAATTTTATGAGGAAAATTAGGACATGAGTTTATCAAATTAAAATACTCAAGACCCATACTTTAAATCTTCACTGCATTGCACCTAATAAAGATTTCAGCATCTAAAAGATATAGAGAAAAACAGCTTTGTCCTACTAAGAAGTCAAAAACTCTCCCTGAAATGCCTGTAGATTTGTCCACAGAATGTGTTCTGAACTGTGGGAAGAACCTACATCAAAACCCCTCTGCTGTGTATTTTGAAAAAGCTGTTGAAACATGCATTTTTTGAAAGAGAAAAATGTGTCACAATTTCTGAGTTGTCATTGTTCAAATGCTAAGGAACAATTTATTTGGTTCCTGGTATGAAAAGGGAGACCTTCTGAAGTCTTGAAAATAGCCAGGGGATGGTAAGAATATTTCTTAGACTTTTAATTTTTGCTGGTTTGGCCCTCATTGATAAATACATTTGGAGTGCATCATTTGTTGTGGACACTGTCATAGCTCTGGTAACAATCTTGCATGCCACTGCACTAAAGAATGAGTAATTCTGCATGGATATGACTGTATAGTAGCTAGATTTTGGAAAGACTTTTGCTGTCTATCTTAGCTGGGAATGTCATTGGTCAACTTGAGTCTTTGCCTGAAGGTGTAAACTCATGCTGATAAAAATGACACACAGGCAACAAGTCCTTCCTCACCCCACCTCCAAATAAAAATCTATCTAAGCCATAGCCAAGTGACATCAAACTATCACAGCTCTTCCATCTTCGAAGACGGTACTAAATTATTTGGTTTGTCATGAGGCATGCCAGGCTAAAATGAGGCCTTCATAAAGAAAACACAATTTTCACTTAATTGCCACATTAAACCTCAGGAATTGAAAAGGCTGACAGATATTAAAGAAGTCATACTTACTCACATAAAGTTCTCGGATGAGTAATCTCTTCTGAGGTTTATAAAACGTTTCTCAGAAGTAAGTGTTACCTCATGAAGAAAAGTTGTTGGGACCATGCCTTCAGTTTCACCACCCTGTTCTGAAATAGAAATGATATTAAGGGTCATTACTAACAAAAGTCTAACCAGTGGGGAAACTGAGAAATCAAGAATTGATTTAATAAAGGTCACAGAATAAATCCTGGTGTCAGAAGCCAAATGAAATGATTTCCAGATTTTCTTTTACATAAGAGTAACATTTTCCATCACAAGAAATTCATGTGTATGTAAAGATTCTTAGAAATACAGAAATAAGTAAGTAAATAAATAACTATATGTATAGATATATGAGAACTTGGATTGCCTGAAGTAGAAACTTCTCTATTGCTTTAACTCCATCCACATCAACTGGTTGACAGTAGGAATGTGCTTGATTGCTAAGAATTTTTAATTAAGATATACTCTGTGCCTATATGTTTTTGGGTAAGAAGGAAAAAGGTAATAATCTACTTTTTAATTAATTTTCAAGGCTAGAAGGAACTCTGATTTGATCGTTCTCTGTATTTCAGCGTGTGATGAGCCTACAGAGTTGTCCCATCTGAAACCAGGTTATCCCAGACAAAACCAGGACAGGGATACAGAAAATCCATTATGAGCTGGAGGGAAAGGGAACAACTGTTAACAATAGACAGATTGAAAGCCAAAATTGTACTCACTAAATAGCCATTTAGCTAGAAGATCTGTCCACAAAGGCCCAAAAGGGAGGAAGTTTATAGGGACTAGGAGATATTTTAGTTCTGAGTTTCCAAACTTCAGTCAAAATAGATAGAAATAGAAAGACTTACAAAGACGTCCACTTAAATTTCATTCCTCATTTCCAGGTGAGAGTCAGATATGATTCCTTTAAAGTATTTGGGACCTTTATGGTTTTAGAGAAAATTAAATAAGAACAGATATGTTTCAGAAGACTTTGAAAGGAGATGTGTTATACTATATTTTTAGCTACAAAGCATCTGTTTAGTCTAGAGGAAAAAAAAAAGGAAAAGAAAAAAGAATGAAGAGAATTTCATTAAACAACCAGCCAATGAACCTCTATCTCCCTCCACTCAAAACAGGGAGAAAAGAAAGTTTGAAAAAGTTTAACAAAGGACCAGTTTTGGTGCAAGTTGCTAACTCTGCTGATTTGCACTAGTTGAAAGGCACAGTTCAATATAAAGAAGAATGAAAAAAAATATCATGATAATGAGCTTTTACCTAGATCTCAAAGCTATTTCCTAAGCTTTGTTCTTTGGGACGCACCTGGCACAGGCTGGGGGCTGCAATAACCTAAAAAGAAATAAGAAAGGATTGGTTCTGTAGAGGTACAACGACTTGCTGTACAACATATGGAAGACAGAGGAACCTTAGTAGAACTGTCAGTTTCTGGATGGTTGGGAAAGAAAATCAATAACATATCCCTAAGTCATATTACAATGTGCAAATGCTGATATTATTGGGAATCAACATGTAATACTGTAGCATTAAATTTTAGCTTGTAGTCTCCTTAAGGAAGCTTTCTCTTGTAAGCTCTCTGGGACTTAAGGGTAAATTCCTTCTCTGTTCCATGAATAAGACAGAGCCCTGGAGTTTGCCAAAGGCCTGGGGCTTTTCAGCAGTAACATAACACAAACAGTTTTGTGGTGATATCTTTAACCTCATCGAAGGCAATTATAAGTTTTGGGTGAGTCAGGTTTCATTGTCTGCTGCACTAATGCAGTCCTTCAGTCAGCACTCAGAATACAATAATAAAATGCAATCAATGACTACTCTGTACTTGCTAGCACAAATCCTGGGAGATGCTAGATAAGCTGCCAAGAATCTCAGGGGATGGCAAAGTTGCTGTGGACTTTGCACAATTCTGATTTCTAACTGAACTCTTACACTGACTTTGACTTTTGTTTTAAAAAGTTTTTTTTTTCTTCCATTTGTTTCTTCCACTGATTTTGACTGTCAGATTGGCTGTATAAAAATGAGGGTGCTGGAGGGAGTTGTGACAGCGCCTCCACAGTTTTCTGTTGAGCCAGACTAATAATACTCTTCCCCTCTCTCAATTTAAAAATCTGATGAGACTAAAATGAGTTGTCATGAGGTGACATGTAATGAAAGGTAAACCTTTTCTCAGAATTCTCCCAAACTCTGATGTCATAATGGAGCAAAACTACATATGATAATGTACTAACATCACTTCTTTCTGCACTTTGGTTTATCCAAAAGAGAGTAGAATTATCTTTTCTACATAATCAAACACCTTTGTAAAAACAGGTTTGAATAGGAAAACAACCTTGCAAAAAGCAATTTTTACTTGGGTCCAGTGTTTTTTTCTCCCTCTAAAGGAGGATTTGACCTTAGGTACCAAATACATAATTCTTAAGGGGAAAAGAGATGGGAAGGAAAAGAGGGAATTTGTGGAATCATTTACCCCTCAGTGAGTATAAAGGTGAATAATAATGTGTCTGACAGTGAAACACACTCAGTTTGAAATTCTAATTAAATACATAGCCAGTGACCCTGGAAGCACCTCTCAGAGCCACAGGAATTTAGAGATGCCCTAGAAAAGTGGGCCCATCCTGCCTCCCTGCAAAGAATCACAGAATGTCAGAACAATATCTAAATTATTATCTTTCAGACTCTGTCCATATGTAAGAACAAAATTACTAGGGAAGCATTTGCTAGTTATTGCTGATTCAGAAAAAAAGCAAGTGTGACATGATGTAAAACTGCGTGTTGAAACCAGGGCGTACACGGATTTGCTTTTAAACTCAACATGCTTAGGGACTGTGTAGTTAGGGCAGAGTAAAATCCTCTGGGAATTATTAGCCACCATCACATCAGCCAACCTTTCCTGATTGACTGGGTCTCTGAAGCTGCAACAGAGCAAACAACAGCACTTTCCTGTATTCTGATTTTCCCTTGCTTTTACAACTGGATATATGGGGGTGAAGACATGCATCCTAGTGAAGCCTCTTGGTGCCTAATAACAGATGTTTCTATATACAGGCAAGCGGTATTCTATTATTCTCTACATCCTCTGTGCAGGGAGAGGGGAAAGATAGACAATCAGGAAAAAAAGGCTGTATTCATTATTTCTTGGCCTTAAGAAAATGTGCCCATCAATCCATCAAAAACAAATTTTATTCTGTAATATTAACGTTTAAGGCTATGCTCTTCTGGCATATTGATTCTCCATAGGCAGAAGAACTCTAAAATGGAAACAATTTTAGAAATGTAGTTTTTGGTTTCCTTAATATTGTATGTTCCTGTTATGAAAGAAAATGGTTTTTCCTTCCCCTTTCTCTCTTTCTACACTCTATATATTAGTCACAGAAAAGTGGGCCAAGTTTATCTCTTGTACAAGTCCAAGGACCTAACATCTCTGTGAAATTTAAGCAACCCGTTTGTTTCTTAAATAATTAAATACCATCAAGTCTTTATTTATAAATATTTCAATAAAATCCTGGCCCAAAGTCAGGGTTACAATTAGGATTTCTTTTTTTATTTTTCATTAAGCCCCCACATGCAGGACAACAACCGAGTCAGGATGTTGGTTAAACATATGCTTATCTTGGGTTGTGCCCTTAGGAATTTGAACATTTACTGCTTCTGAAAGATGGAGTTAAACATGTGCTGAAAGTTTTACTTCATTGGTGTAATTGGGGAATGTTGGGGCAATGGCAAGTAGAATCTTCAACTGCTTTGGAACCAAAATCTTGTATTTGAATGAGCACTGGAGATGAGCGTTGGAGAGTGTTACTGAAATAAAAGATGCAGTGTTGGACAAAGTTCTGGGGAACTAAACTCCAGATCTCTAAAGCTGAGGCTGGAATTGAGATGGCAACTAAAATCTCCTCACGTCTCTACATCTGGTGCCTCTATATTGTGGGTAACATACATGAATGCTTCCATTGCCAGTGCTTCTAGTATGTGACGTGGTTTGAAATCTGTTTTTCCCTGTAGGGGAACAGAAGGTTTAGGTCTCCAGCTCTGTCAGTTTGACACCTCTTGACAGCACAGACCTCCCACTTTGGCACTGTGTTTTTTTAGCTTTTCTGTCAAACATCTCCTGCTTTTTGAAGAAAGAAATCACTTAATTCATTATGGCTGAAATTCAGTCCTCTACAGATAGCCAGCATATGATCTGTGCAACCCCGGGGCACGGGGTTAGATCTGCCAAGATCTAACACAGGGCCTGCAAAAAGGACTTTGTAGACATTTTAGAGGTAACTGGATCTTGTTCTGGACCACTGCCTTCAAGAGAACTTCAGTGCAGGGGAAGAAAATGCACATGAAATAATATCACAGATTTCATCCAATATGCTGTTATTTATATAACAGTTCCTGATAACCCACAGAAGGTCTCTAAGCCTGGCTTATCACAGAAGATCATGTAAACAGGAACACTTGATAGACAGCTGTTCTCTTGAGCCAATAAAAAGAACAAATGTAGCTTGTTTATAAACTCTGCTAAAATGAGATCTAAATGGCATTAAAAGAAAAAAGAGAAGAAATCCTATTTATAAACTCTGCTTCCACACTCAATAAAAGTCTGCAGGCTAAAAGTGTGAAAAGCCTTCCACCATAAGGGTTTGCGAAACACATGGAAAAATAAAGATGTGTGTGTTTACAGAAAATACCCCAAACTCCCAGGCTGCTCTCAGCACCCCAGTGATGATCACAGTTGACAAGTTCCATGGTGTCGCTGCACGACTCATTATGTCAAGCATCCATCTTGGCTCAAAGATTTCATACATCCCTGATCACATATCGCTGCTGAAATTAATTCTAAAATTCACAGGAGAGAGGGAAGTGCCATGTAGACAAGGCAATAAAAGTTAGGTGGAAGGAAAACTGGTTCCAGCACTACTTCTGCAGTGTTGTGGGAAAACATGATTCTTGACATCCATCTATTAATTGTGGACAGCACCAAACACATATTTGTGAACAATTACTCCAAGGTATAATTGTGGGATTTCAAAACTTCACATGGTTTCACAGAGCTTCCCAATTTGTCCAACCTCAGTCACCAGATGGATCATGGAACAAAGAAGCTTCTTAAAGTTTAGAGGCTTTTAGTCATGTAAATGATGCTGTGAGCAAGATTAGACACTGAGTTATCTTGGTTCATTCCTATATCCTTGCTCTGGAGCTCACAATGCAGTTTTGGATGTCATCTGCTTCAAAAGTGACACACAGTTCCATGTAGTTTTCTTTAGTATCTATACTTGGTGTTATTTTAGAAGATGGATTGACCACACCTAAATTAGAGATATGATTAGGAAAACACAGTAATGCCTGATGTTTAATCAGGAGAGTATTATAGGGGGAAAACCAATGCAGCAGAGATGTGCATTCAACGTATGCCAAGAGATTAAGTGGTGATTAACCAGGGGTTGAAATTCTGAGCTGTAGACTTTTAATAAAGTGTCAAATAAAGATTCAAAGGAAGAAGAAAGACTAGCCAAAGAGAAAATCAGTAAGCTTTCATTTTATTACTGTCTTTTTATTCAGATAAAGGGGTTTTTTTTAGTTATATATTTGTACTCTCACATAAAGTCTTGTAATAGAGATGGACATTTAGGATACAATATTCAAATGCACTTCATGGATTTGAAAACCTGCCTGTTATCAGGTTCTTTTTCATGTTACCTAACTTTACAATGCATTAAATGGAATCCTAACTATTTACAGTATCACTTTTAAATATAAATAGATATCTTGGTTACATCATTTGTCTTAGCTATATTAAAACTCTGCTGCAAAGCACTCACTAGCTTCACAAACCACTGATCACACTCTGCAGACTTTATCCAGCTTGGATAACAATTACTTGGGAAAGTAGTGTTACTGAAGTCAATGGATGGAGATATTGATGTTACTGTGCTATGAATGTGGGTCATAGAATCAAAACCTGTGGTAGCCAAACTACTTTATAGACTACACAAGACTTATTAACATGCAGTGGAAGTTCTCAAGGTGGTTCTACTCTCCAGAGCTAATGATTCATGCCAGGTATTATCATCATGCTTTGAGGGCTGTTCAACTGCAGTCCATCTCATCAGATGCAAAGGATTTCATTTCTGGATAGCATCACACGAAGAGTTTTAACTCCTCTTTTGGACAGGAAGATGTGGTAATTACCTAAAACCAGCATGTGGGAATAAAAGTTCCCCTTCAGGAAAAAGCAAGCAATGAAAAGTAATAAATTACCTGTATGGAGTTTTTTTTTTTTCTCAGCCTAAGGACTGAGCAATCATGGGAGCCTGACAACCAGCCCCAATTACTCCTGTATTTGCATGGTGTAAAGGTGTCAAATTACTGCTTAACAGTCCACAAGCAGCTGTTTCACCGTGCTTTCCAAATGTTTCACTGCAAAGGGAGAGAAGGAATATTAAACATCCTTCTCCCAGCTGATGACTTCTAGGATGGGAACTGCTGTGATAAGGTGGTGATTTTACGTGAAAACTTACCATGCCAAGTGGAAAATGAAAGACCAACCAAAAAGTAAAATATCCTTTACAGCCAAGATAACTGAGGACACCAAAGTGGAAGAGCATCCTGTGCAGAGAAAGTATGGCTTTCACCATTGCAGCTTCAATGAATCTTGTTAATTTTCATGAGTGTGAAGAGTGAGTGAGTATAAACACTCTTATCATGCAGTGAAATAGGTACTTTCTGAACGTGTGACACAGAGTCTCTGCTTTCCTTGCTTTAGCTCTCTGGTAAAAAAAAAAAAAACCATGCTTTCTCAAACATGGAGAATCTTACATTTATTTTATTTCTTACACTAAATTTACCCCTTGAGGTTGCAGAAGGGTTCAACCTGCCCTCAGTCTGAAAAGTGGGAAACTTACCTCTACAACTAGAGAAAAGCAATGTTACAGTGGGACTCTGACAGCTGTGGTTCAAGACAAGTATAAGTTTTTTCGTAGCAAGAGTGTTTAGTGAAATGTTATATTTATGATGATCTTGATGGCATCCTTTCCACTTTCGGCCATTCACACCCTCTGTATCTCCTTTCTGTCTCTATCTCCTTTCTACTTGATCATTTGGTTACTGAAACTCACAGAAACCACTTTTTTAAAGGGTTGACTCTAATAAACCTGCTTTGCCTCTAATCCAAGTTCAAATGGAAAACTGATAAACACAGGCATTGTTACCAAGAAAATGATAATTGCTGATCCATAAGTTCTGTAAAAAATGTGTCTTTCTCTCATCTTAGCAGTTCGGTCAGTTTTTCTATATTTTGCACTGCACTTCTTCAAACTTTCTTTTGATGGAAACTTGCTCAGCTTGTCTTCTATAGCTGGGAATATGGACGTTACACTGCAGTGGAGAAGTGCCAAAGCTAGAACAAAAAAAGTTTCCTGAACATAGCAAGGATAGGAAGAATGTTACCTTTGCCTACTCGCATTGCTGATTCCTGTTTCTTCTGGTTTCCTGTGCACTGTTCTCGCGGGAATGTGACTTTTAACAGAAAGAACCATTGCCTTTAGAGCCTTCAGTATTCTCTCTGATCTTAATTTTGGACAGCTTAGGGGACTGTATTCATGCTCTACCGTTGGAAATATCTTTTTGAAAAAAACCTCTTTTGTGTTGAATTGCTTGTTGCGTTCATGTAAATCAGCCAGAGGTGAAACCTGTGGCCACTGACAAAGACATACCCTATTTTTATCTCCCATTGCCACTTCCTGGCCTGCCTTGCTGGGCACCATTATCAGGGGAGACTTGTTTGGAAAAGCAGATGCCACAGTGTAACAGTCATAGCCTGTTTACAAATCCAACACAGGTGGCTTAACATAATAATAACAATGAAAAAAATCAAACATAAAATAATGGGAAAATATGTGTATTGTTTGCTCTGTTTGACATCATAAAAAAGGTGCACACTTGGGATGTTTATGCCCCAGATTGTTATTTTCTGATAATGTACCTGGTTAAAGTAAAGTTTTCCCTCTGGATGCATATATAACGCTTAGATAAGAACAATTCACAAAATCCTATTATAGTGCTGCTGTACACAAACACATTTTCGAATGCTTCAGATAATATCAGGTACATATATACAAGAGGAAAAGGTATTTCTAGGAATATCATTATTGGTGGCATATCTGTTTAAGTTCCCATATGCACTGGTGGTTCTTTCTTTGAGTCAGACACTGAAAACGTTAAAAAAAATACATTTGATTTTTTTTTAAATGACAGTCTTTTTTATACAAACAAACAAAGACAAAGTTTTAGTGTTCTTTCTCCCCTCTAGCTACCACAATTCCATCTTTCTATGCAGAAAGAAAAACACCACCTTTAGATCTCCTAGATATTCTATTCCTTTTAGTATATGTTTAATTCAATCCAAGGGGAAGAACACATGAAATTTTTCAACTGTCAGAAAACATAAAATGTAATTTTTCCTTGCTTTTGAATAGGTATCTAAAAAAGTAAAATGACTACATCTTACGGTCTGGGAGACACAGCTTTAGTGCCTTTAGCACCACCCTGGAGGACTCAGAGCTCTTTGCCCAGCACTGGGGAAACCAATAACTGCACTGTTGAACCACTAAATCTGTGTTTCTACAGACCTGTGCTGTAATGTCTATATCCATCATGGGCTTTTTTTCATGATCCCATGCAAACCATTTAACCTATCTTTGTCATCAAGACATGGGGGCAGTCCTGAGGAAATTTCTGGGTTTGCCTCCAGGTTCTATTTGTCAAGTCATTGTCTCTTCTTTTGTTTCCATTTTCCCAGCTGTCCTTAATGATTTTAAACCCACAAGCCCACAGCAGAATACTAGAGGGGAGTGCAATCACTGCTGAACCTTGAATACCTCTAGACAGCACTGAAACATCTTAGCAGAATTTACTCTGAGTGGTTAGTAGTTTGCTGGAAAATTTTAAGATAGCTTTGTAATTGTTTTAAATCTCCTATGTTTAAAATAGGTTTAAAAGTATCTGGGTGTGTATTTTGCTAAAATATTCAGGCTATTCAAATATTCAAGCTAATTAAAAATAGTCCACACTGGTCCTATTACTTTCATCCAAGAATCAGCTGTACATGTTAAAGGAGGATAATACCAGAGGCTATAGAACAGCCAGTGTTATAGTAAGGCTGAAAATCAGCTTGTATAGTTGTAACATGTTTTAGCTTTCACTGTTTTCAACTGTACTTGGCAACATATTTATAAACATTGAATATTTTATAGCAATTATGGAAAAAAAAACTTTCAAAAAGAAAATCATTAACATCTTTTTAGTAGATTTAAACTAGAGCTTAAACTAGAATTGCTATAAGCATTACATTTTGCGCTGTGTATAGAATATTTAATAAGAGTTCATAATTATAAAGTTGTAAATGCAATGCAGTTGTAAAACTAAGAACCATTTGGTCAAGAATCAAGCTACTGGCATGAATATCTCCTCAAAGAACAAGACTCCTTGTACTAGACATCCAGCTGGTATAGACATTATCATAATCTCACAAAAACAGATTTTTATAAAATATGCTTTAGAAAGAATCTTGACTTTCAAAACTGTAAAGAGCAAAGAGGAATGCAAGGGTATGTTAACAGAATATGTCATAAACAGCTCTCATTTCACACTACAAAAAAACTTCTTGTTGAAATAAAATCAAAACTTCCTGATGATTTCTTATTGAATGTGTTTTCTTCTAAAAATGATCTAAGCTTTTGAACCTTAAGAAACATATATTTATAGCTCCAAAAGGCTCTAAAAGAGAAGGTTATTACTTCTGTATTACTTGTGTTTTATTGTTATAGATGCTTTTTTTTTTTGATCTCCTGATAACCACAAAATAGTAAAATTCTTCTGAGACATCAACCTGTAAATATTATATTTTAGTTTATTCATGATGTGGACCTAACCTGTAGCAGTAGCTGAGGCAGTTATTGTAAAATAAAATTGGGATTAATTTTGGCACATTTTACTACCCATAAGAAAAGAGTCCAATGTAAACTAGCCTCACAGGCTCCCGTTGTAATGAGTGCAGGATCTTTTTATCCCTTGTGACATTTGTCATCTAAATATTTGGTATATAACATGAAGCCAACCAAAACACAACCTTCTGCAAGTACCTCTCTGACACAGGGGACATCTTAATTGACCATTCCAATGAGATGCAAAATCCACCCAGCTGAAGACAAGTGAGATGAACATTCCTGCAAGTCAGTAGGAAAAAGCTGATAACCTCACAGGGTTCTTTCTGAGGGGAGACTGTGTCCAGCTACCCTAAACAACTAAACTTGCAGAGACAATCTTATTTAACAACCTTCAAAGGCTTATTTGTTCCTCTCAGAGAAATGAGAGGCTGCTCAGTGTGTGTTTTCAGAAGGAAAACAATTTAGGAACACGTAAAGTTTAGTTTCATCATCTTTACTTATGAAGCCTACAGAAGCCTTATCTGGTCTCATGGATAAAGAAGAATGGCAATTGTGAAATTTGACTGGTTATTTAACTGGAAACCTTCAAGATAAAAGGCTGAATGCTGTTATGTAGTGTACACAATATCAGATGAATACTTCAGTAACAACATGTATTTGTTATTTAGCACTGAATGTTCTAATTAAGGTATATCTATGCTGAAGATTAGGTTGAAGAAGGAGGGCTTGTTATGCCCATTGTTCAGACAAAGTAGTAATGTGCCACATAATTGTTCTACTGAACAAAATGTAGTGTTCCTTCTTAGAGCTGCTTATTAATTTAGGATTATTTAAACTGAAATCATACAGGTTCTGATAACTTAACAGAAAAGTTGAACCACTCTTCTTACTTCCAGCTGATGTTATAGCTGTAGCTTTTCTTACCAACTGTGAAAAACAAAGCAAAAAAAGAGCTCAAGCTTGTACACAGGGGTTACTAAGGTAAACAGCAATGTTCCTACATGGTCATTCAGTTTGGAAAGCCCTCTTGAAAACCAAGTCTTAAAAAACTATTATGAGAAGTGTTAGACTGTTCCTTTATTCTTTTATAAAAGGGAAGTTAACTGCAATTTACTCGAAGCAGAATTTCAGCTTGTACTGAGCCTCATGAAACTAAGTGGCTCGAATAAATGCAAAAAGTTAAAACCTTGCCTTGAAAGGAACTCTGAGTCATTCTTACCAGATACACATACATACAAAAGCTAGTTGTAAGTGTCCTACATATGCATTAAATTGACTGCATAGTCCTGAGCTATGTTTCTAAAGCCATGGAGGTGTTAAGGAGTAGATGAGAGGAGCTGATTTTAAATCCAGTCAAGCCTGAAAGAGATGCACATTTTTCCCTGCCTAAAGTAAGAGAGAAGGTTACAAAAGCCTCTAAAATAAAGAGGCAGCTCTCCTACTGCTCAGCTTTATAGTATGGCCGACAGCTCTTCCAGTTCACTCCTGGGAGTTTTCAGCAACCAGAGACCTAAGAACAAGGACTGAGAACAAAAGATAGTACAACTCAACATAAAACAGCAGTATTCAATAACTCAGCATTATTCCTACCATGTGATGACATCACTGAGATGACATTTGCAGAGGTGATGTGCAGCTGGAAAGCTTTGCCACAGAACTTAATTTAAATTCCCTTTGAACAATTTTTCCGGGATGTGGAAATGCTGTTGTCATGTTCGTAGCTGAGGGCTTCTACTCTTGAACGCCAGCTTTTTTAGAATACATATTCCTGTCCTGGAGAGGGCACTGAGGCTAAAATTTGGTAAACAAAGATAAGTAATGGGATTTAATACAGATTTAAGGTTCTTGATATTCATTGATTTGCCTGTCTCAAGACAACTGCTTCACTGGTTTCTTTTGATTAACTGACTTAAAGGCTTTCTTTGGTTTCATGGGATTTATTTAAGATTAGTCATATTTACCCACTTAAAAATTGCTTAGTTTCTCCATGATATACCAAATAGGATTCACCAACCCTTTAATGAATTTTGCCCATCTGTAAATTGTTTTAATTACCTGTGATACAGTATTATTTGTCTGCTACTAATTTTGATAATAGAGTACTTGGTTCCCTGAAGAGTCAGCTGACTCTCCAAGGGTCCCTTTATAGAGAAATATGCTGGAGACCGAAGTAATCAGTTTGTGTACTGTTTTGCTTTTAAAGTAAGTCTCCTTTTCTGAGAATGAAATGAACATAGCAAAAAATCATCCATTTTTCCTTTTTTTTTTTTCTTTAATTATGACAAGACAAAGAATCCAGTTCAAGAGACTAAATGAAGGGAATCCACCCTGATTCACCATCCAGAGAGACAGATATTAAGATTTAGCTTCTACCTTTAATAATTTCTTCAGATTATAAATAACCTGAAAAATTTTAAGTAAAGTGAAGTTATACTCAGGAACTTGAAATAACTCTTCCTTCTAGACTCACAAGTGTTATCAGTAATCAAGAGTACTCCATGGTCATCTTTAGTTTGATTATCACTTCTTACTAAACAGGAACTCTTTTTATCAGGGATTTTCTTTTCAGTTTGGGAAATGGAGAACTACGAACCAGCAAGTGTGACACAGTATCAAGCTAATTGGAAGGAACTGTAATCAAGAACAGAACTGGTAGACAAGTAGATGGATATAATGTAATGTGAAAGAGGCAACACAATTTTTATAGGAGGTAGTTATCCCTTACAAAATTTATTATAGTGCTTTTAAAGAGTCAGCAAGCATATGGATAAAAGCACACTTGGATTTTTGAAAAGTCCCTTACCAAAGGCTTGTAAAGAAACTAGGTTATTGCAGAAAGAAATATGAAATACTTTTCTTGGGTTAATAACTGCCTAAAGAACTAGATGTGAAGTGTAGGAATAAATGGTCAGGTTTTTTATTGGAAGCAGGTGACCAAGTAAGTCCCACAGGGATCCTTTCTGTTGCAGTAGAGACAGAATCTGTTGATGGCACTGAGATAGTCAGAGTAATAAAAATAAATCTGACAACCAGAAACACAGATATCATGATGCTGAATGATAGGGCAACAAATTGGCAGGTGAAATTCATTGGTGATAAATGCAAAGTAATTAAAAAGGGGGAGAAAACTCCTAACTACACAGACACTGTGCTAGGATGTGGTGAACTTGCTAGTGCTGGATTTACAGCTGGGCTTGATCTCAAAGGTTTTTTCTAGCCTAAATTATTCTGTGATTCTGTAAAGTCCACAAATGACACGCAGATTAGAAAATGCACATGAATTCTCAGTATTTCTCACAGTATTGGACCTAGAAGGCAAGAAATTATATGATCAGGAAAGAGATTCAAACCTCTACTAAGCATCAGAAACTTAAACAGTTACTACAGACTATGAAACAGCATCTGTGTAGCACTCGTGTGCATTTAACTTGTGTGAGCAGATATGTACCTGTCTATATAAAATATGATGGTAACTTATTTTCTTTTTCTTCATAATGCATAGAGTAATACATAAGAGTAATATATATCTATTGAAATGTAGACCTGCTTTGTTTCTCTTTATAAATGCATATATTTATATAGAGCTATCAAGGAAAGCTTCAGTTCCCAACTTCTGAGGAGCTTAAGGAAAGAATTTCACTGAATAGAGAACTCCAGCTTTTGCTAGTGGGAGAAAAGGGCTCTTCTTTTGTATTCTTCTTTAGTTTTGAGTGATGTGCAGGAGAAAGATGCAATAAACCAAACAGAAATCTCCCTCCCACCAAGCAAACCCACTAGACACACCAAAGCCAGCTCCATCACTTGTAAGTGTGCAGCTGAGAGCACACCTTTGCCACACAAAGTTTGATGAGAGCTTGCCACCGTAGAGCATCTGGAATAAGAGATTACAGTCATATGACTTAAACTCTGAAAGCTTCTGACATTTAATATCAGTAATTAAGAGTTCAGATTGGTGGTTGGATCAATAATCCCTTGCAGTTATTGATCAGAAGCTGCCGCCCTGCCAATCACAGAGCACAGCTGACCTTATGAAAGCTGATCTCTGCTTCCAGCACTGTCCCTGTACCACCTCCTTATGGCCTACGTGCCTCAGAAGTGCTTAAAAAGATGTGCAGCTGCTGTCATCAAGATCTGCTCTGACAGGAGGCTTCTGGGACACCCAGCAGCGGCTGGCTGCTGCAGCTCACTCGGGTATGGAAAAATCTTCAAAGGCCTGAAAGACAGGACCACTAGGGATGGGCTCCTTCCCCCACGGACCGATCCGCCTCTCAATCTGCCACCTATCTGCTGCCAACCCAGAGCAGCTGTCCCCTCTCCCCAGACTGAGGCAGCACCATCCTTTCTCTCCCACGTGTAAACATGAAAGTGCCTGAGGCACCCTTTGCAGCCCAGACAATTTCACATACCATAGGGCGAAGCCTCTCCACCATCCCTCCCTGCTGACTGCTGCTGCTGAGGTGTCTCTGGGCTCCTCAGGACAGCACTGTGCTCCAGCATGTGGATGAGGGCACTTACTTTGGTGTGCAAAAGTCACCTAGGTGGAGAAATGACCCACTAAAAAGTTTAGATGGTCATCAGAGTAAATTTTTCACCATTGGATCTCTAATGTTTTCCATAAGATTTCCCATCTGATACGCAGGATAAGCAGCAAAGTTGCTGTCAGTGGTTAGAAAAATTAATATACATATACATAATAATGAACAAGTATTACTAATGTAGTATCTCAGTGTAGTATTTTTTAGAAAAGAAGTCTTCTTTCCAAAGAAATGAATTTTCATTCATCAATAACAATTCTGTGGGACAACCGTTCCCTCTCAATGATTTTATTGGTGAACACAAATAACTTAATTCATAAATCTTCCTCTTGGACAGTGTCTGCCATGGTTAGCTGTGTTCAGGGAGTCTTTTGCCTTAGTATCTTCTTTCTTGGCACGTAGAAGCTCTAAGGTGCAATAGGAAATGTGGATCAATCAAATAATTTAGCCAATTAAGGAGAATGAACACATGAAAAGTTCCATAAGATCTGCTGAACTTGTGACTCCCATGAAACACCCAGGTGAAATCCTGAATAAAAAATTTCCAGATCTTGATTTTTAAAAGGTTGTAAAAGATTTTCAGAAAACGAACAAACAAACAAACAAACACAAAAAAACCAAAACCAAAAACCAACCAAACAAAAAAAACACACAACAACAAAGAAAAGCCACAAAGCCTAGAATATAATCCATTTTTCTTACCAGCCTCAGTAGTACTAAAGGGATCCTGTCACCCCTGCCATTTCTTTCACTGTCACCTGCCAAGTGGGCCCCAGTCAATTAGCTTGGAGTTTTAAAAGGTTCACAAGCGAGTGTTCAGAATCTTCCCACTGCTAAAAAGTACACTTTATCTTCTCTGCCTTGTGCTATGCTGTGAATGGCACGTGACACTGTTTCACATCCTCCTCCACACAATGCAACTCTACAGCCTGGTTTAATACCAGGAGAATTAATGAGGAGAATTAATAGTTATTTAACTTTTTGGACTAACAATGTATAAGTATTTTTAGACTTGGAGATATCTATAGATCTGGATTTTAGTCTTTAGAGATATTAATGTCACAGAAGGGCTTAGATGTTAAAAGAAAATTTGATTAAACTTTAAATTAAGAAATATCTGAAGAAGCAGGTGTCTGTGGAAAACAGGAGAGGAAGGCATGCAAAAGGAACAGCACTGGTTATCTTTCCTCTCTTGATACAGCTCCCCTTTGAGCTGACCCTTCTGAGATAGGACCTGTACTCAGTGCACCTCCTTCAGCAGGCAGCTGGGAGCACTAGGAGCTGGAGAATGCATTAAGTCTGCTCAATCAGCTAATGAAAATTAGCTCTGCTGATCAAGTTCAGTATGTTAGTGGCTGAGTGCAGCGAGACTTAGTTATGGATGAGGAAAAGTCACTATGTTTGTCTCCACTGTATGCTGCCCAATTAAGCTCAGTCATTATGTTTATCCTAATTCAGCACTAAGCTTCACCTTCCCTTGGCAGAGAGTATGACATGCAGCAGCAGCACACAGGAGAGAGGACAGGCTGATAAGGCTTTGAAAGTATGTTTCATAGGGAACACCTTGCTGGTATATTGTTGGACTAAATGACCTTAAAGGTTCCTTCCAACACAAACCTTTCGGTGACTCTGTGAGCTCATCAGTCTAAACCAGAGCCTTGATATTCACTGTCAGACACAGCCAGTCACAGGAAGGCTGGGTTTCACCATATCATATTTTAAATGGAAGACTGAATGCACACTCCAGACCTGACACCTGGGCCCACCTAGCCAAACATAATGATTTTGCCTTTTCTGTGAACTGTAATATGCAAATACCGAGATAAAATGTCTGTTCACACAATAACTTAATAAATGGCAACAGGGTCTACAATGAAAGGTTTCTATTTTTCCCTATGATTTGCTCAGTCCCTTAGGTACACAATATTCCCACCATGGACACCAGGCATCCTACCTATCTCCAATTACCCTAGTCCATGCTTCAGGGAAGGAAAAGAAATTGCTTGAAATCATTTCAAAAAGACTGAGGGCTTAAAAGTTAGTTACTGTATTCCTGTGTGAACACTTTCTTTTCTGTACCTCTAGATAAAAGAGAGCTTTCTCTAGCAGAAGAATTTGTCAAATGCTTTGAGGATGTCTATTGAATGTGACTTAGATGTGAAACATACATTCAGCTGTTTACTATCCCCAAGCCCTAGTCATTTTTGGTCAAGTCTAGGAACACGTATAGTCGTCCTGTGACACCTTATGTTATCAAACAAGATCTTTCCAAGAGCTCCAAGATCTCTGGACTTAGAAGAGTATTTCCAAAGTTGAATGTTTTCACTTTTCTGCAAAAATAGCAGCAGGTGCTAACATCATCAGTGTTTGTTACACTCTTTTTCATGCAGTGGTCCACTGGGACCAAGGATGGATGTTTTCTCCTGGAGCTTGCCTGGGTAAAAGGGTGCTTTTTTCTTGGGTGGTAGCTGAGGGCTTGAGTCTACTGTGGATGAGGAAAACATGGTCTTTCCCATGCCCATGTGAATGTACCAAACAAAAGGGTTTTTATCATGTACTTTAACAACTTTTTCATCAAACAAGAAAGATGTCATGAAGTCATGCTTTTTTTTTTTTCTTTTTTGTTGTAGTTTTGGAATCAAATACTTAAATTCCGGGTTGATTCCTATGGGGCATGCACTACCTCATTATTGGTGTTATTACTTCCCAATTTACTTCCCATTGTACTGTCCCACAATGCCATATATGTGCTTTGGTAAGGTCTTTCAACAAATCAGGCTGTTCTCACAATTTCCCTTCCAAGGAAATTAGAAAGGATTCCCAAACAGGAGGAGCCTTCAGCAAAACTCACTGAACAGGAGGAAAGATTCAGGATCCAAGGGATGATCCAGAATGTGAGGGGGCCATAAATACTTGTTATCCATGCTAACCCTTCTGCTGTCATGTGCTCCTTGTTGCCATTACCTGTGCTAAGGAAATGTAGCCAGCATGCATGTGCCTTTCCTTATGCTGTGAATATACCTTAATTTTTTTGTGCAAACACACACTCAGCTGTTCTGCTCCTCAGCACCCCATCTGCAAAGAAGGAGATGACAACACTTTCCCATCTCAGAGATCCTCATAGTGGAGGTTGTCGTGATTTCAACAGATGGTGCCTTCGAATTTAGGGTAGGAAATCAGCTGGTAATCTGGATTTAGAGAGCTACACACACTTCATTTCGTGCTTCATATTGGGACAAACCTCCTGGAGCCTGCTCCTCAGGTTGGGAGCTTGCCCAGGGGAGGGCTGTGTAGATATTTCATTTCCCGTAGTGGCTATTTCCATTTTAGCCCCTTTTCTGAACAAGGAAAAATGTCTTAATTTTACAAATAATGGCAGACTGCTTCTAAGCCAGGACAATTTAGATGGATAGATTTTGGCTGATATTTAAGAACTATAATAAATAATCTCCTCCTCACCCACGCCTCCCCCAGAAATCTACATATCTTTGTGCATATTTTATAACAAACCCCAATAAAGAAATAATCCAAAATGGCACCTGTTTAAAAAAAAAAAATAGTATAACCCCAAAATGTAGGTTATTGAAATATGAGTGTAATATAGAAAAGATAGCAGTGCTGATATTAATGACCTATCTGTCTCCTGGTGCACTTAAAAAGTCTCTCATGTATTTTATTTTATTTTTTATTAGAAACTGTATCATTAGCTCTAAAGACCTTACTGGGAAGGGCGAAGAGAAAGATCTGACTTTTTAAAAGCCAAATTCAGCCAGACTTTTTCCTTATTTTAAAAAAAAAAAAGAAAAAAAAAAAAGATTTTTCATAAACATTTTTTTCCCCTCTGGCTGGAATATTAGGACAGTATATTAAATTCCTGCCCCCAATTCCACAAAAGGAAGACCCAGCTACATTTACATAATAATGTCCCTACTGTGCTTTTGACAGATGGGTTTCATCGACACAGACATACTGTTAAGGGCTTAGCAATAGATTAAAAAAACAACAACAATAGAGTGTAACATAATAAAAGTGTATTGTAATGTACATCATAACTTTTGGCCAAGGTTAAATATCCAGTTGGTGTATGAAAGTCGTATTCCATTAGACAAAATAGATGTCACACAGGAAAGCATTAAAGATGAGTTGACTGAGCCATTTGTTTTTATTTATATTACATTATATTTTCCTTGATTCTATTTATGCAGTAAGTAAAAAAAAAAAAATCCTCCAGTTCCCCTTTCTCACCCACACCACGGCACCACAATGTTCCTGACAGTGAGTGTCTCCACGTGAAGCTGCCCGTGGTGCAGGGTGCCACAAGACCCACCTGCTGGAGTTGCAGCACTCCTATGCAGACACACCTGAGCAGCCTGCAAGCTCTTACATGGTCAGTAAGCCAATCACTGCACTATCAAGCTCACAGAGTACCAGCCTCTACTTAAAATTTCAGAGTTCAGAAAAGAGCCCATGTTGCAAGTCACTGGATGAGCTGCCATGAGTTCCCAGCTGTCACCACTCCTTGCTGTCTGCCCTAAATAAGACAGAATAAATTGATTTGTAATACAGGGACTCTTGGAGGGGTTATGCAGGTGAATTTATTGGGGTGGAATGTATAGTCCTACCCCAAGAATACTGTCCACTGCAGTGCTCACTCAGGGTCAAATTAGAGAAGGGTTGTGTGCACTGTTTCCCTCCTTAACACATCTCTGTAACTGCCTCTGATCCTCAGGAGATTCTCCAAAAGCCCGTGAAAAGAGAGCAGCATGTGTCTTATTTTTATTGTTGTTGTTTCTTTCCCCTTTCCTCCCTCCTCCAAGCTCCAGCAAATTTGTGCCTTTCTTCAGTAATGGCTTTGTGCAGCTTCACGATAGAAGTCATTCACCAAAGAGACAGAGCAGTTTCCTCTGCATGTCTCCCTGAAAGGTACTCTTGGTTGTGAGAGCTTCATAGCCTCTCTTTAATGTCAAGTTATATGGTTTTGGGGGCTTTCCCAACTCCATCAATCCCCCTGACGGCACAGACACTTTGAGTGGAGTGGTGAGGACAGAGCTGATAAACTGCAGCCTCCTCCGGTACTGGACTCTGTCCAAGGAGACAATAATGCTCTCCCCAGGAAGCGGTTTTTGCTCCATATAAAAACATTTTCCCACCAGGAGGTGGTAGCCAAGATGCACATGGGGATGGGTGCCACCAGGCATCAAGTGAGGCTGACCTCTCTGATGACAGACATCACCTTTCCCTCAGCAACTGGAGTGGAGGCAATGGACTCCTCTAGTTGTTCCTCATGTTGCTGTGACAACACACATCCAGAGGGTCTCGCCCTGCCTTGGAGGAACTGTTTTGATGCCCAGTGAAGCCCCAGAACGTAAGAGTAGTTATAGTGGAAGTCACTGAGAGAAACCATTCACTAGAGAAGAAGGATGAGGGGAAGGAAATACAACATTCAGCAATTTGGAAAGTGACAATTCTGTCGCTCCAGGTTTCTGTCAGTATACACCTGTTGGGCTACAGGCACTATGGCACAGGTAAAGGGAGTTCTCACAAAAAGAATCTCACAACCTAAGGGAATAGACTTGTGCTAGAAGGAAGAAAACGGATTGTGCTGTTCTCCACAAAGAAGGTAGAGATGGACTCACTCCACTGTGTTGTTTACACTTTGTGTCTTGCAGAAGAGCCAGGAAAGGAATTCCAGATCAACTGCAAGAACACCAAGTATGTTCTTGCTTTTATTCCACTTCCAATGAACTCCAGAAGCGATGCATGGAATAGTAAGAGATTGTATATTACCTGGGAAGGCTGGTGTTCCTCTTTCCTCTTTTATTCCTGACAGACAGACGGAGAGACTGCAGGTATCTGTCCAGTAAAACAAGTAATTGGGATGGATAGGTACACAATGAGGTAGAGGCAGTGTGTTTTATTTTCCCTTCTTTACCCTGTGTTATAAGGTATAAGAGGTCACACAACAATCTGGTTGTTTCCAATTTCAATATACTCAAATTCTATGCTGTCATAGCACCAGGATCACATCAGGACCACAACAACTTTATTTAATATCAATTCTGGAAAGACATTATTTTCCTGGTATCTCATTGCTGAACTTGACTTGCAATATTTAAAGCTAAACATACATGCACAGAGATTCATGTTTTGCAGCGAGTTATATAACACTAATCCAAACTATTCTTTATTTACAAGTACATTGCATATACCAGAAGGAAGGTTTTTGTTTGTTTTTATTTCTTAACCATATTCTGCAGAGGTCATATGTGAAACACAGCTGCGAGAAATTTTATTTTTCTTTGTTTTTTATCAGTCTTTCACTCATTTATTCTTATAAGATTATATGGCTACCGGCTTTTAATTTCCTATTTAAAGCATATCTCCAAATTGTAAATAAATATGGTTTTTTCTGGTTTGGGTCACATTTTAGTTTCCAGTTAATGAGGAGGATGCATTGAACACTAATGCCCTGTTCTAGGATTGCTGGTAAAGTAAAAATTAATTATATTGTGGTCTTTGCACTTGTTGGAGATATTTAGAAATTGTTTATACTTAGAGTCTCAACTGAGTTAAACTGACACATCATGTTTGTGTTGTGAGTACCTGCATCAATTTTTACTACCTGAAGAATGTTTTAGTGGTCTAGCATCTGTCTGCACAAAGTTGCAGGTGAGGAAGAAGAGGGAGGAAGTAATTTTTGCTATGCATTAAGTTTAACCAGGGAAAACTATGTCCAGTCATCTGAGTTTCATGGAAAACTTCCAAATAAATCCAATTCCATGAAAGCTCTGTGGCACTGGGATAAACATCAGAGAAGGATCCAGACGTTCTGATTAATGCAGAAACTGGCAGGTAAACCTTTGATGAAGTTACACATGGTTCTTTCCAAAAAGAGATGGAAAGAAATTCAGTGAGGCCTAGGAAATACTCATTGTTTCCCCAGGGAAGAAAACAGCTTTTGTTTCTGTACCTAAACTCTGATATGCAGTGGGTAAAAAAGAGAGTCATCCATGCAGATAAGAAGATCCTCAGCTGCTGCTGCAGGGCTAACTCAATTGCTTTCCTCCTGTGTTTGCTAAAATTGGTACCTCCTGTGCAAAAGCCATGATAAGCAAATAGCAGTATCATTCCAAATGTACTGTCATCATCATCATCACAGGCCTCCTCCTGACCACTACAAGATGAAGACCTGACCTTAAAAATGGCACCCCTGGCTCAGACCAAATGTGACCACTTTTGTCCCTGCCATCTGTTTATTCATCTTGGTGACAGGCAGCCCTGGCTCTGCTCACTGCCCATCCACTATGAATAGGCAAGTGACTGCAAATGAGCTTGACTTAAATGGAGGGAGCTGATACCAGCCTCGGGAAAGTATTTTGCACCTCACAGTAGGAAAGGGCCATTGTTTTTGTTCAGATTTGGGTTTCATTTCTTTCTGCACTTGCAGGAGAGGAAATTTTCTTTCTTGGGGGTTTGCATGGATAGATAGTTAAGGCACAGTAGAACACTTTCAGGGATGTGGTCCAAGCAGAAGGGGCAGCATGGGGGAAGGATTGAAGAGACCAGTGAGAAAAGCAAATGAGTGGCTTTTGTTTTCTGAGGTAAACACCCAGAAGGAAGACCGTAGGGAAGGTAATAAGTCGCTGGAAGGCATTTGGGATTTGTTTTGAAAATCATCTGACCAAGCCATGTTCCTCACACAGCAAGTAAAGACACCTATATCTTTCCTCACAAAATAATCTTACCTCCTAGGAATTAATGAAAATTTAGAGACTAGAAATCACAGAGAGAGAGGAAATAAAGACCAGTTATCAAGATGTAAAAAGAACCGAATTAATGTCTCTGTTCTAACACAAAGCATCTTTTATAAATCTGGAAAAAATAACCTTTCTACACCAAAGTTTCACAGGTAGAGACCTGTGAAGCAGATATAACAACATCTATTTACTTTTCTAGAGCTTGGAAAGGACGTACAAATGGGAATAATCTATTATAGGGGCATCATTTTCTAGTGACATCATTATGTTATTATGCTGTATCACTTTAGTAATAGGATGTGCTATTCATGCCACAAAATTAGCCATAAGCTCACACTGATTCCTATTTAATGGAATCACATAATCACAGAATTTTTAGGATTGGAAGGGACATCTGGAGATCTTCTTGTTCAAACCCCCTGCTGAGGCAGTGTCACCTACAGCATGCGACACAGGAATGCATCCAGGTGGCTTTTCGGTGTCTCCAGAGAGGGAGCACCCTGTTCCAGTACTCTGCCACCCTCAGGGTAAAGAAGTTCTTCCTCATGTTGAGGTGGAACTACTTGTCTTTTAGTTTATGGTCATTTCTCCTCATCCTGTCGATGGGCATCACTGAACAGAGTTTGGTACCATCCACTAGGCAAACGTCTTTAAGACATTTATACTCATTTTTGAGATCCCCTCTCAGTCTTCTCCAGACTAAACTGGCCCAACTCCACCAGACTCTGCTCATAAGAGAGATGCTCCAGAACTCTCATCAACTTTGTGGCCTCCGCTGGACCCTCTCCAGTAGCTCCTTGTCTTGTACTGAGGAGCCCAGGACTGGATATAGCATTTCTATAGGGACAGTATCTGGGCATTATGTGTTTTTAGACCACATCATGCTGGTCTTGTACATCTCTTCTGCCCTTGAGGCACAGAGGAGTGTTGTGGTTGTGTTTCCTGGAAAATTTATCTGACAGAGGAAACCGGAAAAAAAATAAGACAGGTGTTAAAAAGGATGCGGACAGAATATTTTGGGATGGCTATGATGCAAACAGGGGAAAAAACCAGTACTGGAATAGGAAGGGGGGAGGAGAGAGGTGGATTACAGAGAGGAGACTGGAGGAGTGACAAAGTGAGCTGTGGTTCCTGGGCAGGAGAGAGGAGGATGGCTCAGACAGGAGTGTCATTGTGTGCTGCTTGGCTGCTTCTCCAGATGGAGACTTTTGAGGCCAGGCGTCAGTGACAGTTTGCCCATAAGTGGTGTGCCAGTGCCTGAGATATTTATTAAGTTGAGACAATTAATTCCTCACTTACACAAGCACTTAAGTTCGCTGACAATTGTTTAAAAGTCATTAATAACATTTAACGGTGGTAAGATGATCAGCATTTTGTTTTGCATGGAAGCATCATTAATGTAGTGGACAAAGCCAGAGGAATACAAACCAGCCCTCATACTGGTGCAAAAATATTAGCATTTTTCTTTCAGTGTGATTATTGTGATTACAGGCAATTATCATATCTGGACAGTTCAGATGAGATTGGGGTCCATTGGACATGGACGTGAAATGAAACAGATTGTCCTGAAGAACTGGTCATATAAATGGGTAGGTCAAAGGAAAGGTGAGAGGAGAAAAAAGAAGTCATATGGGATGGTTTGGGTTGAAAGGGACCTTAAATATTATCTTGTCCCAACTCCCCTGCCATGGAAAGGGACACCTTCCGCAAATGCAAAGATATTTGTTCCAGGAGGCACGACAGGTCTCTGGGCAAGAGATGAACAATACTGAATTCCCCTGATTGCTAAAGTTCTATTTAACCTACTTCCACAGAACTATGGCACCAGGATGTAGCATGACTGTCTGGTGTACTAGGATAAAAAACAGATGGCATAATGGGATGAAGACATGCTTCCTTGACTGCACTGTGCAGCCCATTCAGATCCTTGGTGAGATCACTGCATTCTTCAGGCTCTTATAGTGAAGGGTAAGTTTGAATGGTCATCATGTGAGAGGGAAGGACTGGGTAAATTCACATTTTATATGAAAATACAGGGTACTCAGAGAGCCTGAGGGATCTGATTAAAATGAGAGATTTTGTAGCCCGGGTTAATTCCAGTAAAAATAGTTATTTCACTGCTTTGGTCTGGTTGCACTTTACCAAGGTAAGACTTCAGTTCCTGCCTGAATTTGGATTTATCTTCCCTTTTGAAGAATGTTACTGTTGCCCACCATTTAATCCCAGCCACAGCATGCAGCCTTTGGGATCTTTACTGGGTAGCTGTATTGGCATAGAAAACATGACCTTGTCTTAAGAACAGCCCAAATTCACGTGTACAGCTGACACTCACGGAGCTCAGGAAGACTCCCAGATGAACACTGTCTTGGAGCTCCTACTATCCAGGAACTAAAGCTCTCCCTGCTTTTTGCCAAGATCCCACCATGAGGCCTTTCTAACACAACACAGTCAAGGAATCTTTCTTGGGAATCTTTCTGGCTACTACGTACAGAGGAGAGCTCAGCCTACCTCTGTGTTGGCCCCAGAGTCTCCATGAGGTGACTGGATCTAGAGGTCTGGCATTAGGCATCATATTCCCAGGCAACCTTTGTGTGCCTCTACTGCCCATTTGAGGCTTTGGAAATGGGTGGTCAGGAGGCTACACATTTTAAAATGTGGATCCAGGAAAAGATGGGCCACAAAGGTGGTAAATCCAGGTCTAGAATTCAGGAAGAAAAGGAAACATTGGCAAGGAATTGAGACCTTGCTGCAAGCCAGTATACAGCATTTTAGCACGGCACATTACCTAGATTTAGGTGGCAGCTTGTCACTGTGGGACCTTGTGCTGCCTTTCTGTTGTGACTAATGAGCCTGTACAGCCAAGTGGGCTCCTTGCAAGGCTTCCAGAGAGGAAAGAGAAAGGTGATCTTAGAGTTTATGGGGTTGAATAAAGCCCTTGAGCACACAGACTCACTTTTTCCTCCTGTTGCTGTTCCAGATTTAATTTTATCTTATAAGGCAGAGAAAACAACTGGAAAGAGGGGAAATTCATTAATTTTCTGGGTTACACATATGAAATAATGGTGAAACTCTGACAGATTGCCCCAGAATTAAGCAGGCACAGAAATCTCATGGCCTTGGTGTAGGCAGGAAGTCCCAGGACTGGGGTCTGGTCTTGGTATGCATGACCTAAACAAGTTTCTTGAAGGACCAGCTTCTCCCTTTATGACTACTCATCTTATGTCTCCACTGATGAAATAGAAGGGAAGGTTGTCAAATCAAAGCTGATCTCTAGGAATGTGTGTACTTGGCCCAGGGATCATCTTTGTGATAGGGCTTTGACTTGAGATCCCAATTCAAACGACGATGTGCAGAAAAAACATCAGTTTTAGTGAGGGAGATGCACAGTTCAGATTATTTTTTTTTGTTTGTGTTGCAGAAATTTGCTGCCAAACCTTTTTTTTTTCTTTCTGCCTGTATAAAAAAATGACTCTGAATGCAATAAGAACAAGATGTTCTAATTAAATAGATTTGTTTACATCTTGTAGCATGAAAAACTAATTCCGTCTGATATACTGTAGGTTCTTGCACTATCTCTCTCCTACTTCATGTAGAATTACCCGTTTTAAGTAGTATTTTATTTAAGAATATATAAAAAGTGTACTTGATTAAAGAAAAACTGATTTAAGTCCCAAAGTGTTTATTTCTAAAACAAAGGTTTCACTTCAGGGTGCAAGAAGATGGGAGGGGGAGAGCAGAAACTGTGTTATACCTCAAAATATTTCTTCCCTGTTTTATTGCATTGCAAAGGTCCCTACCTTTACTAGTCATGAGATCTCATAGCCTGTGGCTAGAACATATTTTTATTAAGTGAGGGTTAAAGTCAGGGCCCAAACAGATCCACTGTAATACGATTACAAACATAATATCCTGACCCACACCTGTGCCATAGTATCAACTCCAGAACAGGAGGAAAGGCAAAGCCTCCCAACTGAAACTATGTTCCTACCAGTGTAAAGAATTATGCAGGTTCTCCATCCAGACAAAGCTGGATCATCCTTAAAGGCGCCACAACACAAATTATGTGGAGGATAAAGACTGCAGGTAACATGGGATCCAGCTGGAAAAACAAATAAGAACAAATCTCAGGCCTGCCCATCGAGTAATCTTTTTAGGTATTCGGAATAAGGCTGAGTGAAGCTGCTGCAGGGAAGAATAATATCTCAATGAATTTATTTCTCAGGATGCTGAAGTGAGATAAACAGGAATTTTTACTGCCACTTAGACAAATTTCACTTCAGGGACAGGGACAGGGAGATTATATGACCTGCCACTGAGAGAAGAAGAACCCAAGCATCCAGTCCATCCTTGAACCAAAAAGACTAATGTCTGCATGCAGCACCTATCAAGCAACAACCTTCTGTATATTACAGTTCCATCTATGTGGGCTATAAGTGGTGAAAATAATGGCTTGCTTGAAGTAGGGCAAATATCCGATTGGTCAGCGTGCTTTAAGAGAAATACCCCCTGTAGGAACACAAGGATAAAAGCATTTCCTTAGACCACCAAGTGCCATAGCAGCAATACAAGGAGGCTCAGGATCCCCAATAAGTAACTGCTGCACCATCCTTTCATTCCTGGTACTGAGTATGGCCACTGTAGGCAATTGTGTTCATCCTGAGACAGAGTTTGGGAACTGGTGGCTGCAGAGAGACGCGGGTAGTTCTTGACCACAGGACTGTCTCAGGGTGTATCTCCAGTTGTCAAAGGTGCACAGGTCTTCAGCCATCAAAGCTTTTTTTGATATAACCAGTGCATTAATGTATGTCTAGGGAAAACAAAGTTTTGAAACTTTTTTTTTTTCCCTTAAATCCTGATGCCTAAGTTAAATAAAACTGTGCTAACTTACAAAGTTCTTTTTTGGAGGGGTAAGCAAATTGCTTTTACATGTTCTCACTCTCTTCCAGCTCTCTGGCAGCCAGAGTTGCAGGAGATGTGGGGATGCTAAGCAACTTGGGCTTGTGCCTCCCTGGCAGCTGGAGCTGTAGGGAGACTGGGAGCTGGGCGGGAGCTGGGTGCTCAGCCCCTGGCCCCCTGCCTGCTGCAAGGCTCCTGCTTTCATCAATTGCCTGTCTCTGCAAAGAAAGTTACATCGACAAGAACCCTGGGGAGGGGTTGGGGAGAGGAGGATGAAAGGAACAGCCGGGCAAAATCATGGCCATCTCCTCAAAACCAGAAAAGAACTAAAAGGAAAATAAAAATAAAATAAAATAAAATAGAAAAGGCCTGAAATTTGTTACTGATTTGAAAATTTCCACGAAAACATCATTTGGATGGAGATTCCATGTTCTACCAGGAAATTGTTCCAGTGGGCACGGGAAGAAAGTGAATTATGCAAAACTCTCCCAGGTTCCTGATGGTCTCAGTGAAACGTGCCCACCACCTTTCAGGAAAATGATCAGCACCATCTGAGACACTTAGCACTTTCTGAGGATTTTGCCTTAAATTTGGTGTAACTTGGAGATAAGGCACACAGAGGGTAAGAGCTCCAGGGAAGAGTAATTTTCACCTTTCTGGTGCTTACAGCATGATAAAAAACTTTCCTCTGTGCTTTTGAATTAATTCCTCAAAAGTTCCAATGCCTGCACACCCATTTGTTTCCTCATTGTTTTTATTAAACAAGAAAGGCGAGCTTTATTACTGCGCAAATGAAAGCATCACCAGAAGATAGATACTTCCCAGATTCTTATTAATCTCTAAGACTTATGAGGCTGCCTAAGTTCCACAGAAATTAACATACTCTACAGATTTCTTCCAGCGAGTCACTGACTCCTTGCTACCCTATATAGGGAATGAAGGGAAACCAAAGAAGCAAAACCAAAGGAGAATAAATCTGTATTATTAGGAGGTTGTTGCAAGTCAAAATGTGCATGTGCTTGCATGTCTTTGTCTACAGTTATAGGGCAAGGCTCTGTGCTATAGTGCATCATCTACAGCACCATTACAGTAATTTACCATAGACTGTGGCTGTATAGATTGAACTGTGTGCCACAAAGTAGAGGTCGTGATCATACTTAAAGGACAGTTGGATTTGCAATTCAAAATAATTTAAGACTAATCTCCAAAACTGCAACTGTGCAAATTAATATGGTAGGGTATCGAATTTATGCTTTTCCCTATTTTCCAGTGTAAGATTACACGTGCCTAACTGCAGGCACACTTAGTGCCTGTGTTGTAGCATCATTTAATATCCCTAGCAGAGACCAAGGTCCCAGAGCAGTAGCTATTATACATGAGACAGACCCTACCCTGAACATAACCATTCAGAAAGAACCCAGAGGAACAGCAGATAGGTGAAATGACTCAATCATCCAGGGTGTTGTGTGAATACCCAACAGAATACCCAAACCAGAGTATTCTGTCTCTAAGGATTTAGCTCCCTCAGCCTCTCCTCACAGGACTTGTGCTCAAGTCCCTTCACCAGCCTGGTTGCTCTTCTCTGGACCTGCTCCAAAACCTCAATATCCTTCCTGAACTGAGGGGCCCAGAACTGGACACAGGACTCGAGGTTCCTTATGGTCCTCACACGACCTGGTTTGCCCAGTTATTGGGTTCCCTTTGACACTTCAATTCCCAAAAGATCTCACCCACTCTGACAACAGGAATAAATAGGAAATGAAGGCTTTCTGTCTGTGATGAGCTTTGATAAAGCCTGTGACTGAATGGGGTGGAGTAGCTCATGTTAGCATCCACAGCCTTTGAGGGTTGCCCTGTGGGAGTAGGAGCACAGAAAGAAAAAATAAAAAAGAAAGGACAAGAGCGTCTGGGCTCCCCTGAGATGACACAAAAACACAGGAGGCAACTTATGACATTGTGTATCACTATTTCTCCCTTATGACACAGTGTATAACTACAACAGGCTGGAGTGTGTAGCTGAATATTGGTCACACAGACTTTCTTGCTCGCTCATCTAAGTACCAGCAAGTTTGCACGTGTTTTCCTCGGCTGGCAAACAGCAGAGGACCACAGCTGATGCACATAAAGTTCAGCTGCCCTCCACTTGCCCCAGATCAGGAGAGCTCATAGCTACAAGGATGAGCTGATCTGCAGCAACTTAGAATCAGCTAAACCTACAATTTCAGAGCTAAACTCATCTCTTTAGTTGAAAATCTTAATCCTCTGTATCTAATTTAAACTTCTTCCCAAAGAAACAAGACACAGTTGTTTGGTTGTACACTGTTTTGTGTGTTGTTGTGGGGTTTGGTATTTTGTGGGTTTTGCTGTTTGTTTTTTTTTTTCCCTTCCTCCCCCTCCTCCCTGCCCTCTTTGATTTTGGGCTGCTGAGGTTAGCACTAGCAGTGTTCCTCCTTTAACAAAAAATTCCAATGTATACGCATTGTGTTCCTCATTTATGCTTCCCCACTACCCAATTAACGTCACACTAAATTATATACCTGCAACAGATTTAATTCCAGACCACTGAGCTGTCGCTTTTAACCCTCTGCATGTATCTCTACAATATTTATGAGACAGCTGTACTTACTTTAACAAGTAATGAGAGATTTCTATAGGTATTTAGCAATTCAATTTGTTATAAGAAAGAATATATTCCTCCACTGAAATCTGTGGGATGGTTCCAAATACATACAGAAGGATTTTGATATCTATTCAGTTCTCAAGGTTTTAGAGTAGTTTTCCAAATCCCTATTATGCTGCTATGGAATGAAAATGGATGGATCTATGGCTAGAGTTAAGCAGTGATCTGGGCTCATTTCCAAGATCCATTGAACTCCTCTAAGATGACCTTGAACAAAGCACTTGAGATGTGGTCCAGAGTGTTTATTTCAGTGTCCAAATGGGGCTTTGAATGAACTTAAACCCTTAAATTCCAGGAAGCTGTTTTCAAGGGGTTGTCTAAGCTTAGAGCCTCACAAATCTCACTGCAGATTTCCATGATGCCTGACCTCAGAAAGTACAGGAAAACCATGAGTTGCTTGGCCTGAGGTCCTAGAGTGCCGTCACACACAGGAACTTCATGAAACAATTTCTACACATGGAATGCCTCTCACTTCTCTGTAAAACAAGGTACAACTTGAAAAGAAGTTATGGTCCATATAAACAACAAGGATAAAAAAACCTCCAAAACAAAGACTCCAATAAAATCAGGCCCTCAGCCTGGTACAGACTGATTTGTGTCTGTATTTTCTGTAAAGGTAACGGCTGTGACCATTAAGTGTATCACTTGCAATGCAAACTAGAGGGTACAGCATCATTCTGCTTTTAAGAACTGGGACTGTGAATGGGCAAGTAGAGGGCAACTGAACTTTATGTGCATCATTTTTAGTCCTCTGCAGTTTGCCATCCTCTCAATAACATTTCTGAATACCTTGGAAAGAGAATTTTCCTCTCCCTGCATGTAGTTCCAAACTGTTGTATACTCAGTGTGATGAAGGCAGGTTAAATTACACATTAGGAAGAAACTCTTCCCTGTGAGGTTGGTGAGGCCCTGGCACAGGTTGCCCAGAGAAGCTGTGGATGACCCATCCCTCAAAGTGTTCAAAGCCACATTGAATGGTCTTGGAGGAACCTGGTCTAGAGGAAGGTGTCCTTTTCCTTGGCAGGGATTTGGAATGAGATGATCTTTCCAACCCAAACCATTCTACGATTCTATTTACTGCTGGGGGGTTAGGTCCCAAGGCAAGGAGTAAACCATTTTTACAAGTAAAGTGCATCCTTAAAAAGTCTACAGGTGATAGGTGACTCTTGACCAGTTCCCACAGAGCTTCTGACATGAGAACCAGGAGTTCTCCCTGCTCAACAGCCAGCATAGAATCGATGAAATTGATTTTTGCCATTATGATGTGAAAGTGAGTACTGTGAATATTGCTTTTAAATTTTATAGCTATATCTCTGAAGATATTTCTATATCATGATTTCAAAAGGAAGTAGAAGGTTAATCACCTTTTTGTTTGGCCCTTTCTGTCCCAGTTTCTTTCATGTAAAATTGAAACAAATGTGCTCAGTAGCTTCTACAGCTGTTGAAATGGAAAATATGTGACATTTTGAAGACATTAAATCACATATTTTTGAAAAAACAGCAACTTATGTAGAAAAACACTGTTTGTTTCTGACACCACCAATGTTCAGAGAACATTTTCTGCAGGGAAATTACATATTACCTTTAATGAGGAAAGAATGAGCACTTTCAGGTCTTGTGCAATCTTTTAAATACTTTTTGAGACTTCCGTCCTATCCTGTCCCATGCATGTTCTGCCTGTAAATTTTTAGTATTCATATGGTAGTTACAGTCTTTCAAGCTCACCAGACTTATCTGTAGCTGGTAATCAAACTTTTGTATGTCCTTTATTTAGCAAGAAAACAAATAGTCTGTGGTTATTTCTTAAAAACAAAAACCAAACCCCCAAAAAACCAACAACAGACAAAAACAAAACCCCCAATAAGAACAGCAAAAATTAAATTAAACAAACAAACAAACAAACAAAAACAACAAAAACAAAACCTAAAAAAACACCAAAGTGTGAACAAACACTTTCAACAAGATAAAGTCTACACTGGCATCTGCAAAGAGCTGAATGCTGCTTTACTCATCCCTCATGCCAGATTAGCCAAAGCAGGTCTGATTCAGATGCTATTGCTCAAGATTAGCAAGATTTCTGAGTGTTGGCATACACCTCTTGTAGTAAGGTTGCCAAAATCCTTGGTCAGATCTGGTCAGTACCATTAGCTGGGTGGAGTAAAAGAGGCCCTTCTGTAGCTATCTCTAAGCAGAATCACAGAATCATGGAATATCCTGAGTTGGAAGGGACTCACAGTGATCACTGAGTCCAAATCCTGGCCTTGCACAGGATAATCTCAAGAATCACACCATGTGCCTGAGAGCGTTGTCCAAATGCTTTCTGAACTCTGGCAAGCTCAGTGCCCTAAACTCTTCACTGGGGAGTCTGTTGAAGAGCACAGGCACCCTCTGGGTGAAGAACCTTTTCCTAATATCCTATTATCTGACCTAAACCTCCCCGGGCACACTTAGCCACCGTTGATGAGAAAACAGAACAATCCACATTTTAAAGTTTTGATTGATATTTCATAACGATTTGGAATGACAAAGCAAACATCCATGTATATGGTTTTTTTCCAAGGAAGTCCAGGCACATTTTCTTAATTTTTTTTTTTTTTTTTTTCATTCCTGAAATTCATTAAAGCAGGAATAAAGCAGGAATTTCTTCATCCAAGAAGAAAGTACTATGGTCAGCTACACTTTCCAACTAAGGGCAAATGAAAGCATAAGAAGGCTCAAAAATGGTGCAAAGGTCCCATAGTTTTCAATTAATTTATCTTAATTAGGAATCTAAAAGTTAGTGGTATGATTAGGCTCAGGGATTAAGACATCTAATTTTAGATGTTCGCATGAGAGATAAATGCCCAAGTACCCATTAAAGAGAGTAGAGGTCTAGTCAATACAATTAGTGGTTTAGAAAGAGATGAAGCAAATGTCTATATCTGGTCAACCAATAGATCTCCAAGCTTAGACACCTAGCTCATATGTAAATACCTAAATTTAGACATATAGTGGCTTGAGTCAGTCGCCTGAAAATAGAAATCTGAAAACACTCTGAGTGTCCTTGCACTTTGGAGATGCCCACACAGAGCTGGCCTGTGTGGAACAGGATGTTAGGGAGATGTCTAAAGCCATCAGCCACTGGAGGACAGATGCCATGCCCTACCACAATTCGAGTCACACAGATTGCCTGTTTGTTGTCTGCTGAAAGTGCTCCCAGAACTGAGCTTAGCCTAGGACTTCCAGAAGCTCATGCAGAAGTAGTAACACTTGAAATGTTCTGGACTGAGACAGCTCAAAGGGCTGGCAGATACCACAAAGTATCAAAGGGATGCTGCTCCCTGGAAACCAGAGGCTGGCCAGAATAGCGCAGAGCCCAAGTTCAAACAATTGCATTGAGTTCCAGTTGTCAGGCTTATCACCTGAGGTTTGTTCTCATAGTCAGTGGAAAGAAATATGTAGAAAAGTTCATCCCATTCTAAGATAAAGCTAAAAGCCAGGTCAGATTCCCTTCCAGATTTCACTCAGCTGTCAATAAAGGGAGACCAGTATGGCTTGTTTGAGTTTCCAGTTTGGGAGACAGAGTTGGTAAAAATGCAAGTTGCATGGGAGTCCATATAGCATCCTGAGCAGCCAGGACCCATCATCCTTCTAACAAAATACTCAGATATAACATATGCATTTATACTGTCACTATATGCCTTTCAAACTCTATTACCAACAACTGACTGAAGAGACTGACACATGATGTGTATTACAAACATCTATATTGGGATGGAATCCCTGGCAACAGTGCCCATCAGTATAAAACAAACCACCACATCTTGCAGTCCTGAATAAGATCCAGTGCATAGATAGCATATGACAAATTTGCAGACAGCTTGTTTATGACCAACAGGCCATTTTTTTCTGTTTGCTTTACAAGCTAATGTGGTTATACTGCATGAAGCTTTTCTCCCAGAATGATCCCAAAGCATTCTGCAAATTTAAAAGATGCAAAGGAGCTGGGGGTGAAAGGAGGAGGAGGAAGAAAAGAAGAAGTTTCACCTCTGCTGGGAAAATGAAACCTTTTTTTCCAGGTTAGGAATCTGACAGTTAAAATTGGTAAAGGCCATTGGCAGCAGATATCCTCTATGAGCAACATCAAAAGGTGAGTTCTTCTCAGATAGAAGGTTGGATCTTTTAGTAACATGATGTGGCACAGAGTGGAGGAGTAGGGCCAGAGGCATTTGCTGGGTTTGATTTCCCCTTTGATTTCCCCTTAAGCACAGAGTCTGATTCTCATTGCACCTTTGAACGAGTTCAGCTGGTGGAGGGAAACGAAAGAAAGTCCCAGCAAACCTTTTCACGCTCACTGCTAAAGCCATATGCAGAGGGAATCATATGCCTTATGCAGTTGAGTGGAGGTTGGGGGTGTTATTTCTCATTTATATATAGTGTATAATGCAATACAGTTTATGTTTCATTATGCAAATTCATATTTTCAGCCTGGAAATTCCTGTGTAAATCCCATTTCCAGTTACTAGCTAAACTTAGTCTTTCCTAGGGTTGTGGCTGAGCATGTTTCAGTTCATGTCATAGATGGGTCCCTAAGTTTCACCTTCCTTGTTACTGCTTTTTACAGGTACAAAGCTTAATGAACGCTTGGAATCAGCAGATTCCCTTTTTCTTTCGGGTTCTGAGTGGTCTGTGCACTGGTATTACTGCACCAAAAGCTCTTACAGCTGCTCTCAGAACAGAGATAGTAACTGAGTTCATTAAAGCCAGGCACTGTGTTAGGTGTGGTCTTTCAGATTCAACAAATGAAGCAAGAAGACCTCTTTCTGCAACAAAAAATAACAAGGGATTAGAGATCCAGCATCCCAAGGGGCGGATGCACGAGAGGCAAAAGTGGGAAGCCGCCTGGCCCAGGGTGTGGTTCTTCAAACCTGGGACTAAAGGGTTGTGTGTGCATCCCATGTGGCTGGAGGCTAGGCAAAATCAAACTGGGTCCAGAGCAAAGAAAAATCCAGTTTGAGGTTTACAGAGGATGGCAGTAGGGTTTTAGAAAGAAACAAAATACGGTAGATAGACTCACTGCCTGCAGGAAAATGAGGTAACTTCCTCCATGTATTTTGTGTACATGACTCCTGTAGGACAGCTGCTTTCTGCCACTGTGTTCTCATCGTGCAGGACAAAATCATGTGTTATCACCTAAACCAGAAGACAGAGGCTTGTGAAGTTCTGGTATGTCCTTTCTCTTTTGATTGACAGTATCGTGCCAGCTGTTGCAAAAACAGGGACACATCGGGCAGAATAAAAGCTCTTCTGCTTCCACACAAGGCTGTGTAGTGCCCAAGTTAAAATAAATAATTCTTAAGCAGGGTATCAGTGTCAAACTGATGCAGTAGCCAGGGACTCAACCCAGACTCAACAGTTTGGCTCCGTCTGACAGTCCATTTGCTCCATGGGAAGCTCTGATCCCCCACCTGGTAGATTCTCCTCCTTTGCCCAGTGGACAGAGAGCTCTGCCTGTCTGTCCACAGCCTCTCACCATGCACACCCTTCACCAAGGCACCAGCTCCTCTTTCTGCTCTGTTCCCACTCAGTGCATTGTGCTGCAGCGGGAAATGTTATTGCACTGGTGACATTTCCGTGTGCAGGCTGACATTTCCCTTTGGAAGGAGCTACTCACTTTACAGTCCTTTTTATTTATTGTTGCTTTGGCTCGTGGGCCACCATAGAGGTTACTTTAACATAGCTGTAATTAAGGATCTATGATGATAAGGTCCTTTAAGTAGGGGTCTGCTATTTTTATTCAACTGTAAAAATTACATACAACCAAAGGGATTGTGTAAACCATAAATATAGACATGGTTTGGATTCAGAGCTCAGCAACAGTGGTGTAAATCACTATAAAAGCACTGTATTTAGGAGAGTCATAATGCTGTAAATTAGAAATAACTCTATATAGTATTAAGCATTCTAAAAGTATAAATTTTGAAAGACTGTGCTGGAAAAGTACCATCTCTTTTTTTTTTTTTTTTTTTTTTAAAGGTGGATGCAGAAGCTTTAAGGACACATTCCATGTCAGTCTAGTAAAGAAATTAGTTTTTACAAGATTTAGGTCAATAAGTAGTATTTTGGATTAATGCAATAAGTAACTGATTAATAAAAGTGTTAGAATACACTTTTTTTTGTTTGTTTGGTTGGTTTTTTTCCCCACTTGAAGGTTGAAGTAGAAAACTACAGAGTTAGAAAGGAGGAAAACATATCAATATGAAACTGTTTTCATTATTTTAATTTATTTTCATTCAAATATGCATGCACAAAATGAAAAGAACCGCAAATGGAAAACTGAAGAAAATATTCAAATAAAAAAGTTCAACTTTTTCTTTCATTTGAAGACGCAGCAGGAAGGAGAGGATTAATCTTTCAAGGGAATTACAGAAATGATATTTTGGAAATGGAAAGCCATAATGTTTCATTCTAAAATACGTCAAAATATGGTATCATAATAAAATCGGTACTAAAACTTTATTTTTATTCAGATGACAATTTTTTTTTTCCGTAATACCAAAATAAAATAAAACAAACGCATGTAAAAGTAACAAGTAATAGGACAAGAGAAAATAGCCTCAAGTTGAGTGAAGGAAGGTTTAGATTGGATATTAGGGAAACAATTCTTCATCAAAAGGGTTGTCAAGTGTTGGAACAGCCTACCTAGGGCAGTGTCACCATCCAGATGTTGGACTTAGGGACAATAGTGTAGTGGTGGCCTTGGCAGTGCTGGGCCTACAGTTGGACACGATGACCTTTAGGTCTTTTCCAACGTATATGATTCTGTGAAAAGGTTTTTTTTAGTGGTCTTAGAAATTCCTTCTAATTCCAGATTATTGATTATTGTTCATAAAAAATATTTATGCTTTCTACAAATCAACATAAGTGATGGAGTACTGAATTAAAAGAGCATAGAGTCTTTAATGCATAAATTATAGTATTCTTATGACACATTTCAGATCACTTAGTAGGCCTTGATTAACAGATTTAGTCTGAAAAAAAGAGAAGTGATGCATTACATGTTTCAACTATTTAGCTACTTATAGAACATACTGGTTGGAAGACATCTTTTGAAATGTCTAATACAGCTGCGTATTTGAAGTAGAACAGTTGCCAGTACTGTATTAGGCCAGTCTTGTCTTGACCTACCTGATCTTGAAAGCATCCAGGGATAGAGACTCCTCCAGTTTCCTGTATGATAAGATCCAGGGCTGCACAATCCCTAACAGCAGACATTTTCCCACTGTCCAGCCTGCACCTTCCAGGTGTCTTCTTAGTTATAGCAACTGCTGCCGCCAAGAAAGTTCAATCTTTGTAAAAGAGATGTTGTCAAACTATTGTAACTAATTGATTTTTTTAAAATATTTTCTAGATAAAATTTAAGGTTAATAGATATAATTCCGCATTCACTTGCATAGACTGTTCTTTGGTGTGTTTGTGCTCTGCACAGTAAATGATGTGTCAAAATGAAAAAAAAAAATTAAAAAGTGAAACACTAGTACCATCATACAACTTTCTCTTATTTGATTGGAAGAAATGTAAAATAGTAAATTCTAGGCAAATTTTTACTGATTAGCATAAGGTTTTCATCGTGTTCTCTTTGGGTCAATTCAAAGAGTTTTACATATGGTTGCTGCAGGACAGATAATCTCAGGCAGAAGTTCTCAGGCTTAACCAGTTCATTTTTCTGGAATACACTGCGTTTGCCTTACTGCTTGGAAAACTACCCTCCTGAGGACTTATAAAGTGAAATAGACTAGAAACAAGGAGAAACTTATTCAAGTGTTTTCCAGTGTTACTGGAAATCATGAGACATTTGAGCAAAACTGAGTGAAAAAATGTTGATAGCTTCTATCACTCTTTACTTTTTTTTTTTTTTACCTTTTCAGTCTAAGCTTTAGTCTCTCGAAAATATATTCTCCACATGGCGAAAGGCTTTTCACAAAAGTAAGTTGCTAATTGCAAATTCTTATTGAAATCCTGATCCAAAACCTTTTTAATCAAAGATTTGTTCCTGTAGAAATTGGCCTTTAGATAAGGTCTAGCAACAGCAAATTCTGCTTCATCTGTAAAGTCTTTGGTGTCACCATTGCACTATGAGTGTTTGGTCTGGATATAGCTCAGAGGAGACTGAGACCAAACTGGGGACTTCAGCCATAATCATATTCCTATCATGATCTGTTGTTTACTGTTTCTTTATAACCTTGACATCAATTGTTTCAAATGACTTACCACGAATTCTGGTTAAAAAATAGGGAAAATGCGTAATTTATCTTAAAAGGCCATTCTGCAATCAGAATCCTTTCTAATGCAGCGAGCAGGGATAGGAAAAAAAAAAAAAAAAAAAAAAAAAGCTCAGACTCATTAACACTTTGCTTGTCCACATATCTGAAATGTAATAAATGCTACCTTTCATTGAAATGGCAACCATAAACAGTGAGCACTTCTAAAAAAATAATTAAAGAGCTGGACTAAATCACAACTACACTGAATGAATTTTTAAGCAACTTTTAAACAGGAATGCATTCCTTCTTTAAGTACGCTCAAAGAAATAAATATAAAGTCAAAGCACATAATCATTTATTTCTACTTCTTTATATTGTTCTTTTAAAAAAAACAAACAAAAAAACCCAAACCAAAGAAAGCCAAAACACCCTCCCCCCCAAAAAAAAAAAACACAAAAACAAACAAACAAAAAAACATTCAAAACCTAAAACCAAAACCAAACCAAACAAAGAAACAAACCAAACCAAACCAAACCAAACCACAAAAAACCACAACCCCCTCCCCCCCAGATCAGTGACCACACTGAACATACCAAATTCAGATACTATGCTTTCTCACAGCATCACAGAATGGGTAAGGTTGGAAGGGACCACAGTGGGTTGTCCTAAAGCACACTACAAAGGACTGTCCAGATGGTTCTGGAATATTTCCAGTGAGGGGAACTCCACACCTTCTCTGGGCAATCTGTTCCAGTGTGCAGTCACTGCACAGGAAAAAGTTCTTCCTCATATGCAGGTAGAATTTCCTGGGTATCAGTTCCTGCCCATCGCCTCTTGTCCTGTTGCTGGGCACCCCTGAGCAGAGTCTGGTCCAGCCTCTGACCCCTCCCTGCAGACACTGACAGACATTGATGGGGTCCCTTCTCAGTCATCTTGAGACTGAACATGCCCATCACTCTCAGCCTTTCCTCGTAAGAGAGGTGCTCCAGTCCCTCATCATCCTTGTATCCATCCACCGGAGTCACTTCAGGAGCTCCATGTTTCACTTGTGCCAGGCACCAAGATCTGGACAGAGTGCTCCAGGGGAAGCCTCACCAGAGTTGGCCAGAGGGGCAGGATCACCTCCATCAACCTGTTGGCAGTGCTCTTCCACCATGAGTTTCTCAGCAGCTTTGCTTCCCAGCAGGTGAGCCCCCAGCCTGTGCTGGTGCATGGAGTGAACAGGGTTATTCTTCCCCAGGTGCAGGACCATGAATTTGCCTTTGGACTTCAGATAGTTCTTGTTTTCCCATCTCTCCAGCTTATTGAGGTCTTTGTGAAAGGCTGCACTGCACTCTGGGGTATCTGGAAAAAAAAAAAAAAAAAAAATCTTTCCAAAAGACAGGGTTGCAGTGTTGATATATGTGGACTGTGGTTCTTATTTGACAATTTGACATGGTAAATGTCTTCATCACCATCATCCTTCTCAGAAAAAAAAAAAAAAAAAAAAAAAGGAACAAAAAACCAAACAGAGCCATTTGGAAATAAAGAAGGAGACATAGTCTGTATAATCATCATTCCTGGTGTCTTCCAGGCTGGTACACTGAGTACATGTCTTAACTTCTGTGAAGTGTCTGCTTGTAAGGAGAAAAGTAGCAAGTACCTAGTAGCATACTAAAACTCATGCCACACTTGTGCATGGTATATAAGATTCCTAGAATAACTGGTTGAGAAAATGGCCACAGTCCTTTTATTCAAGATGCTGGGGCTCACAAATTCAAAACTCCAGCAGCACAGGTCACATTTTATTCATCTATTCAGATTTAATTTTCTAGTACCTTTGTGTTTTGTGTCCCACCTTTTTATCTGAGTTTCATTAAAACCAAGCAAAACAAAAAACAGCCAAAGAAAACAAACAAACAAAACTCAGAAAGGAGATCTAGAGCTCAATTACTTATATATTTATTTAAAGTAAAATACTGATCCTTAAAATTCTAAGGCTGATCTCTGTAAACTGTAAATCCCCAAACTAAATTTCCAATTCTGCACCAGGACAAAGTTACATTAATATTATATCTTTTTAGGGTTATAAAGCATATCCTTATTTACAAGAAAGGATATTTCTGTAGGGTGCTTCACATAAGAAAAAGACAAGCTGAGTTCTCTTATGCCAACTGGAAAGCAAAAAAAAGCTCTTGAGACTGAAGTTTCAGTAAAGGGGCCAGGCTCATTAGCTCAGAGTCATCACTGTGCTAACTACATTCACTCAGCTCTTTGTCATCTCAAAGCATGTCGAGAGAGCTCTCCCACCCACCTGTACCACCTCAAACATGCACAAAACTGGGCTGAGCTATGCCTTTTCTTAAGAAATAAAGCTTTAGCCAAAACAGATCTGAAAAAGAGAACTCTTTTCAGATTTTGAAGATATCAGGCAATGGAGAAAACACCGTTTCCCTCGGTAGTTTGTGACGCTGGTTAATCATCTCCTCCGTTGTGCCTAATTTCTAATTTGAATTTGTCTGGCTTCAGCTCCCAGCCATTAGTTCTTGATGTGCCTTTCCCCACTAGATTAAAGAGCCCATTAATACCCAGCGTTCTTCCCCTGTGAAGGTACTGATACGCTGTACTGCAGTCACCTCTCAGTCTTCATTTTAATAGGCTAAACAGATTGAGCTCTTTAAGTCTCTCTCTGTGAAGCATTTTCTCTGGACCTGAAATCACTTCCATGGCTCTTTTCTGCACCCAACTCATTTTTTTTAATAAACTCTTTATTTTTATTCATGCAGATGCCAAAATTGTATTCCACTCTCAGTCCTCTGAACCTCAAATGCTGAAATGAAAAATTTTCTTCACTCCTTCCTGCTTCTTCCCTTTTTTACGCGGTCCAGGAACACACAAGCTCCTATCAGTCCCTCTGTTAAAATCATCATTACACTTACATCGTTAACACTTAACCAAAGTCTTCTGTTTCCAGCATTCTGTGTCTGGGGTGCCTCTGTTGTTCCCATACCTATGATTTTATTTAGAGTACCAAACACAGCAAAACTAAATATCATGGGTGGCAGAGACTGGTTTACCAAGCAACACAGATTTCTTTGCATGGCTGCTTGGATATTGCCAATATTTATCCCTCAACCAGCTAATGGAAGGACAAACATTTTCTGTCATCTGCACATTTCATCAATAATAACTTTATATTTCCTTCCAGTTCCCTGTTTAAAATGTTGATGAGTTTAAAACCTTTTTTTCTAAACTGCTACTATTCACTGGTGATTCTTTATTGATAACAATTTTTTTTCACAGGTGGCAGGTTAATAGAGAGAACTGTGTGTGCTGTGCTGATACTCAGAGATACATATTTTTAATCAAAACGGTGTGCTGAAATAAGGAATACTGCAGTGTATAGCATAGTAGCAGAATTATTTTTATCAAACAACCTTTAAGCACCTCCAAACATGAAACCAGGTTTGCTTTATGGGACCTATTTTCAACAATACGCCTTTATTATTATTATTGGTTTTGATTATATTCTACAACTTGAAATCTCTATTTTCTGAGTGTCTTGTAAAAATTTTCATTGTTTCACCCAGAACTGACATCAAACTTTTTTTTTTTTCTAATATAATGAAACAAAAGTGTTATTTTTCTGGAACACTGTGGTGTTTTGGTTTTGGTTTTTGTTTTGTTTTTTTTTTTTTTTTTAAAAAAGCTATTACAAATTCACATTAAAAGGAAGATGGACACTTACAGCCCACACTTAGTTTCCTGAGAAGAGAATTTCAGGCCCCTCAGTTTGTAAGTGTCTATGCCTAGAAATAATAGTTCTCCATCTTTATTGGTTACTACTGGACTGAAAAGTACTTTATTGACTTCATCTACTACAAGTTCTTCATATTGCCACTTTCAAATGTGAAAGGTAACTTTGCATAGAAAATATATCTTTTTTTGCATCCTTATAGTCATTTTTTTAATTACTGTTTAGTAATGGAAATATCCCACTCTTCAGATCTCTTCTACTCCTACTATACTTGAAAAATTATCTCTTTGCTTGTTTGTTTTTACTGTTCTGAGCCCTGCAAAAAACATTATTTTTCCTTGAGACCTTTACAAATTTTCCTTACATTCTAGCTTCTGTTCCAGACAGAGCAGAATACTCATATTTGGGATATTCTCTTAACATACTGTTAGTGTTGGCTGTACCAGGTTCAGATGAACCTCAGTTTGCTGCATGGACTGGGAATGCCTCTAGGATTGAGCCATCCCAGATATTTGTTTTTTAAACTTTTCAATTGCTAATTGAGTACTGTAACATGCAAAAGAGCAGTGGTTCTGACTGTGATGCTTCTATAGTGCAAAACAGGTTCTAAAATTTAGAAAGTGCATTGATATTTATGATTAGGAATCCTTTTTTCATTTATATTTTTGACCAACCTTTCATGTTACATCCAATAACTTTTTTCCTACTTAGAGCAACAAAGACAAAAGATGGGGTGTAGTGAGCTTGGGTTATTGGAAGCACTCATTTGTAAGGCTATCTGGAAAGATAAAACTGATCTACTCATTGCATTCTGTAGAAAGCAGCCCCAGTTTCTGTTCCAGTTTGGTTAAACGTGAAACATCTCCAGATTCCAGAGAAGTTGTGGATGTCCCATCACTGGAAGTGTTCAAGCACAGCTTGTGTGTGGCTCTGAGCAGCCTGGAAGCTGCCTTTGCCCGTGGCAGAGGGTTTAGAACTATATGATCTCTAATGCCCCTTCCAAATAAAAAAAATGTATGATTCCATGATTCCTTGATTCCTACACAATCCTTACTCATCATAAACCCTGGTTCCCTTGAGGCTCATGTATAAATATTTAAAAAAGGAAATGTTGGCATTAGCTGGCAGCTCAAAGGCAGAAACAACTCTAAACATTTCCTGAGAGTTGTATTGATAAACATTTTGAAGACAAAGTCATTTGCAGAAGAGTTTGACCCCTCTTATTATTATCACAAAATCTTTCCCTTAAATTGCAGTGCGGAAAACCAAAGCCTGTCCTGTGATACCAATTCTTGGGCCTGGGCACTGAAGAAGTTTAGGATAGCTTTCTTTTGCTGTGGTGATATCTTATACTTTTCCCTTTGTCCCAGCACAACTTTCAGCCCTTTGACAGAAATGGGAGAAGGTAAAATATGAAAGCACTGAAAAACCCTATCTTTAATGCTCAAAAATACCCAAATCTACATAGCAGTAGTCTGAATAGGCATTAATTATGACACTTGGAAATGTTTACATGGCATGTCTGTTCCTTCAGCCTAATTGTCATAGTTCGTATTTTTTAGCAAAGAATTTTTCTTTCCTTTCCTCCTGCCCGTGTGTGTGCTCTGTGATGGGCCATTTTAGTTGAACAAAAGAATCACCCGGAGCCCTTAACGATGGAGATTTGTCTCCTTGACAACGAAGGGGGGAGTTGGCTGGTGTGTGACTGGAAGAGGGTGGAGGCTGGGGGAGGAGACTCTCTCTCGCACTGCCGGGTGAGAGGCTGCTGCGGGCTGCAGACACTGCCGGGCTCCTTTGTTTCTTTTTCCTGTCGGAGGGGAGTTTCTGGCGGCTGCTCTTGGCTCACCTCTGGCTGACTACAAGCTCTGCTTACAACGGACCCTAATCAGCTGAAGTTTGTGAGTTTTCTTCCATTGGGAGAACTTTCTGTTTTATTGCTGTTGTTCCCCCCCTCCCCCTCCCCGGTGGCAGCTAAGGATCCAACAGCGCCACCTGGTGACGGGCACTGGACATTACAAGTTCAACTCCTTCAGTGATCCAACAGCGCCACCTGGTGACTATAATAGGACACTAGAAGTTTTTTACACCTTCAGTGACCCAACAGCGCCACCTGGTGAATGGTACAGGACATTACAAATTTTGCATCTCCAGTGACCCGGCGGCGCCCCCTGCTGACTGTGGTTTGGAACAGCACCAAAGGGTGCAAGAAATTGAACTATTTCTTTTTGCCGGTTTATCAGTTTTGTTCTTGAAGGGGATTATTGGTGGGTATAGGAGTATTACTTAGTTATTTTACTTGAGTTTTTTTCGTGTTCCTGTTAATACACACATACCTTTTAATAAAGGGCTGTTGCTTTCCACTTTTCCATAATTTGTTTTCCTTCAATTGGAGCCTCTTAATTTTGGACTTATAATTGTTTGGAAAGAAGAAGTTCTGGAGTCTTTTCACTCCTAATTCTTCCTCAGCAAAGGCCACTTGTCTCATTTAAACTTCGGGACACTCTTTGTGGCCCAACGTGGGGCCCGAAGGAGAAAAAGTGGAAAGGAATAACTGCCCTTGTGTGACTTGATATGTGTTTGTGAACCTATAGGCACCATGAAGTCCTAAGATCGCTGCTTTTCTGTGGTATATCATTTATGCAGAAATCTATGTCCCACCTGTCGTGTTTTTTCAGCTCAGACACTACTGACCCCTCATTGCCCAATAAAGTATGTTTGAGATCTCGCTCTGGTTTTATGACATAGTTAACTCAGTACCTGTTATTTTCCGCCCGGGATATGTTCCTCAAAGGATATATTACCGCCTAACCTACACTGTATCTCCTTTGGGGTTTTAAGGATAATGGCACCTCTTCTATGGGCTTACGCAGGAGTATATTTGCCCAACCCATTCACACTTTATTTCCCTTTGGTTTCCACACTACAATAGCCTCTGAGAGATTTAAAGCTCTCTTTAGATGTAGGAGACATTTTACTTCTGAGGCTTCTCGGTGCAGAGTGTCATATCTATTGCCACGGTGTCATATCTAATATATTAGTAGTTAGGCCCAGGATTTACCAGGACCAAAAGGTGCTCGGTATGGTGCAGCCCTCACAGGGTAATAGGAAAAAAATGAAAGTGATGAGGTCTGATACAAAGGGTGACTCCAAGATGCGGCCAGTTCCAGGGTGACGAAACCGGATCAATGGAGGGTGCCCCTATCCAAGAGGAAATATAAGACCAAATCAGTTCGCCCAGTAGATGATGATGGGGAGGCAAGGACATTCCCTACTGGATGTAGCCAACCCGGAGCCGAAATCATCACTGGAGGTCCCAGCTATCATGCGATAACCTCAGGAAGTACGGGTCGAGATGTTACTTCGTCATCTCGAATGAGCCCCATACTTTGACCTGGATGATTTGAGTCTGGGGACTCACGGGCGATACTCATTCATAAACCAGTGAAAATGGTAGAAGCAAGGTTCTTGAGGTCTGTTGCCCGGGATGTGGGCACATTGAAGAGGAGCAATTTGGCCGAGGAAGGAATCAAAACCCCCTATCTCTCGGAGGCACACTGACTGCTGGGCCATGTGCATGAGAGAAAGGGGACTCGTTTACAAAGAGAGGCTTTGCAGGCAGACCATTTGGTGAAGAAGGCTGGAATCACCACGGAGGAGGATCCGACGCCTGAAACTGCGCTGTTTGGAGATTCTGTTTGGAAGGGACCTTCTGCAGCTAATCGCGATCCTGACAAGGTTAGAATTCACACCATACATGTGGTGGACCTTCGCACCACCACCACCTACGCCATACGTGTACGGGATCTGCACCGTCAGATTACTTGACATCTATTTAGGAGGCATGGGGAAAAGAAAGTGAGCCAGTGGCGGTTATAGCAAATAAACTCGGATGTACTGACAGTATGGTCCAAGGATCACTACAAGCCCAGCGTTTCCTCTGTAGAGACCTCGATCAATAACCTGACTCAACATAGCTACAAAATTACAAGATCAACAGGAGAAAATCCTAGAAAGATTGAGAGAAACAGCCTCCCAGGTGGCACCAGTGAGAACCGGGCGCCCCCAGCTAGAGAGGGTAGACAGGCCTCACGAACTGAGCTGTGGTATTTCCCTATCTGGCCATGGAAGACATGAGACAGTGGGACAGGAAACCTACCCATGTTTTGCAGACCAGTACAAGAGCTGAAGGACCAGAGAAAAACAAAGTCCGTGAAAGTGAGTGCAGTGCCAGTATCCACGTGGGCAGGGGATCTAGCCCACTAGAAGGTACCTCCGCCGGTATTTGCAGACGGAAAACTGTGGCAAGCAGGATAGGAGACCAGTATTAAGAGGGCTCCTGCCTCTAGCCAGGTAGAGGCACGGGACAACCGTGTCTATTGGACGGTGTGGATCCGATGGCCTGGCATCAGACCCACAAGAATATAAGGCTTTAGTTGACACTGGCGCTCAATGTGCGTTGAATGCCCTCAGGACATGTGGGACCAGAGGCTATTTCCATTTCTGGGGTAACAGGAGGGTCGCAGCAGTTGACCGTGCTGGAAGCTGAAGTGAGCTTGACCGGGAAGGAGTGGCAGAAACACCCCCATTGTGACTGGTCCAGATGCCCCATGTATCCTGGGCATTGACTACTTCAGAATGGGTATTTCAAAGACCCCAAGGGACATAGATGGGCTTTTGGAATAGCTGCTGTGGAGAGCAGAAGCTGCTAAGCAGTTGAATTCACTACTCTGGCCTCTCTCAGAGAACCCTTCTGCTGTGGGACTGTTGAAGTTAGAACAGCGAGTGCCAATTGCCACTACAATAGTGCACCGTCGGCAGTGCCCGAACAAACCGAGACTCTGTGATTCCCATCCATAAGATGATCCGTGAGCTGGAGAGCCAGGAGTGATCAGCAGGATCCACTCCCCTTCAACAGCCCCATCTGGCCTGCGCGTAAGTCCGACGGAGAATGGAGACTGACTGTGGACTATCGGTGGCCTGAATGAGCCTACCCGCCATTGAGTGCTGCAGTTCCAGACATGTTGGAGCTCCAGTGCGAGCTGGAGTCTAAGGCAGCGAGGTGGTGCGCCACTATCTGACATTGCGCGCATTCTTCCCCATTCCCTTGGCAGCAGAGTGCAGGCCGCGGTTTGCTTTCACGTGGAGGGGTGCAGTGCACATGGAACCGACTGCCCCAGGGGTGGAAACACAGTCCCACCATCTGCCACGGATTGATCCAGGCTACACTAGAGAAAGGTGAAGCCCCAGAACACCTGCAGTACATTGATGACATCATTGTATGGGGGACACAGCAGAAGAGGTCTCTGAGAAAGGAAAAAAAGATCATACAGATTCTCCTGGAAGCTGGGTTTGCCATTAAAAGAGTAAAGTCAAGGGACTGCCCGAGAGATCCAGTTCCTGGGGGTAAAGTGGCAAGATGGACGTCGTCAAATCCCGATCTAGAAGTCATCGATAAAATCACAGCAATGGCCCCACCAGCTAGCAAGAAGGAAACACAAGCTTTCCTGGGTGCCATAGGTTTTTGGAGAATGCATATCCCCGAGTACAGCCAGATCGTAAGCCCTCTCTATCTGGTAACCCGCAAGAAGAATGATTTCCAGTGGGGTCCTGAACAACAGCAAGCATTTGAACAGATTAAACAGGAGATTGCCCATGCTGTAGCCCTTGGGCCGGTTAGGACAGGACCAGATCGTGAGAGAATGTCACTCTACTCTGCATCTGGGGATAAGGGCCCTCTCCTGGAGCCTCTGGCAGAAGGTGCCTGAGAGACCCGAGGCCGCCCACTTGGATTCTGGAGCCGATGCTGCAGGGATCGGAAGCCAGTACACTCCAACAGAAAAGAGATCCTAGCAGCTTATGAGGGTACAAGCTGCCTCAGAGGCGGTGGCACAGAAGAACAGCTCCTCCTGGCACCTCGATGCCAGTGTTGAGGTGGATGTTCAAAGGAAGACGCCCTCTACTCATCATGCCACTGATGCCACCTGGAGCAAATGGACTGCCCTGATCACGCAGCGCGCATGCACAAGAGCCAATCGCCCTGGGATCCTACGAAATCATCACGAACTGGCCGGAAGGTGAGGATTTTAGTCTAGCAGAAGAAGAAAAAGGAGAGCAGGTAATACGGGCAGAGGAAGCCCCAGCATACAACCAACTACCAGAAGAAGACATACGCTACGACTCTTTACTGATGGTTCCTGCCGTGTGTAGGGATGAAAGCGTAAATGGAAAGCAGCTGTATGGAGTCCCACACGACAAGTTGCAGAAGCTATGGAAGGAGAGGGTGAATCAAGCCAATTCGCAGAGCTCAAAGCTGTCCAGTTGGCATTGGACATTGCTGAGCGAGAGAAGTGGCCAAGCTTTACCTCTACACGGACTCATGGATGGTGGCCAATGCCCTGTGGGAGTGGTTGGACAGATGGAAGAAGACCAATTGGAAACGTGGGGAAAACCCATCTGGGCCGCTGATATATGGCAAGACATCGCTACCCGGGTAGAGAAGCTGATTGTGAGGGTCCGCCACGTAGATGCCCACGTGCCCAAAAATCGAGCCAATGAAGAACATCGCAACAATGAGCAGGCAGGCCGAGGCTGCACAAGTTGAGGTGTCACAGGTGGACCTAGACTGGCAGCACAAAGGTGAACTGTTCTTAGCACGATGGGCTCATGATGCCGCCCGGCCATCAAGGCAGAGATGCCACCTACAAATGGGCACGAAGACCGAGGGTGGATCTAACCATGGATGCTATCTCTCAGGTTATCCATGACTGTGAGACATGCGCTGCCATTAAACAGGCTAAGAGACTGAAACCCCTATGGTATGGTGGGCGGTGGAATAAATACAGGTATGGGGAGGCTTGGCAGGTTGATTATATCACACTGCCACAGACCCCGTCAGAGTGCGCACTATGTGCTCCACCATGGTGGAAGCCACCACTGGATGGCTGGAGCGCATCCGGTGCCCCACGCCACTGCCAGAAATACCATCCTGGGCCTCGAAAAGCAGGTCCTGTGGCGGCACGGCACCCCAGAGCGGTTGAGTCAGATAATGGGACACACTTCAAAAATAGTTTAGTTACCACCTGAGCGAAAGAGCATGGCATTAGTGGGTCTATCACATACCATACCATGCAGCAGCTGCCGGGGAAAGTTGAGCGGTGCAATGGACTGTTGAAGACTCCACCCTGAAAGCATTAGGTGGAGGGACTTTCAAACACTGGGATCAACACCTAGCAAAGGCTATGGTTAGTCAACACTAGAGGCTCCGGTCAATCGAGCCGGCCCTGCCCAATCAGGAGTCCTTCACACTGTAGAGGCGGGGACAAGGATCCCAGTGGTTCACATGAGGAGAGTATGTTAGGCAAAACAGTTTGGGTGAACCATGCCTCCGAGCAAGGCAAATCCATTCGTGGAGTTGTCTTTGCCCAGGACCTGGTTGCACATGGTGGGTGATGCAAGAAGATGGAGAAACCCGGTTGCATACCCAAGGAGATATAATCTTAGGGTAAACAGGTCATTAACTCTACCCCATATTTGTATCTATATGTATTTGTGAATATGTACATGAGTCTAGAATGATGTATGTATATGTGGAGTTAAAAAAGGTTCCATTTGATAGATGTATGGTGGCATGAGAAAAGGAAAAAAAAATTAGGGGTGGATAATGTCATAGTTCGTATTTTTAGCAAAGAATTTTCTTTCCTTTCCTCCTGCCCGTGTGTGTAGCTCTGTGATGGGCCATTTTAGTTGAACAAAAGAATCACCCGGAGCCCTAACGATGGAGATTTGTCTCCTTGACAACGAAGGGGGAGTTGGCTGGTGTGTGACTGGAAGGGGGTGGGAGGCTGGGGAGGAGACTCTCTCTCTCGCACTGCCGGGTGAGAGGCTGCTGCGGGCTGCAGACACTGCCGGGCTCCTTTGTTTCTTTTCCTGTCGGAGGGAGTTTCTGGCGGCTGCTCTTGGCTCACCTCTGGCTGACTACAAGCTCTGCTTACAACGGACCCTAATCAGCTGAAGTTTGTGAGTTTTCTTCCATTGGGAGAACTTTCTGTTTATTGCTGTTGTTCCCCCTCCCCTCCCCGGTGGCAGCCAAGGATCCAACAGCGCCACCTGGTGACGGGCACTGGACATTACAAGTTCAACTCCTTCAGTGATCCAACAGCGCCACCTGGTGACTATAATAGGACACTACAAGTTTTTTACACCTTCAGTGACCCAACAGCGCCACCTGGTGAATGGTACAGGACATTACAAATTTTGCATCTCCAGTGACCCGACGGCGCCCCCTGCTGACTGTGGTTGGAACAGCACCAAAGGGTGCAAGAAATTGAACTATTTCTTTTTTTGCCGGTTTATCAGTTTTGTTCTTGAAGGGGATTATTGGTGGGTATAGGAGTATTACTTAGTTATTTTACTTGAGTTTTTTTTCGTGTTCCTGTTAATACACACATACCTTTTAATAAAGGGCTGTTATTTTCCCTTTTCCATAATTTGTTTTCCTTCAATTGGAGCCTCTTAATTTTGGATTTATAATTGTTTGGAAAGAGAAGTTTGGGTCTTTTCCTCCTAATTCATCCTCAGCAAAAGACCCTTGTCTCATTTAAACTGGGACACTAATATACATGCGTATATTTATACGTATGTGCATGTATTTGCAGACATACATACAAAAATATGTACATGCATAGATGTTACTTCAGATTGAATGTGCATCAGCCTGATATCTCTCCCCTTCTTCCCCTCTTTCTGCATGAACTGTTTGGAAATTTTAACTTTTCTTAGTTAAAACTACCTCTCTTTATGTGTTACTTAAATGTCTATTCAGATGTAAGCAGAAACACACCCTGAAGTTATGCTTCTCAGGTTGCTCAGGGAAACCTCAGTGTCTTCCAAACTGTCCATGTGAAGGGCTGTCTGAGGGGCTGCAAGAATACAGCCCACACTGACAAAGTAACAAGTGAAAGGATATGAAACAAGTGGTGAGAGAACAGGTACAGGACGTATCTGTCATTTCACCTTACAGAGTCTCTCTTGATATTTTTCCTCTTTATATTCTCAACCCTAACACAGCTTGAACTTTTGTGGAAAAACCTATGCAAAGCGGGATTTTGCAGCACACATGTGATAAATGGGATGCCTCTCAGGAACATAAATCTGTGCTGGTGCATCCTGATGCAGAATTGGTGTTGATGTTAACATGTCATTTTCCCAAATGCTTCAGAGTCCTTTGGGCTTGCCATGAAGGCAAGGATTTATCTTCTAATCTCAGAACCACTTTTCTCTGTCTGGATTAGCCATGAGCAGGAAAGTCATTAACATTTATGAACTGGGGATTAATAACACTCCAGAGCATATTATGTGGGCTGTTTATACCCTGCCCAGCCCCTTAACCTATGTCTGAGATGGGTAGGAAAAAAATGGTAACACAAACCCCTACTCAGCTGGAAACTTAACTCAACCACAAAACAGCTGAGACTGACAGGAATCTCTAGAGATTGCACAGTCCAGCTCCCTGATCAAATCAGGGTCAGATCAGGTCCGGAGAGATTTTGGGTATGTCCATAGCTAGAGACTATGCAACTTCTCTAAGCATTTGTTTGATCACACTCACATTAGAAGTTTTCTTTATGCTTAAATGGAATTTCCTGTATATCCACTTGTGCCCATTGTTTATTGTGCAAACTTGCTGAGGGTACATTTTCCCATCAGCTAATTCGTTTATATAGATTTTAAGTTGCATTGGCCCTCATTATAGACCCTTGGGATATACCACTAATAAGTGGCCTCTGTGGATTTTGCTGATCACAAACCCTTTGGGAACTGAAGTTAAGCAGTTTTTAGCCCACTTCAATGCCTAATCAACTGTCCCATATTTTATCAGTTTGTTGGTGGCAGACTGTGTCATAAACCTTGAAACAGTCAAGAAGAAACAAGATTCTCAGCTCTTTCCTTGTCCACGTAACTATCCTTTTCATCATAGATGGTTATCAGGTTTGTCAGGCATGATTTCCCCTTTGTAGGTCCATACTGACTACTCCCAATCACCTCCTTATCCTTTGTGCATTTGGCTCCCTGATTATTTTCTCCATCTCCCCAAGAGTAGACATAACATGAGCAGCTTAACAGTTCCTCAAATCATCCTGATTGCCTTTTTTGATTATAAGGCTAATGTTTACTTCCTCAGGAACCTCCCCTCAATTGCCATGACAATTCAAAGATCATTTGAGAGTAGTCTCACAATAGCATTGACCAGGACTCTCAACATTTGTGGGTGCATCCCATCAGGTCATATGTTCTTGTGTATGCCCAGTCTATTAAAATGTGCCTTAAGCTGATCCTCCTCCACCAAAAGTAAGTCTTCCTTGCTCAGACTTTTCCACTGCTCCTGAGGTTACCTCAAGAGCCTCGGAAATCCTGATGTTAAATCTCACTGGTAAAGACCAAGGTAAATGGAGTGTTGAGTACCTCAGCTTTCACCACATTGCAAATCTCCTATGCCATCCAGAAGTGGACTTAGATCTTCTCTAAACCCTGTTTTCACTGACAAAAAATATCTTCTTTTTGTCCTTCATGTCTTCTGCCAGAGCCAACTCCAATGAGTGGCCTTTCCGAACATCATTATCACTATGAACTCAGTTTCTACAGTCCTCCCAGGTCACATAACCCTGCATCAACTTCTTGTACATTTGCTTTTCATATCTTGAGTTTTGTCAGGATATTTTGCACACATTCAGGCCTCCTGGTGCCTTTTCTTGGCTTCCTGATAGTTGAAATGAACTATTTTAGTGCTTGGAAGAGGTGGTCTTTGAAAAATCAACCAGTTTTCCTGGGCATATCTTGACTCCAGGGTTGTGTTGCTGGGGATCTTTTCAAGCAGGTCACAGAATAGGTCAAAATCTGCTGACTTAAAGCCCAAGCTCGTGATCCTGCTATTTGCTTTTTTTGCATCCTCTCAGGGGCCTGGACTCCACCATCTCAGAGCCACTGCAGCCAACCTGTCCTGAACCTTCACGTGTTCATCAGCTGGTGTCTGCTTCTCTCTAATTGAAGAGTCAGTCTTAGAAACAATGAATGGCAAGTATTGAGCTTTCTGTTGTATAATAATGCTGGACCTCTTCTGAGAAACTAGCAGAAATTATTACAAGCCCGATCCAAAGGACATGGAGGTCAATAAGAAGATTTTCAGATTTTATGCTCTACAGATTACATTTGATGACCTTTTTTTCAACACAGAAAATAGAGGACATCAAATTCAATCATTAAAAAGCAAACACAAATCTAAAAAATCAAGGGTGTTCTGATTGTAAAGACTAAAAGCCCGATGAGTTGTTGAACTCCCTGCTGCAAGAACATTTGAAGATTAAATATCTATATGGGTTCATAAAAAGCCCTTCATGAAAGAAAAAAGCCATCAAGTCTAACATAAAAAGGCCATCTCTTATCTTAGAAATCTCTGTACTGCAAATTGCAGTTAGCACTGGAAATTGAAAGAGTATTCTGACTAAATGACACTATATGTTTATCTTACCTGGGCATCCACTAATTGTCAGTATTACAGAGAGGATATTCTGGTGGATAGAATTCATTTAGTCTGATGCATTCGAATATTCCAAAATACTATCACAGAGAGTCCTGTCAGAGCTTCTTAGGTGCTTGGGGAAAAACGTTTGAAATAACTGGGAGATTTGCCATTGTTTTCAATGGAGTTGAGATTCAACTCTCAACAATTCTTTTTAGGGAATCTCTCATGTTTTGATTTTTTTAACCAAAGACCTGTGGATCAGTCCACTATGGCACTGTGGGACAAATTTGAAAAGTGTTTTAGAATTATTAAAAGGACCTGCTTTTCTAAAAGAATGAAATCTGTAGAGCTTTTTGGACAGTTGACCCATCACTAAGACACGAACTTCTAAACAGAAAGGAAAGATAAAAAGTGAAACTTCTTACAACAAATGTAAATTTGTAAGAATAAATATAATTCAAGTTTTTTAATCTTTAAATTTATGTATGCATAAAATAAAGAAATAATTCCACTCTGAGGTGGTTTGTTGGTTTTTATTTTAGTTCTTCTCTTATACAAGTAAACTTTTAGGTCCAGATTAATTTCTTGTGCAAGTCTACAGAAAGCTCTGCATCAACAGAAGGGATAGATTTGTTGGGTAATCTTTTTTCATTCCAGTCAATGATAAGCCCAGCACTTTACTCACTGTTTCTCTTTGTGAGTTAATACATAGTATTGAATTTCCTCTTTGTATTCCCATTCTTCCTTTGTGTAGGCATTTGTTTTATTCTTTTTTTTTTGTTAGTTTCCTTGGGGGATGAGGCAAAGGCATCATTACCATGAATGCCTTCAAAAACAGGTTTAAAAAAAAAAAAAAAGGAAAGACAGTCTGTTTGTCCTTGTTTTGAGCAACACTTTATAGCTAATAATTACTGTTGCATGGCTGGACAGGATATTGGAATTATTAGTAGTCAGAAGACAACATGTAATTATAATGAAGTAAATCACAACTGGATTGAGGAAAAGGGAGACAGAAAGGACAGAGTAGAGAAGAGAGTAAGGACAAAAAGAGCAATGGACCATATCTTTCACTTTTGTGAATCAAACATATGCTTTTTTTAATAAGCATGGATAGTTTCTGGTCCTATTTGCTATTGTGTGAATCCAAAATCATTACAGAGCAGTTCTGTGTTATTACAACCGAGATCAGAATCAGAATCATGTGGGAGGAGTGAATGACACATGTCCTGTTGTACATTGAGACACTGTCCTGTTCTCTCTGCTCTGTTGGCTGAGGACACCATGGGCATTTTCATTTCTGTTTTAACATACACTAAATGGTAAAACTAAAACTAGCTGAGGTTTCTGAAACTTTTAGTGATAGAGTAACAACAGTCTGACTTATTTTATATTACATCAAGTAGAGTGTGGTCCAGAACAGCAGAAGAGGGTACTAAGGAATACAAATAACATAAACCATCTTGAGTTTTGAGAATAATTACAATAAGAAAAGAACCAAAATAAAACACCCAAAACCCTTCTCATCCTAAATTGTTATTAAAACAAAATCTTTCTCACTATAATCCTTTCTTTGCATTTTTTTTCTGAAAAAAAAAAAAAAAAGAATATATAACTTTATATATTTAACTACAAGAGAATGGTGAGCTTTCTGTCTTGAGAACTTCATCTCATGCTAAGATAACATAAATTCTCTGGTCACACCTATTTTTCTCCATGAATCACAGAGATAGTCTAGATACTTTCTTAGAACTGTTCATGTCTAACAGTAGATGACATAAACTCCACTTCGTGTATCTACAAAATTGCTCACTCATGGTTTGACCAATTTACTTTTAAAAGTAGAACCTGGCTGCAAATGTATTTTCTGTTTCAGAGAAAATTACATTATTCCCATAATTTTCACTCTTTTTAGCTGGATAATAATAACAGGAGAAATGGGAAATTTACTTGGGAATGCGAGTCTGAAATAAAATAATAATGATTTTTATTTGAAACTTGCTTTTTCAAAGAATGTGAAATGATTCATTGTAATGCTCATGTTTGATTTTATACACTATGAACAGCTTTAAAATGATACAGAAAAGGCTGTACTGAAATGGAAACATCTGAACATTCTGTTCCATCACAAGCTCATCAGAACAATCTTCTCGGATTTCTTCATAATGAAATTTTATTAGAATTGATAGATTTTCACACAAGCATGCAGTTTTGACAAGCATTTTCTGCAAGAAAGAAAGAAAGGTTGGTAGAGGACATTCTGCTAGTTTTATTTTAAAATCTCTGTATTATATTAAAAGAAAAAAAGGAACCCCACCAAAAAATAGCTAATCACTTCATCTGAATTCTCTCTAGACACCTATCTACTATAGTTCTTCTACAGAAAGATTTAATTATTGGTACCTAAAAATATTTTGCCATTGAAGGAACTTTACCTTATATATAACACCTTATTCTCGAAACAGCTCCAAAGGGCAGACTAATATAATTGTGCTTATCTTCCCACTAATACAAAGATATGGAGATTCTAAATAATTTACAAAAATGAAGCTTGAGTTTGATGAAGAGCCTGGATTGAGGTATTGTCAAATAAGTCACCATTATGCACCTCTGCCTCTCTCTTCGAAAATAAAATTCATCTTCTTTTTGGATAAATGTTAGAACTCAGCCATGTGCAGTGTAAAGGGAAAGCTATCATGTTGAAGAATTGAAGAAACACTTATGAGGAAAAAAAAAAATAATGGAACATCCCACTTTTGCTTCTCCTGCATAAATAATGCAACCCAAGGGCAATTAGCATTTGGAGAGTGGTTTCTTGTCATATCAAGCACCACTTCAGCAGCCAAATGATATAGACAAGTCCCCATTACAAGGCAAAACACAGTGGGACAAAGGAAAATATCTCACTTCATGAGGTAAAATCCTTTATATAAAGGCCATCTACAAAAGAGACAATGATCTTTGCTCCTGGACACCTACTAGCCATTAATGGGAAAGTTCCTCTGAAAACATACACATGCACTTACAACTTGGGCTCTAATGAGGACTTTGCTGTTTGATGACGACACATCTGGCATGCTTTCAGAACTCTGCAGTCCCAATTATAAAGCTGTCCAGCAGGAAAACCCATTACAGATCTGAGCTGTCAGACCTTCGAAATGAGGTTGAAGAAAAAAAAAAAAAGGCAAAGGAAAGAGGTTAAAGATGAAGAAAAAAAAAAAAGGAAGAAAAGAGAGGAAGCTGAGGCTTGATTTGGAGGAAAGGAAAAAAAAAAAAAAGAAGAAGAAAATAGTGAAGAGTAAAATGCCTTTAAAGAAAAGTTGTTCCTAGACCCCCCTATAATGTGACAGAGCTAATTTGTCCTTTTAAAGATCTAAAGAGCCTGCTAGCTGCAGGTGGCAAAGAGGTTACTTCTGGCGTGGACTGTGGGTATCAGATAACATAACACAGAAAACTTCTGTCCCCCATGGAAAAGTTAATGAGATTAACTCTTTTAGGATCCCCTAAAAGAGTTGCTTCAAGCTCACCTCACCCACATCTCATTCTTGCAGGCAAACAAAAAGTGTCTGGTTGAGTTTAATTGGCCAACCAATGCTTTGATAGCCAGGGTTTTTTCCTTGTCCTTGGGGTTACTCACTCTAACAGAATTAGGCCAACTTACTGAAATACAAAGATCAATTTTTACCCATTTTTTTGTTTTGTTTTGGAGGGTATGTATGTATCCAGATTTGGTAGTAAATTTCCATAAATAGCAAACCTTTTAAATCTGTTAGCTTTTTCACTGTGAAGTCTCATCATTTCAGCACTTCTAGTGAGGCCCAAAGATTCTCCAAGCGATGTCTAAGCACAGTAGATGTAGAATAAGAAATGGTACATAAGTTTCATGGTGTGGTATAAACTAATTCATGTCAGTGAGAGATACAGTATTATAGGACTCAACTATTACATCCACAATGCATTAAACATGCAAGCTATAGAGTCAAAAGGAGGGGATGAATCCACTCCATAGAGTTGTGCCAAGACGCCTTATTTGTTGTACTTGCATTAGCTCAGCTGGTTAAAGCCTGGTGTTAATGATGCCAAGGTTGTGGATTCAATCCCTCTATGGGGCATTCACTTAAGAGCTGGACTTGAAGATCCTTGTGGCTCCCTTCCAACTCAGAATATTCTGTAATCTGAAATTAGCATGAATCAGAAAGTTGCAGCACAGAACAAAATAGTCTCAGCACAGAAAAACTGCACAAAGTAATAACTACCCTGCAAATTTTTTCCACATTCCAGAAGCCATGGTATCAGTCTCTGTCATAGAACAACAAAACATCAGATATATAAAGCAAGAGGAAGTCTATATAACCTTAAGTACTGGTCTCGTGTAGAACTGCTGTCTCAGTAGTGTCAGACTGTTGGTCTTCCCACTACCAGTTTGTCTCTGTAACTTGAACTCAAAGCACATAAACTGACTGAAAAGGTCTGAGCTCAGGACATGCTCAGAAAGGATGGGTTGCAGGGCATTTAGTCCCGACTGCGTATTTTGTGTTCAGCCAGTGTACCTTGTGAGAGCTTGGTCTGAGAGAACAGAACATTCTTGGAAGTTCCCTTACAGGGAAACTTCAGACCTTGGCCCCAGTCCATGCCTGTATGTATTCCTCACGTAAAATGGAAGGTGTGGGTTAGAACCCAGCCTTTCCCAGCAGAGGACTGTAGGTATCTTTGTGCGAGTTCCAGGAACTGAAGCAAGTTCTTTGATGCACCAGCCTCATGATGATATTATTGTTCAACCTTTCCTGTTCAGGTAATCTCCTTATTATCTGAATAAAATGCCCAGCTGCCTAGTTTCTCTGTAGCTTCTCTCACAAACTCTGCTTTTCCCTGGCCTTTGCATTTTATTCTGCTCCTGCTCTGTATTACATCCAGACAGAGAGGATGATTGTGCCCCTTTACCCACCCCTATTGTCATCTATCTGAGCCATTCTCTCCTTTGTCAATAGGACTAAGGGAAATCACCCCTCAGTGCAGGAGGCCTGGGAGTTTAATCTCTTCTCTTTTTCACCTCTTAGGATAATGTGAAAACATTTTCCTACAGAAAACATGTTTATGCAGCATCAGCATCAAAAAGCCATTTTCTTGTTTTCCCTAATGACTTTATCAGACACACAGAAACACAATGAAAGATGTTGTTATTCCTTTTCCTTTCCTTGATCTTTATGTTTTCATGGAAGCATCATTAGTGAGGATAATATTTGTGCCAGAATATATTCAACACATGGGCCTGACACTCTCATTCTAATGTATCACCAAGATTTATTTTTTTCTTTATTAAGCTCCCCAGCATTCATCAAAAGTCATTTCAGAAACAAACCCTGGGTTATCCTTCTGTAATTTTTTTGAAGGCAGGATGACCGAATTGATAGAGAACTGATAGAATCCATGTAGTGGGATTGTTATATGCATAAGACTGGTAGCATCTGAATTATCAGAGACTTGAATTCAGTCTCTTGCTCTTTCTCCAAATTGTTTTGTGAATTCCTTTCTTCCTGGAGAAGGAGGGAACTTGTCTTTGCCAGCTATGCTGACTACCAGTATGATGAAGTATGGTCTCCCTTCAAGTGCTGGCAGAAACATCTACATAATTAAAAATTACATAAACAAAAAGCCAAACCAACAAAGAACCTCCAAACACCCCCCTCCCCAAACCCCCAACACCTAAATCACACTCTCAGTTTTTCTTTGTTATTTTTAACCTGGTCCTTTTATTAGCAAAGCTTTTTGCACTCAGGGGTGGCTATTACAGTATGCCACTCTTAGTCTCAGATTTCTAAAGTATCAAAATCTATCATTGGGAAGACTTTGCTGAGAGGTGCCACTGCCTTTCCTATGCTACTTAGCAGCTGCTGGAGAAAGCATGACTTTAGTCTCACTGAGCAGTCATTTTTCAGGGAATTATATACCAGTTTTAGCCTTCTGCATCTCCATTTCTCTGTGAGATGTTAGCAAGTAATGCCTACAGAAAAATCAATATCCAAAGAAGACAACTGAGCTCAGATGTGAGGCAGAGACAGCTTATGTCCTCAAGAGTTTAGAGACCTGTTAGACAGTGGAGACAGAGAGTAAATAAGGACATAGTGTTACACACAGAGCAGTCTCAGGGAGAAGAACTCACTTCCCCAACTCCCAGTGCAACGCTGGTTTCATATATAGCACTTAGGGCATGTCTTTGGAGAATAAACTTTCAGTAGTTTGTATTCAGAAAATGTGTGACTTAAACTTTGTGTGGAAGAGTCCAAACAGATGACCTTTACTTTGCAGGGCTTTCTAGCTTGCAGTCAGAGTCAGGCTGTGGCTCAGCAGAATGGGTTTAGTCGTTTTTGGATACTCACACAGGGAGGAAGCAGGTCCAGGTCTCCTCTGTGACCTGTTGTCTCATCTTCCCAGCCACAAGCTCCCTCTGATCTCCAAGGGCAGCCTCAGCCATACTCCTTGGTCATATTCTGGTGAGCAATGTATATATGGAATGGGAATGGATGGCTGCTATTTGAGCTTGCTGCAGGAAGTTTCTAATTCTCTAATTCCTTAACTTTACAGGCTAGTTTGCAGAGAAAACTGGTGGTGGTAGTTTTTTGTGAATTTTGTTTTGGATTTTTCTGTTTGGTTGGTTGGTTTTGGTTTTTGTTGGTTTTTGGTTTGGTTTGTGATTTTTTTTGGGGGGGGGGAAGGAGTTGTTTTGGTTTTAGTTTTTTTGGGGTTTTTTTTGGGTTATTGTGTGGGTTTTTCTGGGGGGGGATGGCTATTTGCTCAAAGGAAAAGGCTTGAAATGTAGATTATATTTTGATCACTTTCTTGGCTGGTCTCTTAAGAAGAGACTCCTGCAGGTCTTCCCTTCAGCAGTGAGCCTTTCTCTCTGTATATCACCAAGTCCCTTGCTCACAGTTCATCTAGAAGAGAGCGAACCGCTCGGCCTCACTTCATAGCTCGCAGGTCCCAGCTGAGATCTATTCATGAGATACTCTACAGTACAAATCAAGGGACCCTTAGGGTGCTATATAAATTCATAACAAGGGATAATCCATTCTCAGCATTGCGTGCAATAACACTTTAAAAAAAAAAAAAAAGTTCAACAAAACACTGTAGAAAGCACTGGGGGAAGGCAGAACAGCAGGGGAATCACAGAATGGTGTTGCAGAAACACGAAATCATCCCACCCCCAGTGCTGACAGGGTCCCTGAGCACTAATCAGCACAGGCAGGAGCTGGGCAGTCTATTTCAGAGAGGGGAATGGAGGAACTATGAAGCAGCACATAGGATCCATCCATTTTGAGGAAGTGTCCATGTGAGGAGTGGGATTTTCCCAGGTTTTCCTCAGAGACAATGCCCGGACTTGAGAGTCCAGTCCAGATATGGACCATTTTCCAGAGATTTCTCTGTGTCTCTCTCTTAGGTTTGGGGGGTTACAGGGTAGTTAATCATCTAAAGAAGATAACTATACAAAAATCTAAACAGGATTAGGTAGGCCCAAGGGCATTACCCAAAATTAAAAACTATGATAACCCTCAAACTAATGCCACAGTTTAGCAGGCTCTGGAGTAGACTGTAATTAATTTTTTTGGTTACAGCCATTTGCTTCCTCCTTCCTTTCTTGTCCTTTGCCTTGTAACAGAGAAATAATAAAATCCAGTAATGGAACTGGATCTTGGGACAGAACAAGGTGACTGGAAAGTTTTATCATGCAAAGGAATCCTGAAGAAGTTTAAGACAGAGCTATGTATATACCTCATAGAGAGAGTCCATTCCACTGTCTCAGACAGAGGAAACAACTGATTTTCACCAAGGAATGGTTAAGAAATGTTTCTCCTTCTACTGTGTGGGGTTCCATAAGCACTCCTTTTATGTGGAAGGAATTGAATTTGAGGAATAAACAATTCTAACTCAGAAGGTCTTCTAACCTGGCACAACGGTGAACCTGTCTGAGACAGAAAGTCTCCGATTCTTTGCTTTTTCACTAATACTTAGCACAGCACTTTCAGTGTTTGCACTATTCATGCAGGCATCTCTGACCACAGCAGGGAGGAAGACTGGCCATGGACTAAGACTGTGCACTACCAAGTGTTAGTCAGTATTTCAAAATATAATAAAAATATAATAAAAATGAGGTTCAGCAGTGAGGAACAAGCTTCATGACTACTAAAAAAGCTCCTAAGAGTTAAAAAGCTGTAAGTATAAGCAAAGAGGTTATAGAGGGTGCTGAGAAAAGAGTTGTGGGTATCACAGAACCAAAGAATGGCCGGAGCTGGAAAAAACCTTCAAGATTAACTAGTTCCAACTCTTCTTCTGTGGACAGGGACACCTTCCACTAGACCAGGTTGCTCAGAGTTCTGTCCAGCCTGGCCTTGAAGACTCTCAAGGATGGGCATCCACAGCTTCCCTGGAAAACTTGTGCCAGTGCCCCTCCACCCTCACAGGAAAGAATTTCTCCCCAAAATCTAATCTAAACCTGCTCTTTTTCAGTTGGGGGCCATTCCCTCTTGTCCTGCCACTCCATGCCCTTGTAAATAGCCCCTCTCCATCTTTCTTGCGGGCCCCCTTCAGGTACTGAATGGCTGCAATTCGTTTTTCCTGAAACCTTGTCCTCTCCAGAATGGATAAACCCAATGCTCTCAGCCTTTGCATATGCGAGAGGTGCTCCATCCCTCTTATTATCTTGGTGCCCTCCTCTGGAATCGCTCCAACAGGTCCATGTCCTTCCTGTGCTGGGGCCCCAGAGCTGGATGCAGCATCGCAGCTGGGGTCTCACCAGAGCACAGGGGCAGAATCCCCTCCCTCACCTGCTGCCCACCCTGCTTTGGATGCAGCCCAGGGCAGGTTTGGCTTTCTGGACTATGAGTGCACATGGCTGGGTCATGTCCAACCTCTCACCCACCAGCACCCTGAGTCCTCCTCAGCAGGGCTGCTCTTGGTTTGTTCATCCCTGGCTGGTGTTGAAACCCGGAGTTGCCCCGACCCAGGTGTAGCAGCTTGTACTTGGTCCCACTTCTCAAGCTTGTCCAGGTCTCTCTGAATCAGCACAAAAGACCTCATCAAAAGTCCACTTAAGTCAATGGGAAAACTGCTGTTAGCCTCAGTGTGCTTCACTAGGCTTTGAATTAGGCTTTGAGTTCAAATGCTTTGACAGGGTTGAAGGGAAATGATGAAAAAGAGCAGAATAATAAAGAATAAAGTAGTACTGGGGTGAATGACATAGCCTCCAACAGCAAGAATTGGGAAGGAAGTTGGGCTGTAGCAGGCAGCAGGTTGGTGAGGGGACTGCAGAGCTGTGTGTGAATTCACACAACATCCATTCGCACCATTTCTCAGACATTCACTTTTCCAAGCAGTAAATTCAGTCAGCATTTTTTTTTTAAATATATATTAATTTATTTCTGGGAAAAGAAAAGCATGCTGTTGAATATTGGTGACTCCAGGATGCTGAGTGGGAAGGCAATGATTTATAATACATTATAGAAGTGGGCATGATAAAAGTCTGCAAAAAGATTCTATTGCTCTGGAGCCTCTGGTCTCTGCATAACTTAAGCAACAAGGTGCCTCTTGCAGACTGCATGGTTTTAACCTGAAGCTATTACCAGCATTTGAGATAACATATTGTTTAATCCTTCTAACTTCAACATGAATCATTCAGAGGAATGAGGGGAGGAAGGGAAAGACTGAGGGGAAAGAAAGAGAAGGGCTCTTATAGAAATCATTAGAAGTGTGAGTTGTAGGATCTGATGATAAGGCAGAAAGGGCTGCTGAGCCATCTGTGTAGGGAAGGTAGGATGCTAGGTGACAGCTCTCGGGGTTCTGTGAGCACACCTACCAGGCTGGGAAACAAGGAGCACACAGTGGATTGCCCCTGAGCTTTGCTCTCTGTCAAGCGGTATCTGAATTCCTGCCCAATGATGTCTCTTTTGAAGCCATTTATTTTCCTTCAGCAATGACCATTGCCGGTGTTGTTGGAGCAGTGGAGACTTTTCCCCACGGTGGGATCTTCTCCGTGGTGAATCTGTCAATACTGCCAGGCAGAGACAAATCAGAGCTGAGCACAGGTCTCACCTCTCACACCCTGCCTCCAGGGCTAGGCAGCCTTTGGGGACTGACAATGCTTTCCATGACTGAGCTGAGACCTCAGGGATCTAAGCCAGGTAAAATCTTGGAGAAGACTATTTACATGCAATACCCAAAGCAATATTGGACGAGAAATAAAAGTCAGTTGCATTTGTCAGAACCATATGTCCATCACACTGGGACACTCTCTGTGCAAGAGGCACTGACCCTCTCTGCCTTTCCTTGAGCTCACTCTCACAGCCTCTTGGTTTATTTCTTTCTGTTTTAAGAGCACTGTAGATTTTGGTAACTTTTGGTACTATTTTTACCTACAGGCAAGCCTCCGTTTTACATATCACTAACCTGTCAAGTACTCTAGTTTCAGGCCTTTGACACAATCCAGCTGTTATACTGCAAAGAACAGCTTGTTTCCTGTTTTTGCTGAGCCTGAAGGATATTTTTTGGCCAAAACATTAGCTTTAATACATCAATACATTTAATGAGATTTATATCTGCATCCAAAATTCACCCGTGGTGGCCTTTCAGCCTTTCAGTCAGGTGTTGGCAGCCTTGCGGTCTCAACTATTTGTTTGAAATTCAAGCTCGCAAAGAGTGTTTCTACCCATTAAGGTGACATGAATTAAATATTCCCTTGGAGTTTACTTGTGCATAACCACGAAAATGCATTTTTTTTTTTCCTGAAGACAGGAGAAATAAGCTGCTGTAAGTAGTTGGGTATAAGTCATAGAGTCTCTCCCTTCTCAGTCCTACATGTGTCTTCAGAATGGAAAAAACCCAGCATTTTTATTTTTCATTCTGAATCAAGGTGATTTTATTTAATTGACCCATTGATCTTAAATTACAGTGCAGAGGAATCCTTGAAACCAGGAGATCTCTATTTTCCAGGTGACTTATGTGCAGACAAAACTTGCATATACGATGTTTCTGATCATTTTTGTAACACCTAAATCCAGGTGTCTGAATGCTAACTGCCACCTATACTCTGTTGGACTGAAAAAAATATTACTTTGGGTAGCCAATCTCATGGAGATCTATTTTTCTGGGTTAGTAAAATGAAATATATCTTCTTTTCTGTCATTATTTCCCCTTCCATTTCTGTAATGATATTTTCAAGGAAAAAAAAAAAAAGCATCAAAGTTTGGAACACAGGCTCATTTTAGCTCCATTATGATTGTTATTATTACTACCAGTAGTACTACTTAGCTTTTTATAGCTTTTTCTTGTATATTTCTTACAGAACTTCATAAAACAAGGAAATGTTCTCATCCTGGCTTTACTGAGGCACTGAAATACACAGAAAAATGAAATAATTTGCCAACAGTTAAAATGGAGGTTAGTGGTGTGGCTGGAAATAAACCATAGGTCAGATGAGGTTCAATGGTCAACAGGGTAGAATAGCAGTTTCCAGGGTAAATTTGTCAGATGTCTGGAAATGTGCCCTGGTTTATATTGGGAATTGTTTTTTAAGACAGAAAACTCTGTTTCAAATGAGAAGAAAGAATATGGGGAAATGGGTGAAGAAAAAGTGTCATAATAACAGGTAGGAAGAGAAAAGATTCAGGACCTAAGAGACAAATGTGGTTGGAGACCTTAAGTCAGAAATTAAAAAAAAAAAAAAAAAAGGATAAAAAAAAAGTGAAGAAAATTCTAGATGATGTTACCTCATATAAGAAAAGGGAATTTAGTCCCTTTTAATGGAGGATGGAGAATATTCACACATGACTCTTCAGCCCTTTTATAGATCCATAAACATTCTCTTTAATGAGGCTGAAACCAGGATTTTCTCTAAGCATATTTCAATCCCTGAGTCTCTGGTTCCTTTCTCAATCCCAGCTATATTTAACAAAAAATAGAAAGGAGAAAAAAAAAAAGAGGAAAAAAAAAAGGAAAAAAAAAACCTCCACACACTGCCAACTTCATTGGTATCAGTCACAAATGCTTACAAGGATTACAGCTCAGTAATGAGCTTTTGTACTAATGGTACATCTTTTAATAACTGCTATCTGCACTTCCAGTTGTAAGTGATAAGTGAGGCTATATTGTTAATGACAAAATGCCTCACCTTTTCCCCCCCGCCCCCATACTGATACTTCATCTTTCTCTGAATTCCTCAGCTGAAGGTTGGAGAGAAATTAGAGTTGATTCTTAGGCTGCTTTATGTGATTTGGTGTATTCCAGCTGATCACAGGGCTGAGCTTCTGCTCTGCTGATCCCTCTGGGCTGTGGCACTGGGCACCCGCACAGGAACATGGGGAGGATGCTCAAATGCAAAAAAGTGAAATGCTTCTATCCGTGACAGGGACTGAAAGCAGAAGCAAAGAAGAAAATGTAATAATAATAACAGTCATGTTTCAGAAGCAGAGAGAGCTGTGAAAGAACAGGAGGATCAGAGGGTAGCATTTAGGCAAAATGATTTCAGCTTTCTGCTCTGCCTTCCTGTGTGATGTTGGCCAAAACATTTATTTTTTCACTGTCTCCTCTAAAGCAAAGCTAACAGCATTTCCCCATCTCACATGAAGGATCGGAAAGGAAAGGGAATGGGGATACAATCATTCAATGAATGTCAGGTCATTACTTCTTGTGATGGAGATGCAATGTTGTGAAACTTTGTTGCTCGGGATCTTTTTGAGAAGAGATTAGACAGTGTCAGCACCAGACTGCATTGCTCATCCTCCCTTGGGCTCAGCTAGGCCTGTTCCTATGATTCTGTAACTGCAGATACATCTTTGTTTAAACTTTTTCTTCTCCTCTCAGCACCCATTTTCTTTTTTAATTTTGAAAGGGGAGAGATTTAATTTCCATGAAGCTCCGCAGAGGATCAGAGAAAGAGTCAGCTTGTAGTACAGGCTTGCTTAGTCTCTGTTCCTGTGGAGGTATCCCTCTCAGTGTTAAGCCAGGCTCTCTGGGGCTTCAGTCTATAACTGTATCCTCTTTCCCAGCACAACCTACAGTCTGTACCCATATAATCTCTGATACCTTGGTTGTTTATTATTTTTTTCATGGACTTTCTTGAGTACAGGAAAACTTCTGTTCAAAGCTCAGATGTCAAAGAGATGCCTGAGTGTTGTCTGGGAATCTCTTCAAGCAATGTCTTCTAACCTGAGGCTCTGGTCTGGTTCATCAGAAGTCCACAGTTCCAGCAAACCTGGTCCACAGCATTGCAAACTGTAGGAGAGGCGGGGTTGAAATGGATTTGTTTAGAAAGAATAAGCTCAAAAATAATAAATACAAATAAGAAAGGCTTTGTTTTCATTACAGAGCTGGCAATGCTACGGAGAATGAAACCCTTTGGAAAAGAATTTTTATGGGTGGATGTGCCACCCGTATTTGTACCAGTTAAGAAGTTCATCTCATCATGCTTTATAATCAAGGAAAAGTATTAATAAATGGCCTTTATTCTTTAAGTGATATATATAGAACTCAGAAAAAAAAAGAAAATTTCAGACAGATTTCAAGTCTTAAACACTATCCTTTTCTTTTTTGTGTGTGGTTTTTTTTGTTGTTTGTTTTTTGTTTTGTGGGCGTTTTGTTTCATTTTGGTTTGGTTTTTTTGTTTGTTTTTGTCAGGGTTTTTTTTTGTTGTTGTTTTATTTTAGGAAAAAATGTAGACTGGAATTTCGTGTGAAAGAGAATATTTGCAGAGGGAAATGTCAGAAGCACAGTAAACACAGCTATCACTACCACCTGGAACTGCTTAGAAAAATTTCTATGGAGAATTTTATCAAAATTAGCACATTCCAGAAACATTTTGGTTTTGCTTAAATGGCATTTTCAGGCAGGAAAAAAGTTATAGAAAAATAGTTTAAGCAGTTTTATGCCTTATTTTATTTTATTTTATTTTATTTTTTCAGTAAACTCATTTGCTCGGATTTTTAAAACTAGAGATAGAAGAAAATCACTAGACAGTGTAAGTGCGGATAATAATCCTGCCCTGGGAGAGAAATGGAATATTTCAATAATGTGAGGTCCTTATGATCTCTGCCTGCTAAGATTATATGGTAATAATACTTTTTTGATGCAGAAACAAGTGTAAAGTCTTTAGTGTACAAAATGTCATTGTGGAGAAACAGTGCCATATGATATCAATACAAGACCTGAACAAAACTTTTAAGAATGCCCCCCTAGAAACACACATAAAAATACTTGCTTCGAATTTGTCAAAAGTTTTTTTTTTTTAAATATAATTCTGATTATCTGTGCATTTGTGTATTTCATATGAAATAAAGTAGTTTTCTTTGTTCAACTGCATTTTGAGATATTAAATTTAAATATTCCATTAAGATGTTTGAACAGAAAATTAACTACTCAAAGTTTCTCCTAAGGTACTTTGATCAACAATTTTCAGCAGTATTTCGTACAGATGAGCATGCAAAGAGTATTTCTATTGAAAAAAAAAAAAGACTTCTGATGGAATTCAGTTTTAAACATCTTTTTCTGACCAGTGCCACTGAAGACCTACAGAAAGAAAACTATTGCATGAGAAGAGCATAAGCATCTAGTGTTATTTTTCCTAAATATTCCCTAAGGACTTCTTGTTTCAGGCTGTTGCTGGTCCAAGGGCAGTACCTTTGGGTATAATAACTCCCAACAGATTTTTCAGCTTATTCTATCTGTTTTTTAAACCCACAGGAATTTTAGCATACCCAACATCCTATGGCAAGAAGTTCCAAGAAGTACTTCCTTTTGTCCATTTTGTTTAGAATTTTTCTAAATTCCCATCTGCCAGTTTCATTTCATCCCTTATCTTATTTTGCAAGATCCAATAAACATTGTTCTCATAGACCCTTATCATATGATCTTTCAGTCATGTCTTTATTTAGGCTGCAGAGTCTCCTGCATGCATGCTATTTTACACCTGTGATCTTTCTTGTTGCCTTTTTTTTTTCCTGTATCCTCTCCAGTTCTCTTATTTGCTCCTAGAGATGAGGAAAAGTAGAACTGCACACAGCATTGTGTGTAGGGGCACTGCACTGCAGTGCTTTTCTCTCTCTTGCATTCCTAAATTTAACTACAGGTGAGATGATACTTCCTTAGCACTATCTTTTATCATCCCAAGACCTCATTTCTAAATAGTTCTGAGCCCATCATGGCATAAATAAAGTGAAGATTTCTCTTTCGGTGTTCATCAGCAAAACCTGGTACTGAGCTCTTTATGTGAGGAAAAAGGAAAGCAAGGGACAAGAAGTTCTAGGATACAGTAATATCTCCAGTTAATAACCTTAGGCATGAAGTTCAGGGTGAAAACCGTCTTAGAAAGCTGCCATGTATAAGAAAGGCTGAGTGAACTGGAAGATGATGAGGAGCCTGATGAAAAGGGTATAATTTTTCAGAGAATAAAAGATGGTGAAAGGTTAAAAAAGGAAAGGGAAGATTAGCACTGTTTGGAAACATACGTGTAGAAAGCAATCTGTTAAAGGAGAGCACTGTGGTGAAAAAGCATTCAACATAAAGTCTTTTTACCCAGGAAAAAGAGAAGAAACTGAGGAATAAAGTGCCCAGAGCTAGACACTATCATCTCTGTTGCAGCACTGGCAGTTCATTTAATAACTTTCAATCCTATGTCTTGGTATTACAAGCTTTAAAAGCTCCAGCTGAAAACAATCGCTATTAATAACCCCCCTGCTTTGCAATATGAAAGCAGCAGGTACAACAGAGAGACACCTATAATCCCCCCATGTTAGACAGCAGCAGAACAGCACTCAGCCAACCATGGAGGAGAATCCTATAAAAATACCCAAATCCATCTCTCCATGATGGATGGTCTTTGTACAAGCACTAAAGTGTATTCCCTTTAGTACCACTGTCTATTGATGTTGAGCTACTAAGTAATCTGAGGGAAACTAGGAAGCGATCGCCATGATAAAAAATAAAATGGATTGGGGATAAAGATGGAATTTCGTCAAAACCATCATGATCAGAACAATATTGCCTGAGAAATGGGGAGCTTTATATCTGTCAACATGTCAGTGTTTGGACAGGAAACCAAAGCCTTGGAGATTGGAGTCAGAAGAGCGATCTTTTTCTTCGATAAGCACCATGCATGTACCAACATGAAATACAAATGCAATCTTGCTGACTTGAATTCATGACAAGTAGCTCCTGTGAGAACAGTCTGAAACTGTAAGATTGCTCAGATGTTCCTGGATGACTTCTCAACTTCACTAAGCATTTACTCAGCCTTTACTCAGAAAATACATTCTGCTAATTCATAGGACATTTCTGAGCCATTTAGGATTTATTTCAGATTTTTAAGTTGAGCCAAATCTTGCATACCTTATGTGGACTAATGAGAAGGAATCATTAATACTGACATAATGATTCACAGGCTTAAAGGCAGCAGATAGGATCAAGTCCTACACAAGTACTAAGTCTAAAATGCTGATAGAATAAGTAAAATCTAAAGCTGATTTAAAGAAGAATTTAAAAAAATAAAGAATAAAAAAAAAATGAGGAAAGACTGTTGACAATATGATTTTGAGGAAGAAAAACTGTCAGCAAAGAAAAAGTAACTAATTGGGATTTGTCAGTTGGGAGCCACCATATTTCTGAACAGAGATTAATGTCCAAGGATAGAACCAACCATTCAGGAGGAATAATAGCATGATGCCAGGAAAGAAATGCCTGAAACCTACTTCCTCTCTTCATGTGTTAGGTTTTCAAAGCAGGGAACAATCATTAAGTCACAGAACAGGCAAGACTGGGAGACAGCTCTGGTGTTCCTCTAGTCCTTCCCCCATCTCAGCAGGATCACCTTAAGCAGGCTGCTCAGGACCATGTCCATTTGTTATTCCAGCATCTTCAAGAATGGAGATCCTCTAACCTCTCTGGATAACTTGTTGCGGTGTTTGACCACTCTCACAGTTAAAAAAGTTTCTTGTGTTCGTTTGAATTGAATAGAATTTCCTGTGTTTTGATTCATGCCCATTGCCTCTTGTCCTGTTGACTAAGACTTCTTTCCTGTCTCTCCTGAAGTATTTATGCACATTGATATAAGATCTTCATGAGCATTCTCCCCTCCTGGATGAACAGTTCCAGCTCTTTCAGCTTCTCTTCATATGCCAAGTGCTCCAGATCCCTCATCATCATTATGGTCCTTTGCTAGACTTACTCCAATATGCCCATATCTCTGAACTGGGGAGCCCAGAATTGGACCCAGCACCCCAGGTGTGAGCCTGAATCCTTTTTCTACACTGCCACCATTTTATGTGTCTGAACATGAAAAAAAAAACACCCTCAAACTGTGGAATGAGTTTTCATAGGCTTTTATCAGGAGAATTTAAAATAGCTCAGTAGAACCACTGGGAAAAGATTGACAGAGAAGAAGAAAGTGGAAGCCATGTGAGCAACTCTTACACCAACAAGGGAAAATAGTGTCCACTTTCTGTTAAAATGATTTGGAAAGAAATTGATTGAAAACACAAGGTTTCTGAGGCTTCCAGGCTTTTGAAGTCTGCAGAGGGACATTCATGAGCAGTAAGCCTAGAAATGTCCAGCTGTTCTGAACTTGATCATTTGCTGCAGAGAGTTCCAGTGCCTCTCATGAGAGCATTGTCTGGTTAAACTCTGAATAAGACCCTTACACAGGGTAGCCTTAGCACCTTTAGCAGTTTAAAAACTTTTGGGCATGTGGAAGATTTCTCTAGGCTGAAATGCATCTCACTTTCTGAGCTGAACAGTTTGGGGTTTATTTTTTCTTCACAAAATGCTTTAAAATCTCATGGTTTGAGTTATCTGTGGCTGGGGAATTGCAAGTGCTTTTCATGCCTGAAGACCATTTCGGATGCTTTGCTTGTGCACAAATAATTCAATGTTTGGAAAAGCAAAATCTTGGCATGGAGATCATCTGCAGTAAGTAATAAGATAGTGGCTTCTTAAGCAAAGGAATAAGAGTAGAAATAGCAAAAAATGGAAATATTAAGGCCACAAGGCTGGATAGCCTGTTTCTCCTAGAGGATGTCATTACTCAAAGGATGAGAAAGATACTCAGATAAGATGAATACAAAGAATTACAGTAAGTATTTACCAATGACCATCTTTAAGGCTTTAAAAAGGAATAGTCCTGGGGGCAGGTTATTCAGTAACCTGTAACAGCCTTTTTAATTATTATTTGGGTTTGGGGTTTTATTTGTTTGCTTGTCTTTTTTATTTATGATTATTTTCTCTCCATGTTGATGCCTATGATTTTTCTTTGCGGCAGGCAAGCTTCTTGTCCTGGGAGATAGGACACTGTACTATTAACTCTTGTTCTGAGCCAGAAGAATGGGCCCTGTGTTCCCCTGTGCTGTCAACCTGGGTTGAATCCACCATTGCACTTGATGTTTCTTCCATTGGTATCATCACTGTCTAAGTGACTTCCACAGAATAAATCACTAGTGATATAAAATCCACCCCAAAACTTGCATAAGTGTATAATCAAGAAAGACTTCAAGAACGGCTTGAAGGATGAGAAGAAAACTAGATGCTTTCTGGAATGCCTGGGAGCGAGGGGAAAGGGAAATAAGCTTCGGGGAGGAATAAGAAATTATTAGGTTAAGAGATATTGTGGGCACAAGAGCAACTGGAGGTAAATTGGCAGTGAAAAAATGTGGGATAGAAAGGGAAAGAACATTCCTAGCTTAAAAAAAGCTAATTTTAATTGATGAGCAGAACATGGATCTTCCAGCCTTGTAATATGAGGATCTGGAACAGGAAACCTAATTCTGTTTTAATTCAATATACAGTGAAAGAAAATTTCTGATGTAACTGCCTTTTGTGAACAGAAACTCTCTACATTCTTGTGGCACTGACAGTGCAAGCAGAATTTGGTTCATATAAATTCACTTCAATGTATTTCACAAATGTTATGAGTATTAATAATTTTTCCTCTTTAGTGTGAATATTCATTGCTTATTTCTTTTATTTCACTGTTTAAATGTTTATATCATTGCAACAAAGTCAGGCAGAGTACATTAAGTGAAGTAAAATTTTTCACTGAATTTCTAAAGGGTTTAAAAAGTTAGTGAAAACTTTAACATTCAAAATCAGGAGCCAGAATACATGTAAGCCTATTGAAAGCTCCACCTTACCTAATAGAATAATCTGCTTAACTGTCATATTCAATGGCATTTGACCACTGCCCTTGAGGGTCTCCAGGCCTGCAGGGGAAAGAGCTAATGAAAATAAGAGAATTGTGTTTCAGATTAATTTCTAAGAAAGATTTGGACTTGTAAGACTCAGAGGATCACGGGTTGAGTCTTAATGCCATTCTTAAAAAACAAGTTCTGTCAGCAAAGCTCTGCACTGAACCACAAGGTTCGATGGAGATAAGGTGAGGTGTTTCACATGCCTCAAGTTGGTTAAAAATAAATTTAAGCTTGGCTCTGCATATCAGCAAAGAGATCTTACAAGATACAATATGACGAAGTGAGATCAGCAGAGTAAACTGAACAATTTTGCTTTGTGATGTGCATGTTACAGTCACTGAGAAAAGCAAAATTCTTAATTCCCTGACTTTTATGCATATCAATTTGGTAGCTCTATAGTTGCATTACTTTGAAATTATTATGATTTGGAGGTTGATTTTTATAATGTTTTCAACTGCTATTGGTTTTTGAACAGAGGCTGGATGCTCAGTACACAGCCCCTTTTCACTGCAGAAACCATAGCAAGAGCAGTCTGTGTAACTATCATGTACAGGAAATTAGAATAGAGAGTTTTCATAATTCGTGGGCTTGCATACAAATCTCCAATTTCTGGAACACAGACAGCACTTCCCTCCCTCAGAACTGAAGATAAAAGCCTGTGAGTGATTCTGAGGTGCTAAAATATGATGGAGACAAGGACCAGATAAGAATCTTGGTAGATAGGACAGACAGATATAAACACTAACCCTGGATAAGATTTCAAGCAAAAAAAAAAAAATCTAATCAATAAACATATGGGCAAATGAAAATGCAAATGAGCCACAGAGTTATAAGTGTTCAGGAAGAAAGAAAGATTTCTGTAATACTTACCCGTATTGCATTGACTTCAAGTAGCCCTTAAGTGGAACTGACGGTATTACAAACACAATAAGCACTTCTAGACAAACTGGAATAACAATCACTTCAGGAGCCTGGAAGCATTCACAATTCTGCTGTTGTCAACTCTTTCAGTGGCTTTAATTTTCAATGGTAAGCACAACTCCTATATAGTGTTGTCAAAACCGCAATGAAGTTATGTCATTGAATATTAAAGCGCTGGCCTGTGGAATGCCAAACACACAGATTTGAATTTCATGCTCTCTACTAAACATCAAGACAAATATGTCTAATTTCATAAAAACCTCACCAGCCCAGAAAAGCTGACAATCAGGCCCAGTGTTACCACTTTGCCAGCTGAAACAGGAGTTTCTACTGTAAAAAAACCCTCTTCCTAGGAGGTTGAAGGAGGGGAGAAGCAGCATGGAGTTAAGAATCATGGATGCAGAATGAGGTCAAAGAATGAAGGGGCTGGGGTACTAAAGGGTACCGTTCATCAGTGAGCAGAAAAATCACATTTGAGTATGAAAATGCTCTCCTTGTGTTGTTCAGAAGAGTTGGGGAGGCAATTCAAGTGCAATTTCATAATTAAATTGGATTATTTACCTGAGAAGATAGGAGATTCATTTGCTGTGGGGTTTTCCAAATTCCAGCCTTGATTTGTGAGCCATGATGGTGAGTAGTTCAACAGGAAAAGCAACACACTTGTGTTCCTCACTACAATCAAGAAGGTTGCTCCCTCCCTTGTCCTTTCCGCCAGTGTTATCTTATGCTCCAAGATGTACTCTGGGTCCTTCCCTGTCTTTCCATGTCTTCATGAAACTGGATGTAATCTGTGATAATCCCTTGGCAGCCTGTAGCCTCTGTGTTAAATCTACTTAGGTCAGAAATATGTTTTCCCCTTTTGGGGTACCTTTTATTCTGTCTTACAAACAGTAGTGAAGGTCTATAACCACTGGAAAGACCTGGGAGGCCATATGAACATGAAATTCTGGGTAAACTCTGGACTAGCAAGGTAGTTTTCTTCTGGGATGTTTTCCAAAAATTCTTGGTTTGACCTTGAAAATAGAATTTCATACCTGCTTCTATTGGATGCCCAAAGCTTACCAATTATACTCAGATGCTCAAAATAGTCTGGACACTGATATTCTGGACAGAATGAGTTCCACGCTGAAGTATTCCTGGCAGGCAACAAAAAAAAGAGAAAATTAATTGCTTGGTCTTATTTGGTCTACAGTTTATAGATAGCACTGTGGAAAGAAGTGTTCACTATGCTGTGTTTGTGCCCTGTGACCTCTTCAGTCTGAGACTGACTGAAATCCAGCAAACCTTTTTCACTTAAGTATCCTAAAGCTTTGAAAATTAAAAATCATTCATTACCCTGACTGTAGTTTTAGTGCCTAACAAATAATCAAATAAATAACAAATAATCAAATAAACAATTATAAAAATAAATGGGAATATTTTTTGTTGCTCCATAGAGCACCAAAACATTAGAAACACAACATTTCTCACAAAGTTACACTGGCTTCAAGATATTTCCCTTTGATTACTTTATTTCCTTGGGGGGGCATTTCTATGCTCACAGAAATCTTTTGGATGCTCTGTTTTACCAGTGTTTATGCCCTCTGAGATCCTGCATTATTAATAATCCTAATTATTGCAATTATTTATTATTAAATGAAGGATGAGAGACTTTCCAGCAATTCAAAAAGGACAGAAGGGGATGTAAGTCTTATCCTATAGGGGTTGTGTTTGAACTTTCAGACCCTGTGCAGTGAGAAGTCCCTGAGAGTGAGGAATTTTACTTAGCAAGAGCATCTGCTAAATGGACACGAAAGACAAATAAATAAAGACCTCATACATTTCTGGACTTCTTACTCAAAAGGTTACATTGGAGGGTGCTGATAAAAAGAGTGTCTTAGATTTTGTAATAATCCAGAGTGCAGATCAGTATCTGAAGAGGTCGATTAACATATGATAATTTCATGAGGTATACTTTAAATTTCTGTAGAAGATGTCCTTTATCTCTTCTGGAGGACAGAGAAGTGCCTGGTCACAAAGAGGAGGGAGGAGGGTGTTCTGAATGTATAACCATAGCTCATAGTGTGCACTGTTATGCAAGTTTTCTGAGCTAAAGCTAAGATAAGAGAGATGCTTTATCTGCAGATGCAGAACCAGAGCTCACAGGCCAGTAGGAGAGGCTGAGTTCAGACACCAAACAGCTCAGAGTAAAGACCCAAGATGGTGCAAGGTCATCTGACGGTCTGACCAGCACAACAGACTGCCACAGTAAAAAAGAAAATTTCAACTCTTGGACTTCCAACCAAGACCTTTGCTGTTATACAGGGCATACTGAGGCCATATCTGGAGTGATGTGCCCAGTTCTGGGCTCCTCAGTACAAGAGACACATGAAGTTCCTGGGGCAGATCCAGAGAAGAGCTACAAAGGTAGTTAAGGGACTGGAGCATTTCTCTTACTAGAAAAGACTGAGGGAACTGGGCAGGTTCAGTCTCAAGAAGAGTCTATCCATATCTGAAGGGAAAGTGCCAAGAGGATGGATTAGGCTCTGCTCAGGAATAGGACAAGAGGCAACAGGCAGGAATTGATGCACAGGAAGTTTCACCTGAACATGAGGAAGAACTACTTTCCTGTGTGCAAGGAAATCTGTTCCAAGCACAGGAGCACATTCCCCAGAGAGGTTGTGGAGTCTCGCTCACTGGAGATAATGAAGAACTCTATGGACAAAACCCTGTGCCATGTGCTCTAGGATGGCCTTGCTTGAGCAGGGAGGTTGGACAAAATGAACCCACTCTGGTCCCTTCCAACTTGATCCATTCTGTGATTCTGGGGTAATGAAAGCTCAGACATGCAGGATGGCTTGTTGAGAAAAAATATTCTTGGGGAGTTTGATATTTAGGAGGGAACATGCTCTCTGGATGGTTGACCCACCGTGGACATCTCCTCTATTTTCTCGCAGAATAGAGAAGGACTTCTCTCCTGTAACTTATAAATAGAGGCCTCTAACTCATCTAAGTGGTAAAACAAGAGCTTAAGCAGATCTAGACAAACTTTTAAGTTTTTATATTTATTCTTCTAATTCTTCCTTCTACTTTTTAAGCAGATGTCAGTTCATCACTGTATAATTCTGATTAGATAATTTAAAAGAAAATGTCTATTTTATTAGCCTTCACACAAAACTGGAAAGCAATAGGTGGCTGCTGCAGATCAAATATTGTCTTCAGGTTGGTGTAAAACTGGAGAAATGACACCTGGAAACTACGGAACACCTGCAGTACACCTAAGCAAAGCACATGAGGAAAGCAGTGGGAGAACACAGACAGAATCACCTCTGTAGCTATGGCAGTGGCATTAGGGACTTATAGAAGCTTTCAAGTATTATCACTCCCTTCAAAAGGTGATCATGCTTCCCCTCTCTGACACGTGCCTCCCCACCCAGGTGCACAGAAAGTGATTTTTATATTTGAAATATGTTCAGTGGCATAAAGAACAACAGATGTACAATTGGAAACAGATCCAATCCAAAAGGCTGCTTCTCAACAGCATCTGACTCAGGAACAATTTTTTTTTTTTATTTTATTTTTATTTTTTTAATTAAACCAATTCAGAAACAGAGATTTGGTTTCTTTTTGTTTATTTTGGTTTTCACCTGGACTTATCCCCTTCCTTATCCCCTTATTTTCCCTTTAGTCCAAAGGAGTCTTACTTTAGATTCCTAATGTCTTAACGGCCACAGACTATGTATTAGATACAATCACAGAAAAACAGCATTGAAAAGGGTCTTAAGAGGGTGTATAATCCATGTAGTTCTTTCCCCAAGGCAGGATCAACTACTTAAGCCATTTGCAAGAGAAGATTGTCTATCTCTTTTTCTCAGTAATGACCAGTGATATATTACAAACCATGTACTTACATATATTACACCAGAATTTGGAGACTACAGGTCAGATTAAAGTCTCACTTGCTGACACTGTGCAAACTCATAAGAAGCAGCGATTCTCGTTCCAAACAACTTTCAGTCTCAGCAGAAAAAGCAGCCCAGGGAAAGAGAAAAAATGTGTCATCATGCTTATTTTATATGGAATTTCAACCTTTTTAGCAGTAGCTTAATCCACCTTTTTTTTTAAGGCTAATAGCAAACCTCCATTTGACCACAACTTGTGTTAACAAAAACCACTACTTATTGCACAAATAATACGCAGAAAAGAAAAAAATGTCCCTGTGGGGGTCCTGTATAACCCTCACATGTCAAAATGGTGGCAAAGACTTCTATACCCAGCATGATGTTTTGTGTCACCAAAAACATTTGCAAAAGAAAATGCTGCCTTTAAAAATAAATAATAATTACAAAAGCATAGCCCATGATGGAGTTTTCCCTAAACAGCATGCAGCTGTGGAGCCAAACATGCTTATACCTCATTCCCTGAGTGATGGGCTATGTTTTGACATTGACTAACTCATCTATGCTCAGGGCACAAGCACTCAGACAATCTCCATCACCAGTTTCCCATTAGAAATCTTGATCTGTGCTGAAACAAGCTCAATTCCCTTCATTATTTCCCAGCCGACAGACGGCTTGAGAGGGAGGATATTACAAGTGTCAGTCTCTTTGCCTACGGACCGGCCACGGATGACACCAGAAGGAGAGAAACAAACAAATAAAATATATCTCTGTTTGTGTGGCAACTTTTTAATGTGTTTGTCGTACCACTATGCTTCATTCATTCTCCCAAAACTAGTTTACCAGGATTATTTTCTTGGAAATCCTTCAGCAAAAGTGTTATCTGTCCCCTTTTTCTCTGCATTTTTGTTAGGTTCTTGCTGTTTCACAGAAAGAAGGAGCTGGCAATCTATCCTGAAGAGCTATTTTGTTATTAGGAGGAGTTATAAAGCTCTTAAAATTAGCCATTGAGTAAAATCTAGCAAATATTTTTGAGAAGGATGGTGTTTTCTTACTAAACACGACAACGAATGAGAAGATGAGTATTAATGTAGATCTTTTCATAAATATCTTCAGAAAGATCACTTTATTTGTATTAATAATTACATGGTTTTGACAAAGAGACATTAAGTTGAAGGTCTGTAGGTTAATGAGAATTGTCATAACTCCTTTAGTTACAAGAGAGATATGGTGTTTTGTGCTAAGTTAGTCATAAACACAGTGAAAAATAGTCTCTTGACCTCAAAATCTTACTTTTTGAAGGCAGAAAATAGACAAAACTGAGAAAGAGCATGAAGAGTAAAATGAAAGTGTGTTTTCCATTCAATACAATCAGTATCACTCATTTGAGGATATGAACTGGTTCTAAATATACATGCAATTGTTCCCTCATTCTCCATTCTCACCTCAGCGCATTTGTGGGTATATCCCACAATTTTCTGTATGGAGATGCTCCACAATCCTTTTTAGAAACTGTCCTTACAGGTAAATTAAACACTTGTTGGTCCTTAATGAATGAATGTCATGGAATGGCTCTCATCCATACCATAGCAATTTCTTAGCTTTTAAAACAGGATTTTAACTGCCTCTTAACTAAGAACAGTCACGGACCCATATTGTTTGCCGAAATCATGCCAATGAATAACTTTGGAGGTTGATAATTGTCGTAATTCTAAACCATATCTGGAACTGTTCTATTTAGCGGTATCAGTAATCATCTTCTAGTGTCTGTGAATATTCCCAGACAGTGTTTCTCATCAATGTATCCATTCCCTATCTGTCCCCTCAGGGGAGCTGTGTGATGGCCGGCGAAAAGAGCAACACCACACAGGTGAGTTTTATTAAATGCATGTGTGTAAGGCCATCTGAGAAGAAAAATAATAAAAGATTGGTAATGTGGATACGTCACTAAGGTAGTTACTGCCAAAGAGAATCTGTAGCCTCTGGAATAAGAAAATACAAGAATGGACCACATTAAAATTAAAACATTTTCCCAAAGATGTTGAAGTTCACCATTTTGATGAATACTTTCATTAAAAAGTTAATCTTTTTTCGAATATATATATATATATTTATATATAAAGATCTAATATCAGGGAACAGAATTAAAACATGGATATTCTGGCACTGAATGAAGGAGAAGAAAAAGAAATACAGAATATAAGATAAATGATGCAAAATAAAATAAGTCAAGGAAAATCAAGGGAGGATCGGTGTAATGTCTCAAGAAATCTAGTAATGACCTGCTAGAGGATGGAGAGGAAGGAGGTGCATTTTGCTTTATTGTGTATTTCTGTAGAGTGCAGTAAAAGAAAATTCTACCATCTGTCATCTTCAAGAAATTGGCATGCTATGACATTGGACAGGTTTGTTCATACTTCCAATCTGCTGCTCGCTCATTTCTGCTGAACAGTTTTGTTCTCCACTTCTCCCACATAGTTTTTATTTTTATCATTATTGTTATTATTTGGAAGTTGGATTAAGTTCCATTATTTTTCTATAGCTTTAATTCTTCAAGCTAAAATAAAATAAAATCATAATAATAAAAAATATCAATCTACCAAGAACTCCTAGACTGCCTCCATTATCTGGCTCAATCTTCCTTTTTATTTTTCCAGATTTCATTTAAGTATACTTTTTACGGTGATTAGACTTCCCCAGTTCACTGTTTGGGATACAATATTAAATAAAATGTGTCATAATGAACAGTAATGTAACACTAATTTTTACTGACATTAAAATCCATAAGCAATATATATTAAATTTATGTAAGTAGGTTATATCTCCTATTAGGGAAAGTATATTTCTTCAGGATATGGCAGGAAAATGTCTCTGTCATAAGTTACAATTGCAAATCCAAAAGACAGAATTCCCTTGCTGTATGTCACAGAGAGCCCTAGATGTGGGATTTATTTAACAGCTCTGGCCCAGCTCGGTGATAATGTGGATATCAATTCTCAGCTGATCTCCCATCTGGGGAGATCCCTGCCACCATTGTATACTCCAAAGTGAGGACACCAAAAAAGAAGACCTTATTGTTTCTCACTGACAACCAGGAGGACTTGGAGAACCATTTCATGGTAGAGGTTGATCTTTTAGTCTGTAAGTGCTAGGGTAGACCAATCTGTTCCTGATCACACAGGAGAACCATGTTCCCAGAAATTTGAAAGGAAAAAGCTTGAATATTGTGGCCTCAGTTCCAAGATATAAAGTTTCCTTAATTTCCTTAAAAAAAAAAAAGTTTTTAAATCCTGCAGCCATGTAAGCTTTTGTTAGAATTTATCTCCTCCTACTTCACATTCCAGATTTCCAAGACTGATGTGTCTTCACATTTCAATTACAGTTAAACTAAAAAGCAGGCTCTAGGAATGTCCACTTAACTTTCAGGAGAAATTTTATAATAAACATGTAGCTTCAAGATAAACAAAGTTGCTTGGTAGAAAAACTATATAAGAGTAGAAAAAAATGCAAACTGTGAATTGCTGAATGAAGCAGGTCAACGCAATATATTTGAAGTAGACTACTGAAAGACTGTTTCCTTGATTTTTCAGTAAAATATGCTTTCAGCATTATTAAATTTATTTATGGGCCAATTTCTTATTGGCAAAAATTAGAATATTTGCAGCAATTTTAGTAAACTGAAATTATTACAATTATATAACTAAATGGGGATATAATTTTGAGGGAAATGGATATTTGTTCAAATTAAGGAATACTTCGCATGGTTTTATTTTAACCTGAACGGAAAGGATGGGGATTTGGAATTATCAAGGAAGGCAAAGAAAAGCTAGAAAAGGATTCATTAGGCTAAGGAGCAGATAGACCTGCAGGGAAAAACTTGAGACTCGAAATATTGAGTGGTGATGACTCAGGGGAGTTACACTAGGCTTGGAACAGTGAGTTTCATAGCACAGTTTGGCCCACGGCCTGGAAAAGAGTCTTCTTGCTGTCAGTCAATGTTCAAACGAATATTCTTCAAACTTAGCACTCTTTTTATAGTGTCTTCCATCTGGGGATCTGTAACATCAAGGTGGTGTAAGAGGGATCAAAATTTGGCCAAGTAGTTTATAATTCAAGGGAAAGTGCTTCTAGGCTGGTGACACATGCCAGGTAATCAATAAATAACAATATTTACAAGAATTGTGTGAAGAATTGTTTTGATAATTAAAATGTAAGTAGACACATTTCTCGCAAGTCAGGTTTAACAGATCAATTGTACCACTAATAATGATGGAATGTAGATTTTTCATTTTTTGGTTTAGTATTTATTTATTTGTTTGTTTATTTATTTATTTATGTGTGGATTTGAGAGGTAGCTTTAAATAACAGCTAGAAAATAGCATTTGTGGAAATTTCAGGAAAAATAACTGAGCTCTGGAAATTCCATGCAGTGACAATTGATAGAAGCAAAGCAGAAAAATTAAGCAGAGAAATTAAGCAAATTATGGCAAATCATCTTGATTGTATGAGCCTCATGTTCTATGTTATCTTTCAATTTTTTCTGTGGTGGAAGAAATTGAGAGAGACCAAATCCTCTTCAAGGACTTCTAAAACTCATCCTTTATTCAGTTTCCTTTTTCTAATTAGGCAAAAAAATGCAGTGAAGATGAGTAACATTACAGAAAAAAACAAAGCAAAACAAAAACCAAACAGGATTCTTTTGTGCCTGGTAACTTTCCTGGGAAAGGTTCATGTCCCCAGATCCAGCCCTGAGTTTGACACCCATCTCATAGGAGTAAATCAATCCAGAGGTACTTCAGCACCATTCACAGGTTTCATAGAAATGCTCTCACTTATGAGTTAAAGCTGAAGTTCAGAGAAGGTGAACAAACCAAACTATTCATTAGACAAAGGTGGAGAAAAAGATGAATAGAAAACACTTACCTTGTCCTTTCAGGTAGTTAGAAGAAATCATGAAGCATAGGATTAGCATATAACAGGAGACAACAGTCATACTTCACAGCAGTATAATTTTTCTCATCAAAAAAACCTTGTTGTTACTGTGACAATACTTGCTTGGCCTTTTGTTATGTTCTCATCTGCTGCTGGTTATCCAGTCATTAGCCATCAAACTCTGCTGTCATGAACCACTACTATGCAATTTTTTGGTTCACTGTGGGTCAAGGATAACAAATATTTTTGATTGCATCTTATTTTCTTGGTGTCTTGGAGGGGGGAAAAACAAACAGTTAATCTATTTCATTTTACTGATCACCATCAGGAGTTCTGGATGGGTAATTTTGTGTCGTTACTCTGTCCCTATCTCATAAAGTTTCATTTACTGCCTTTTTAAACAAATGATGACTCCAAATCTATTTGTCACACAATAGCTCTCAAACATGCCAAACAATAACTATTACTATTCTTGGCTTGTTTGATCCAAATGGCATTTGCAGACATTATTCCTCCCCTTTCCTTGATATGACTTGAATAGAAACCTTTAAATAAATAAAACAAAACCCAGAGCAAACCTCAAAAACAATAAACCAACATCCAAGCCCTGAAAAACAATCACAAAACCAGTGGCTGTTACCATTATAAGTGGGGAAATCCAATTATGAGATGTCAATATTGTTCTCCTTTCAATTGCTTCAAAAAGATTCCTATGTGTATAATTTTAAGTTGATTTCATTGGCTTTGTCAAAAAGAAACAGAAATTATTAGCTGAAAGAGGAGTTAACCCCCAAAATTCTTCATGTACATAAACATGCAAATACATGCACACACACACACACACACACACACACACACACACACACACACACAGAGTGATCAATATCAATTTTCAAATGTACTATTGATTTCAGTAGCCCTTAATTTCAAGACAAACAATAGTTTCTTTTGTAATTTCCATGCTGCTGATATAACTGCCATCATTGCTGACCTGTATGTTGTCAAATAATATTGATTGGGCATGAAATGGAGCAGGAAGGGGCTGGCAGCAAGGTGTGTGATGGGAGGAAAGAAGAACACCAGTGCCTTCTGGTTAACTCATGGAATAAATAAAAGGGACGCAACAACTTTACAGACAATTAGCTGAGAGAGCTGGGTCCTCGGGCTGGTTTTTGACCTCCATTATACATTTTGCACCCCTCCCTGTAACTCTGACCCCACCCCCTCCCATGGTGGATTCTCCTGTCTATTCAAACTGCAGACTCATGAGAGGTTTTTCAGCTTAATCCATTAAATGTGCTTCTTGATTAAATCAGGGAAGGTTGCTTTTATGACTAAACCACCAGGAGTTCTGGAGCCACAGGTTTTGTCTCTGCTCTTCCAGCAGCTGGTGAATCCAGAAGCATATTTGTAGACCCCTGACAGTTCTTCATAGGCCCTTCTCCCAAGGTGGGGGTAACATTTCTTTGTCTGTCTTGTCCATTAAATTGTACAGTTTTTATGATAAGTGATTGCAACACTTCATACAGAACTTATAGGCCCCTGTCCTTGAGCTTCTGGAGGTTGGTGGGCTACAGATACATTTCTGGAAGTGCTGTAACAGTGTCAAGTGCCATAATTGGTGGTGCACAGCCAGCAGAGCAGGGGGGCAGCTGCAGGACTAGGTTTCAGAACTCATTCAGGTGACTAGAGCCTTCATTGGGATTGTCAGGTCCTAAGATTTACTTTGCAGGACTCCATCCAATATCTTGTGCTCTCTAAATCAATATTAAATCCAAAGTATCCTCATAATCATGTCTAAACTTGGAGTTATGGATATTTGAAAGAAGCCTCTGGCTCTCACACAGAAAGGAGAATATTCATTCACTTGCCTGGACAACATGCTGACTGGTGTAATTATATTCTACCAGCTCAGATTTCTTCTGCAGTATCTGCTGGCTTTGAAATCATTCTTAACTTCCTGTCCTGAGCTGCTTTGTAGTATGGCTGTGTGTTTTAAATCATCTGAATCAGCCATGTATCTGCAGTGATGATACCACAGCTGACTCATGCATTAGTGTACATACCTCAGCCCAATTAATCTTCCTCCAAGGAAACTGCATAAATAACGTCTTATGACTACATGTTATCCAGAACCTTTCATCCTAAAACATTTTATTATGTCTTACTAGGCGATATGTACATACACGTATATACATCTATGTATATACACACACAGTGGAGGAAAGGCCAGTAATGCAGTGTCAGGATCCAAATTTGGGTCATAGCTGTAAAAGATCCAGCTTCAGGGTATTCTGGTAGTCTGTGCATTTATTTACACTAGCATTTCACTTAACTGACTTCATTAGGATTCAGGAGAATTTAGATGCAATATACCAGGTTAATCTATAGCACAGATATGAGCCTATGGGTAAAAATCCTAGGCCCCTTTGGAATCATTGTAGAAATTCCCAAAGGACTGAAAACTTCTTTCTGTCTAGGAATCATTCCCTTCGGCACGGCAGTGCACCCCTCACTGGAGTGGGAAGCAGCTGCAAAGCTTTAATGAATGAAAAAGAATATAATATCCAGCTAAAACTAGAGTGGGAATTATAAGTAGGCAAATCAACCAGCAGTTACTCAAATTTAAATCTATTGAGGATGCTGGGGTTAATGACTAGTTTATGCACTACATTTCCTTCCTTTAATATTATTTTAATATTGTTGTATTTTATTTTAATTACATTCAATCTTAGCTTTTCTGTTACTTTATAGAGGAAGCACATTTGTGCTCGCTAGCTTGGAAAAAAAGCAAGAAGGAAATGTCAAACTTATACCACCACATGGGATCTAAAGCTTGGTTTAATTCTGGTTAAGACAGACCTAAATTAAAACTACTTTCCTTTCCCTGTGGGCCCCTTATTTAAAAATGACAGGTCCCTGAGTGTGTGTGTTTGTGAGACTAAATGTTTTACTGAAGGATCATGAACAGAGCCCAAGAGAGAAGTAGAGAAAAGGAACAAATAGATGTAATGGATGATTTCAGATACTAAGTTTGTTTGAGTTTTCCACCCTCTTGTTGTGCCTCTTGTTCTGTGTGAGGAGGTCTTTTGGCTTTCACTTTGTTTTCAGGACAGCAAAGTAACTTAGGAATCACACAGGACATGAAGAATTGTAGTATGCAAGGAGAGAATCTATTGTAGAAACGGCTGGTCACAAGCCTTTAAACTGTGTATTCTGGTGTATGAAAAAGGAAATCTTTCACAGTTTCAAAAAATCACTACTGTGTTCTCTAGGGATTTACTTACTTATTTAGTTATAGGGAAAGTGCAAAATATTCTGGAGACCCACTAAGATAAAAGTCTCAAATATTAGATCTTGGTAGCTAACTGCTAAAACAGACTGTTCAAATTTTGTTACATTTATAGAAATGTCTGCTGGTAAGGACAAAATGTTTAAATAAATAAAGATAAAATAGATGTGAATGCAACTGTGAGCACAAGGCTGTTCAAATCTCCAGAAACATCTGACAGCTTGGGAAAGAAAATTCTATGGACAAATTCATTTTCCCCAATCCCTTAACTTCATGTGGTCGATGAATGGCATTCCTTCACAGTTTTATCAATAGAATGTAATTCTGGCCAGATCAGTCTGTCAACAAGGAACAACATCAAATCATTTTGTCCATATAAATAAATCACTTGCTGTTTATTATTTCTTTTCTTTGTTTGTGGATGAAATGGGGCTATTTAAATGCCTTCTACAGCCCAACATAAGAATGGGGAAAGTCGCTTCATTGTAGACAAAGCACATAGTGCAGGCAAAATTGCCTTCATACAAAGAACTAGAGAATGCAGAAAGATGCAATAAAAGGAATACAAAAGAACCTTTTATCGTCCAGTGCCTGATTTATAAAATAGATCTGTGGTGAAAGTGATGTTTTGCCGTTCAGGTGAGGAGGTCTCTGGTATAAGCACAGTAAACATATAAAATCACAATGATTTTTGTACTGAAGCGCTTGAGACACCGATGTCATCCCTGACTAATATGTAAGAAAGCTCAGAATGTTCAGTTCAGTTGATATTCTTAATTAGATTGTATCTGCTTCTCATAGAAATGTTTCTACTTTTTGGTGAAAAGAAATTTCTTAGGAAAATTAAGAAGTAGAGGAGAATGTGTGAGGATTGATCAAACACCTTCTCTGAAAGCTGTTTCCTCAAGCTCAACATTGCCAGAGGACATCCCTGTATGGGCCATTCGCTTAAGAGCTGGACTGCATTGTGGGTCCCTTCCAGCTCAGAATATTCGGTGAAATTGCTACGACATTCCTTTATCCCACTCCAGTCCTTTGTCCCACTCACAGATTGCTAGTTCCTGCCCCTTGCCATCTACTTCTCAACCACCATCAAGGCAACCACAGAGGTCAGAGTACCTCTGCTAATTCTATCCAACTCCTTAACAGTATAAACTCTGTGTCACAAAGTAAAGGAATATGGTAGAAAATTAAAACTTGGGATTTTTACAAATGATATGGTTTCAATCTAGAACCTTCCACATTTTGATTGATCTAGGTTTATATACTTTCATACACCCATGAGAACATGTTTTATAAGCTGTGTCTTATGCCAAATAAGGACGGGAATATTAGGAACCTCTTTTGCTAAATAGTAAGCTATATGTAATCACAAAAAAAAAAAAAAAAACCAAAACAAACTAAAAGCAATGAGTAAATTCATAAAGACAGTTACTTTCACATCATTAGGTAAGTCAGGACAAGGACTCACCAGGATACTTGGTAAATCACAATAGAAAAAGAAATAGAATAGCTGTCTGTAACCCAGACTATGCTTAGGTCTTTGGACAATACCTGCCCTCAATACCAGGAGAGTCTTTGAAAATAATTCTAACTCTCTGCAGGGCTCTAGAACTTCAAAGGATACAATCTCTGGAGTGATGAACACAGCAGGACCAGCTTTTACATCAAACTGCAGCATGCATTGAGGGTACAGAGTTTAATAAGTTTAAATGAATATGTAAAGAAAGATGAATATTTGAGTACATGTTCTCAGAGCAGGCTGTTTGTAAAGTAGTCAGTTGATTTAAAGCTGTCTTTCTCATGAAGACAGGTGCCTAATTCTGGATTGCTGGAATGATTGCCACCTTCTTCCCTACGTAGCCACAAATACTCTAACAAGGCTAGTAACTGTAAGTTTGCTGTAACCACAGTCGTTGGATCACAGTTCCCTCTGTGTTTATACTGATTTAAATTCAGACCTCCTCAGTTGTGGATGACTGTACTAGCTTCAAGACAATACAATGTTTCATGCATGGAAATGTTATATTTGTGCCCAGAATTTCTCAGAGGTGTTCATGAATGAACTGAGAAAGTCCAGGGATTTGAGAAAGCTTCAGGCCAGGCTTTTCATTTTACCTAGCCTGCCAAAGAAGAAACACTAGCAAAACTCTTTGGTTAAAATATGCTTTTCGGTAAATTCTTAACCCCCTCACTATTTAAAAAATCTGTACAAAACAAAACTGTTTCTAGCAGAGGACTTGAGCTCAAGCCTGTTCAGAGTGTCCAAAGCCATGCTGTTGAGGTATAGTACTAGGAGACAGGCACAGGACAGATTCTTGTGGGCCTAAGTGTTGTATGATGGAGAACTTGGACCCAGGTACTTTAGAGATAACTGGGTAAAGACAAACCACAGGCTACTTTCATTAATCTAACTCTGCACCAAGCAGCTGACCATTGAGTGCTGGAGGCTTTTAGCCTGAACCAGCTGTCCTTTAGACAAGAGCAAATATATCAGTTGCCTGCAACCAGGTTGCTGCTCTGGAAGGGAGCCAGAGTGGGATGGGGGAGGAGCAAATGATCCAACCAGTAAGTCAGGGAGGGTGTTTTTCACCCTGGATGACTGGAAGGCTGTGCTCCCAGGGCAGAGGCCCTAGGGAGGGGTTGTCATTCCCTGTACACCAGCCTTCCCGCCTCTGGATTCCTCGCTTATATGTCTTCCCTTCATTTTCCACATTCCCCCATGTTTTTTGGTAGGTGTAGTCCATGTGAAAACAAACTGTAAATGCCTTAGAGTATTTTCTTTTTTTTTCTTTTTTTTTTTTTGTTTTGTTTTGTTTTGCTGTTGCTTTTCTTCCTCACGTCCCCAAAGAAACATCAAAGTACAAAGGAAAGAAAGTAATACTGAGAATAAGACTGAAAGCCAAACAAAAAGGCAGAGGGGGGAAAAAAAACACAGAGAGAAGAATAAAAGAATCTAGTGATGGCCCTGCGGAACTTTCTTCAAGGGGGTTAGGCTTCCTTCAGAGAAAGTTTTCATATATGTTTGTTTGTTTGCATTTTCAAATTGGGGCTGTTGGTGCACATTCAGAGGAGAAGAACAAAAGCAATGCAAATTTCAGGGGAGGTGATCAGTGCAGCAGGCTGCTGACAGGGCCACCTGGCTACTGCAAGCAGCCCATTGCCCGCTGTGCTCACCTGCTTAAATATTAACAACGAAGGGGAAGGCGGAAATGTATCAATTAAACATCAGGAGCGTCTGAGCAGGGAGATGGATTGTTTTCAGGACACAATGCAGTCAGTTGCAACCCCTGATTTCTGATCCTGGCTGCTTAACCCTGTGAATGTTAACCCACGTTAAAGTGTTTTATCTCCCTCCTCACTCTTCCCCATCAGGATGTGACTGTAACAAAGAAAGGGAACAGTATTCAGTTCCCAAAAGTGAGGAACAGAGATTCAATATCAGTCCAGAAGCAGGCTTAAACTGATTGCAGCTCCAGACCAGAACCTGGCACCTTTCTTTTACAGAGTCTCTGAACTATCAGGTGTTTTGCTCAGAGTAGACGAGAGACATGCAAAATAGGTCTTAGTGCAAATTAAACAACCTAAAGTGGCAGAGGGTGCTACCTTTGCTGTGTGTCAAAGGGAAGCTGAGCCAAAGCCAGGAAGCAAACTCTAGCCAGTGTGATTTTACCAAAGATTTTTTTACCAAGATTTTTTTAAAGTAAGATTTTACCCAACTAGTCTTAAAAATAATAAAGTACTGTATAAGAGTTTAGATCCATCAGTCCCAAATTCTGAGTGTAACCAATAGCGGGGGCCTAAGGATAAATGTAAGAAAAGAAAAGAATAAGTTATCTATCTATCTTTCTATCATCTATCTATCTTTCTTCTGTATGGTCTCCTAGCATTCTGAATGGCATCCTGAATACAAAGTGTTCTCCATATCTTCAGTCACTCTTGAACTGTTTTCCATTATTTCTTTTTCCTTGAATGCATGGGAACTTCTGACTTCCATGACACCCTGTGACAAGCAGCTCCCTCATTTAACCGTTTTAATTACACAGTTTGGTTGCCATGTGCTAGATAACACACTGACAAACCTTTAAACAGTGATACAAGCACTTCAGGTAGTTGGACTCTTCTACCATATTCATTGCCACAAAGACCTGATTTTGAAACATCTGCTTATGGGAGGTGTCTACAAAATTGTGGCACATTTGCTGAATGGGCTTAAAAAGAAGTTAATCTGGAAAGTCCAAAGCAAAGGAAGCTCATACACAGTGATCTGGATGGGTGATGGCTTGCAGTTGTGTGCAGTGCTACTCAGGCAGTGGGAAACATACTGTCACCCACACAAATTCATTCACAACCTTGGCAGTCATCATTGCAGATGGCCTGAGCTGAACTGAATCCTTTTAGCTCTTACTAGTACCTTAATTTCATACTGGCCTCATTTTGGGTTGAATTTCAAGAGATTTAAACCAGAACATTTTTGCCTCTTCAGCTGGGCTGTATAAAATAGTTGCTGATAGTTCAAATCTGCAGATAATTTGCTCTCCCAGTATTTCTAAGAACTAATTACCTGTGTGTATAAAATGATGAAATCTCATTATATTTTCTTTAAAAAAACCACCATGCATTTCATTACATTATCCAATTACTGCTGTGCTTGTACAGTATTATGTTACTGCCTGATCACAGGCTATTTACTGTACAGATGTGTTGCTTTAATTAAACAAATGCAACTAGTCATACAAAGCAATGATATTTCAGAATGAAATTTGCAAGTACTAGCGATTGATCCCGTGTTTAGTTTAACCAGTGAAGGGTGAATTCAGGGCTTTGTCTTACAGAAGATTTGTCTTGTGGTTTTCATAAACTTTTAACTGTAGTGATTACTTAGAGTTCCTTCAAATCAAAGCTAACTGTCTAAAGCTGCATAAAAGGCTTTTGTCCTGACTCAAAACCTAGAATAATGTACTTTAAATTATCATGATTATTTTTCTATTTGCTGTGGTGAAACAAGATAAAGTAAGGATGAATGAAAACATGAAGCAGAGATATCTGAACAGAGGAGATGAAAAACAATTGGAAAGGAGAAGGGGAGCAAAGAATGACAAAATAAGTTGACCAAGGAGCCTCACTAAGTCAATTACACAGGAGATGAACCTCAGGTCTCTAGAGGCCCAGAGCAGTGTTGTACTCTCTTGACCCAGCTAAAAACTTATAATCGCCACATATGACCAGCTCACAAATTGGCAAAAAATTACTGATGACTTCCAAGAAGATTCTCCATTTTAAAACAGAAAAGAAATTGGGCAATAACATTCATTTGAGACAAAAAAAAAGTTAAGGATATTTTTAAGGGATTGATTAACATTGAACAGTGCTACTTCTCATTGCAGACAGATGTCTTGGTCTTTCAGCTAGTCTTCTGCGGAAGGAGAAATCCATGACTCCATGGAAGGGTTCAGCTTTATAATGTATTGATATTACATATGTTACTTGTATAACAGAACTGATCAAATCACAGTTTGGACCATCCGGCTTTCAGGAACTTCAAACCACTTCCCGAAGTGCAATTCTGTCTTAAGTCAGAAATACTATGACAGGAAAAAAACTCCTTCCTGAGCTGTTTGCCACAGCTTCCCACAAAGGAACTGCAGCAAAGATCTAAGAATGATGCAGCATTTCTAAAAAGAGAAACTTGCCACTACTCCAGTGGCATTGGCACCTCCTGAGGCTGTGTGTGAGTGCCACCTGCTGACCCCTGCCATGGGAAAACAAAGCAGAACCCACTGGTCACCTCCTGCTCCTTTGAGTCTGCGGATCCTCCCCACCCTGTGGAACACGCCCCCTGTTACCATTCTCCATCATATAACACGTTATCTAAGGGAGCTACCTTTCCAGTTATTCCCATTTATTGCCTTCTCTGAAGACCTCACATCTGTACAATCATGCACCCACTCTACGAAGCAATAATTTTTATTCTGAAAGCCTATTCCAACATCCAAACTTTACTTACAGTCTTGACATGAACCCAAAGATTACTTTAGCTCCTATGAACACAATGTCTGCTAGAGCTTCCTGCAGGTAGACCAATCTTCACTGTGTAGTGCCTTCATAGTGCCACCTCTTCCTCTTGTGTCATATGGAAAAAGTTTACTGCAGTGGGACACCAAAATCCACACATTCTTTAAATTTTGCTAATATAATATATGAAAGAGGTTACAGTAATAAATCATCAGCCTGGGATTGAGTCTGACATTGGACTTGTCATTGAATCATCCAGTGACTTAGGCCTCTATCTGTTAAAAGGGGAATAGGTCTATTTTCTCTGTTTTCCTGATCGGGGTGGATTGTGAGCTCGTTAAGCAGGCACTTTTTCTTTTTATGCATTTCTTACAGAATCTGCCACAGCATGTTCCCTCTGGCATTGTGAGGACTGCACAGCTGCAGTACATACAAAAATATGGTAACATTAATTTAAAACTCTTTTGAGGACTCACATAATGCTGTTTTTGGAATTTCTCTTTTCCTTTTTTTTTTTTCTTTTTTTTTTTTTTATCAGAAGTCTTCTTCACAAGGGAAATTTCACTCAGAAAGAACAATAGAGACTAAAATAAACTGTGAGACCACTGGGAGAGATTCAACCATTTCAAGTAACTGTATTGATATCTATATGCATGATCTAGCTATTGTGGTACAGGATTGGCAAATCAGGAAAAACAGAAAAATTGTCCTAACTTACATAAGCAGGAGCATCCCAGCTTGCTCACAGTCTTTACTTGTCACAGAAAATATTCCTCATTCCGATTACCTTAATTTTTATATCATCCAGAGTCTTCCCTGGACAGCTTAGGGACTAAATCAGAGCAGGGATTTGCCATCCTTGTTCCACATGCAGGAGTTAAAGGCCAGAGAGCTGAACACTCATGTCCAAGACTGCAAATACAGTCATGCTGCCAAGAATGGGAATTGAACACAGACCTTCCCCGGATTACACTGCAAAGAGACACACACGCACCCTGAGCCAGCGGTATTTACATCTGTTGTTCCTCTAATACCGTGTGATTGTGTTTGCACAGAGCTGAGCCCAGGTGAATAGGCTCTGCCTTTTGCTGGGCTCAAAAGTCTGGGGCATGATGGCACATGATGTGTGTTTATCCAGGTTTTAGTTGGCCCGGAACACAAGCAGTGAGTGTGCTGGCTGCAATCCTCGGTGTACATCATCACTGCATCCCAGCTATTAAACTTTGGACACAGGAACAGGTTTTAAGAATTTGCTTCTTTAAAGTATCAGAAGAAGCGGAATAATACATTTCTTCCTGAAAGCCTCAGAGCAAAGTGAGAAAGAAAAAATACTAACCCTCCCTCACTTCCCACCGCCTCCAAACAGCGACAAATTCCCACCCCTATAGGCACCACATTTCCAGGCTTTAAATAAATAACAACAGCGAGACCAACCTTTCCATCTCCCCTATGTAAGAGGAGAAACATTCTGGCTTTGCCACATGTCCTGTAATTATGGGTCGAACCCCTGTTCACAGGGGTATCGATCTGCTGCTAGCTGAGTCTAACTCATTAGGTATTCCTTCATTGTTTCCTATGCAAATTAAGTTAATGAGAATTAGGAACATAATGGAGCCCATTCACCGTTCTAGTTGGTGGAAAATGGGTTTGACTACCAATTTTCCATTACAGCTGTTTTGTAATTACTCTGGAGCACTCTGCATTCTAATGGAGATCCTGAGCTGATCTGACAGTCGCTTAGCTTTTTTTTCTTTTTCCCCCTCCTCTTTCCCATCTTCTTCTTCTTCCCAGAAAAAAATGTGAGATTTTTTTTCCATTAAAACTCTGGAGTTTGATTTTTACTGCAGTTATATATAAAAAAAAATAAAAATAAAATAAAATAAAAAAAAAACTGGAACAAAATCTTTTGTTTCTCCCCCTCCCCAGAACAGCTTGCCCCTTTCTTTTTCCCTGAAGTCTGATGTTGGGGTTGCTCTGCTTTTAATGCTGGGGTTAGTTTGCCTTGGGTAAAAGAAAAAAAAAAAAAAAAATTAAACCAAAAGCATCATGGATTTTATTCTTTTCACCCTGATTTCTGAAGGAAATGAGGCTTATCATGGTCAAAGAGCACACACGTCTCTGCCTATTTGTCTGTCTGTCTCACTTTACAGACTGATTAGCTCATTTCAATCAAATTTAGCTGAGGGTTGGAGGTGTCAAGGATATTAAATTACTGCGAGCTTCAGAAAAGAGGCATCTGAGTAGCAGAGAAACACTCTGTGAGCGCGGCCGCCAAAGACAGGCTGCAGTGAGAGCCCTCTCTCATTAGACTCGAAAGAGACCACATAGAAAAATGCATTTTTGAACATCTCAGACACAGGATCAGGGTTTGTGCCTTCCCTGACACATGGCACAGTCTAGCCACGAGACACAAAGCCAGCGAAAACCAGGCTTCGTTAGTTCTGCTGAACACAGAACGAGCCGTTTTCAAGCCATTGAGTCTAAAAGTACATTTAAAGCTGCAAAAGAAGTTCAAGGCTTCCAGCTTTAGGAAACCACTCTCAGCTATTTCTCTGAAGAATGTATGTTATTAATCGTGTTAATTACAACAGTGCCTATGGGCCAATCAGGTGTGGGGCTCCACTGTGCAATTAGGCACTGAATAAACACTGAATAATAGCTGGTCTTGGCCTTATCAGACAAGTCACACGTGAGGGTGGGGAAAGGCTGGAAAGTGTGGAGTTAGATATGCCAGTCATGGTGTCCCCATCAAAGCTGTGTTTCATCTCTGTTGAGGATGGGGATAGCAACCTTCAGCTCAGGTCTTGCCCTTCATCATACAGGGCATTAGCACTCTGGAAACATTTTGAATACTGATGGTTAGCTTTCTTTTATTTTTCTACTTCAGAAGAGAATGGCTGGCGTGATCCTGAAATAAAATTAATAGAATTCTGAAAGGGTGATATAATAAGACACCTTCCTATAGTTCTCTCATGAAAAAAAGAACCTAACTAACACCAAAGAAACTAACATCAAAAATATTTTTGCCATTAATAACAAAATTTATATGGCCAAAGATCATGGGAGACTGTGGCTGACACATGGTCTGGCATGCTGCTGTGCTTAGAATGACAGAGTTGGTTGCTCTACATAGCCCTTAAAAAAATTGTCTCATTGGGCTTCACCTCATCTCTAGGACTCTCCTGGGGCTCAATAAGGTAACTTGAAGTTGTTAATCAACAGCTCCTGATTTGGGTCTACAGGCCACCTTGCAAAGAACAAGCCCATATTTTTGTGAGTGTTTACCATTCCTTACTCCTTTTGGAAAGCTGAACACGTCCTATCCCACATGGCTTCATTTCTGACTCCAGTTAGCGCAGGATGCATGCAAGGCTTGTTTGAATAAGCAGGAAAGCTTCCAACCTTTCTTCATGGGAGTTAGTTGAGTCTGAGGGTTAAGAAAGGCCAATGGCTACAGGGAAGGAGGCAGCAGGAATGCAGCTGGATACCTCTATACAAGACCAAATGAACACAAAGTATGTTATGCCATTTGGATTATGAGAGAGGTTTAATTGAAATGCACAAACCAAAAGGTCAAATTCATGTAAAATTTAAAGGCCATTTTTATTATTTGACATGGAACAAATTGTAACTTTATATTGCCTTTAGATGCAAATTTGTTCAATGAAATTAGATTAAGCTAAAATAAAACACGCCCTTTAAAGTGTTAAGATGAAATATTAGAACTTATTATTGGTGGAAAGAGATTTTGATTTCTCTAATAAATACTGAGGAAAATATTTGGTGGAAAGTACAGCCACCTAATTTGCATTAATACAAATGAGAACTATTAAGTTTAGCTGATTAGCATATTCATGTGTACTGTAGGCACCACATATTCAAAATAGGCTCTGATTACTAACTTAAAGTACTACATTTAAGAACTGAACTTTTGAAACTTGGAATGCACCATTCATTACATTTGGAATGTGGTGCAGAATCAAGGATTTTACGGTGAAAATAATGTACAACACTTAAGAAATATCAAAAAGTAACATATACAAGGCAATGCTGATCATTTTGGGAATCTTTCATTTTAAATGGAACAAAAAAGTGAAAGAGAATATTGTCAGGTAAAAAGAAAATCACAAATACAACAGATGTGATATCTTATCTATGTGGCATCTGGACTTTAAGAGATTTTATCCTGATAAAGTCCTGATTGTAAAATTATGGGAAAATTATTATCCTTGTTTTCACATGAGAGGCAGGGTAAATAAAATGACTACTTAAAACAGAGGAAGAGTCAGGTTTAGAAAAATTTCAGATATGTATATGGTTTTTTTACATCTGCTATTTATGCCTATCTGATATCTTCCTCTCCCTAGACATTTTCTTTCATTTATCATATCATACATCACACAGTCTAGCAAACTACTGAGGGACATATTTTCAACTGTCTGAACTTGCAGAACTATCTTAATAGTTCCACTGGCTTCACTAAAATTAGTTATAGTTAATGATCTCACACATCCTAAATACTTTGATGTATCATGGTATGAAATACTGGCAATTTCAATCCATCAGTTACCCTGATCATTGGTAAGTGTAATATGAAAATAAATGTCTTTTCACTCTTTGGATATTTTGTCTTAGGTCATTTCTATTTACCTTATTGTTTCACTATCTTGTTTTCTTCCAGAAGTAGGGGGATTTAAAGAGCCCTCCATCCTTGCCCTGTCATGAAGAAATAGAGGGGGTAAGTCACTCCTGTGATCTATCCAAGCTGCTAAGGAAAAGGACAGAGAGAAAAAACGTTTTGCTTTATTTTTTACTCCAATCTCACTTAATGACAATGCTGAGCTGGGGTGGCTATTTAAAAAAAAAAAATCAGCATGTAAAATCTTTGAAAAGCATGGGATGCTGACACTATATTTTCTGCTTTAAGTTTTCATTAGAAAGAACTGAATAATTACTGAACTTTCATCAGGGAAATACTTTATAAATTTAAGAAGAGGCTTTAGGTACCATGATAGACCTTTCTAATTAAGCATGTAGAATGTAAGAATAGGGAGCTTTTTTCATTTAATAGTGAGCTTCTCACATCATCATACCAGGCAAAGACTGGAATTGCAAACGTGGTTGCCCTGAAAAAATCCTGGCATTGTTTTAAACCTGTGATTTTAATAGGAACATGGGAGCTCTTCCCTTTACTTTTTTATTATTATTTTATAAGGCAATCATTTCAGCATTCAATTCCCCATCATCACTGTTTTTTGCCTGTTTGTTTTTTGATTAAGAAGGAAAATGAAACAATTTTCACAGGGCTACTATGGATGCATTCAGCCACTGAGATAAGATACACCATCAGAGATTTAACCCTCAGATTTGTATTTTCATCTCCCTCTTTACAGTAGTTATATTCAAATCTGGCAGTTTCTATCCAAAAGATTAGACCTCCAGCTGTCATAGCAAATTTAACTCTAATAGAACCTTAGGCAAAAATAACAACAGCAACAGCAACAAATTGTCCACGAGTGAATTTTCATGGTTCCACTTCTCTGCCCAACATTTCTGGAAACTGGATAAACTGCTGATAGAGAATGTGAGAGTGAATCACTGAGAAGTACTTCAGAGAAGTCCTTCTTGTCAAATTCTATCCCAGATAAGGGAATAAGAGTTCACACTAAGAGAATTTCAATGAAATACATAACACCAAGATGTATCCAACACAGCAGTTGAAGCTAAATCTCCCAGTGGGAGTAGGGGGGCAGGGGGTGGAAATTAAAGAAGAAGAAGAATAAAGATGAATGTAGCTAAAAACCTGCAAGGATGCATATGATTAAAAAAAAAATAGACAAAATTAAAGGCATCTGAGTGTATACTGATCCCATTTTCATAATATTTGTACATGTGTACACCCAACCTCACATCTCACAGTTATTATCATCCTTACTTTGCATGCGCCAAGTCATAGAAAAGCATCTCTCATTCAGGCCTCTAGGCTTAAACAGTAGCTTTCTCCCTTTCAGCAGAATTCAAGCTGTCATTACCAACACAGATTCTCTAAAATAGAAGGAAAGGTCCAATTCCTGGAAACTAGGAGAAGCTAAGCATTTAGCAGGATAACTTTTTGCTGTGGTTACCTCAATGGGAGTTGTAGATGTGCAGCATCTTTGAGGATTTAACCTATCACTTTCAAAACAGATAGCATGAAGCTTATTTCTCCTGTCCTCGCTCCCCCAGACTGTGCTTTGTTGAGAATGCTATATTCAGAGCAAAGGATAGTTTTGGATTTCATACTCAAAAGGTGTAACTTGAATTCCTGAGTTAATTGAACTAGATGAATGGTTTTCCCCTGGACCTTACTGGGATCAAAACTTGTCATTTTTCATTTCCATTAATGAGGTACCATAGATATACACCGGCAGCAATTCTGGCAAGAATGAAAGTGGAAAGGAGAGCGAATGGTCAGACTATCCTTTTAAAACTTAAATTCTGAAGGCTGTTAGGGAACTTTTCTTTCCCTGCCTTACTAGTGTGGATTTTCTTGCTACTTTCTCTAAATAATCTACTATTCATCAGAGAAGGAAGAGTCCAGATGACAAAACACGGATCTATTAGGGCATCTTTTACAAAAGCTTCCACACTTCCTGTTTTCCAATTCTTTCTTTCACAGAATAGGACAGACCTAGGTGTGACCATATTTAACAAAACTGAACTTAGAATTCCTCATTAATTTTCAGCACTTTCTCAGCACAGCAGAAAGTTTCTCAGAAGAATCTAAAAAGTGCTAAAGCTTCACATCAAAGTCAATAAAACCTGTTACCTGTTTTTGTTGGGTGTGAGGGGAAATGTGAAAAAAAGTACATTGGAGTATTTTTGAATGCAGCCTGTGGAAAAGAAAACAGGTGGGTTTTTTTGTTTTGTTTGGTTTGGGTTTTTTTGTATTCCCCCCCTTACTTCTGTATTTTATTTTTTTTTTTAAGGGAAAATGAATCATAATAGAGGATTTGGAGAAATCATTTGGAGTACAATGCAAAGACCTGCTGAATGGACAGTTTGATTGTGAGAAATAAACTGGCAGTTTGAAGTAAATTGGCACTAGACCAAGGATCTAGGAGAGTTTTTGTCTTACAGAGCACTAGCACAGACTCTAAGCAGGAGCAGTACTGTGAATTGCCTTTAAAAGCCATACTTAGACAAGTGCAATTTCATATTGCAGCAGATGTGATGCCAGTAGACAAAACCATAAGATTCTTTAGTGTGGAAGCTCTCTAGAGTGAACTCATTGGAATACTTCAGTGATTAAACCCACATAGACAGGCAAGGTTATAAAGGATCTGTCTCACAAGTAGGAAAATGCAGAATGATGTTATATGTCATTTCCACCAAGATCTTACTGCACTTTTCTACAAGCATGGCTCGTGAAGGATGACAATGTATTTGAAGTATTTTTGAAGATTTGACTTTCTCTTCTCTATGCAAACTGGAAAAAGCAAAGCACTCCTCTGGCCACCATTACTGATACTATTTTCTTTTCCTCCAAACTGAGGAAGTATTCCTCCAGCCATACCCTCTCTGATTAGTACTGTCTTGTGGTTAGAAATGGAAGGCTGGAGCTTCAACAGGAGTTAGTCTTTAATTTAGAATTTTAATCTAGTTGATAGCAGTACTGCCCATCATTACCCCTTTGATGGGAACCACCTCTCAGACATGAGAGACAATCCTCTCTGTCTCTCTCACCCACTGTCAGATACTCAGCCATACAAAGTCAGGATGTGTCTTACCAGTGGCATGACCCAATTCTGCTAGTGTTTTTACTTTTCTGCAGCCAGAAGATTTCAAAGAAATATCTAGCAATTATTTGTTTGTGGAACGCCCTTGAGCAATGATAATGTTTGGACTTGGGGCTGAAATTAGTAACCCTCTTTTTATAAAATTACCAGAGACAAGATTAGGATCTGGACTATGAAAACGCAATGTGTAGCTACAGGGCAGGTTAGTGCCCCTCTTTTAGACTAAGGCCTATTTCCTGTCACATTCCAGAGTACAACTGGATATTAAATGAAGCAGGCAGAACACAGTGTAAATTGGTACCGCGTAGTCCTCTGTGTGCAGAAGTCAAGTGACAGCCGGGGACCAAATAGTCTGTCCCTAGGTCCATGAGATTCATGACTTTGATAAACAACATGTAAAATACATCACATAGTGTCCTCCAGGGAGACATTTAAGTGCCAAACTCTTTCTGCCTAGGGCTGCTTGGAAGCATTAAATGACATTCCTTCAGGTTTTGGGGGCTTTGAAGAACTTCCAGTTTTTTTATTTCTAAAACTCATCAAGGCAGATGTACCAAACAGTTGTTTCATAACGGTATCCAACTCTCTCAGTCCTTTGGCAAGAAAATTCCTTCTTTTCTTCATCTCAAGCTAGTATTAACTACAATATCTCCCATCCAGAAGTTTCACTGTTTAGAGTCAGTCAGCTTTCCAATACAAGTGAGAGTTGGTTTTACTATACTCAGTATGAACTTATTTTTAAAGTCAAATAGGCAAGAAGAAGCTTGGGAAAACAGAAAAGAAAAATTATCTCATTCACTGGGAGACTGCCACTTAGTTTTAGATCTTGTCAGCAATTATAAGTGGAGGTGCATCAGCATAACTGCGGAAATATTGATTCACTTTATATGTCTCTGTTACTTAAAAAAAGAAGACATACAGCAGAAACTAGACCAGTCTTCAGTTAGAGGTAGTTGTCATAAATGTATGGATGAGAATAGAATTAGCCTTCTTTACAAGGAAGTATCTCACTTATGATAAATGTAGAGAAAAATATGAACAAAAATTTTAAGTATTTGTATTATTAAACATATATACATGAATACATAGACACTGCTTATGGAATTTATAGAGTTAAGCACTCAGGCGTTAGTAAACATCAGAAATAAGGTTGCCATTTGCTATTTACCTTTTCTCTCATTGTGGTTGTTGATTATGAAGCCACTTTTAATTACATGAAGACATGTTGTTCACTCCATGGGTGTCCTGCCTCATTCAACACTCAGGTTGAATAGGCCTCATTTTGTACATAATGATCCTGTATGTGCTTTCCCACCATTGATTACCAACCATAGGATTCACCTCACATCCTTGCAGAGATCCCACACATATATATTTATATCTGAGCTAGCTGCTCCAGGCTTCCCCTCTAAAGAAGAAGAAAGAGGCGTTTTAAGAGGTGACCCATTTTAAATCTGTGTTTTAGAGTGAAATGAATCGCCCCCTAAGGAGAAGTACTTCTCTCCCTTGACTATAAAGAGACTTTGACGAGCTCAGGTAGAGCCCTCCACACTGTGGATGCATCCCAATGCCTGTGACCCCAGCTGTTATCTAGCACACAGTCTTTAAACCCTCTTCCAAGCAGAGAGGTTTTATCAGCCCTATGGGGTAGTCTGGTGGTCCTTGTAACATGACCTGAATTATGCCTGTAACACATCCACACTATAGCCAAGAGGGTTCCAGTCACCCAGCTTCCAGCACTAGTGTTTGCTCACAGAGCTATCAAATCCATCTGACCTCTTGCCATCAATACTCACAATAATCAGTGGAAGGAGAGAGTGCTTCCGGCTCATGAGAGAGGCTACAGGGATGTTGTTCTGTGCATTAGCTTGAGTGAACTGAATAACTCTCTAATCTAGGACTTTCCTTTTTTCATGTAACATTTTCCATGCTGAATGCACAGTCCCTCTCTCCTCTATTACTGCTTTGACCCAACACCTTTACATATCAGACACCAGTACCTGAATTCAGGCACCAGAAAATGAGATAGAAACCATTACTGACCACACCTGAGAAGTTCAAATCTTCATTTGCAGCACACACAAAGTATAATCCTGATCTCAAAAACAGGTCAGCATCTTGCCTTTATAACTCCATTTGTCCTTTTACAAATGATAAGGATGGGATTTCTTTTTTTTTTTAGTTTTACGCTCCTGTCTAACCACCAGGATATATCCAGCGTTTTGAACAAAATGAACCAGAGATTCTTAAGGCCTTGAACTAAAGAGAAATTCTCATCCTTGGCCTTCTCATGACATCCATGCAGACTTTTTAAGCTGGAAAAAAACCAAACCAAACCAAAAACAAACAAACAAACAAGAACCAACCGAAAAAAACCCCAAAACCCTGATAAAAATAATGCCAACTTCCTTCTTCCTTCTTTGTCAGGTATGGCATAAGCATATCTCTGGCCCCTACCAACCTGTTGGTTCTCTCTTTTACCTGCAGACTCAGACTGTCTCATCTTGAAGTTTACAGCTGAGGGCAAGAAAATATATGTGAAGAATGGACTCACAGTGAATCCATCAGAAATTCAGACGAAAGTAGAAATAACAGGATATTTGTATGCTCCATGTCCCTGCAGCTCTATTTTTTTTTTTTTCTTGGTGAGGCCCTGTCTTCTGTTTCTTCTGCATCCTTGTTGTAACTTTTTTACATCTCACATCCCCTATCATTTGTTTTCTTCAGTCATGCTGAAACTTAGTGATCTTCATCTACATCATTCCCACTCTAAGGAGCACCGTGCCTTATCAGCTCCAACTCGCTACCCACTTGGTATTCAAAAGTTGGCTCAGGTTTATCCCATTCATTCTGTTTGACAAAATGTATCACCCAGTTCTGGGTCTTGTTCACCCTGAATTCAACTACAGACTTTTTACTTCTCTGCAGTGCTTTAAAATAAAAAGAAAGTAACTAAATAGTGAAGACAGACCATTTCCCTGTCTGGTTAACTTATCCAAAATTGACTTCACTGTAGTCCAGGCAACAAAAACTAGAATGCATTTCAGGTTCAGACTAGACCATACCCATAGGGGAATTCTTTGCTCTCTGGAAAAAGATACTTCACTGTTAAGGGAATGTTCTGTGATCACCAGATTTTGTCCACAGTTTGACAAAATCATGGAGGCATTTAATCTTTTCCAAAAACAGATAAACTTGTAATTCAGAGGGGGGAAAAAAGAACCAAAACATGGTATTTTTGTTTCCTGTTGTCATACTGAACATTGTTACACGAGTTCAAAAAACAAAACAGGTATTTTTGTTTCCTGTTGTCATACTGAACATTGTTACACGAGTTCAAAAATTAGAAGGAAAAAAACCCCGGATCTCACCCACAACTGGAGGTAAACACAATGCTGGGACAATTTCAGCCACAGAAGCTTAAGTTTAGCGCTTATTTTTAGGCTATATGACAAAAGCTCATTTGCAGATGCCCCCATGGTAGCACAGAGAGAGAGCATAGCAGGTGAGGGAACCAAAATAATACACTTCCCGGTTACTTCCATGCCCATATGAGAGTCCATCAGCCCATTAAACATTCATTCCCACAGGCCCAGAGGACCACAGGGCTACACTACCAATCCAAATCAAGGATTCCTAACACTTTGTCTGCCCCTTTGACACCCAGCTGTCCAAATAAAGTCTTTGCTCCACTGTATTGGTGTGACACTTATCACCACAAGCCATCAGGAGCAGCTCTTTGGATCACCTTCCAGACAGAGAGTTTCTGCCCAAATGCGTGGGACACGTTGCAGAATGCAGAGGAAAAGCACTCTGGGGTTACACTGGACTTGTTATGAGATATCTAGGGATTAGGTAATTTAAAAGGAAAGAATTCAGGAAAAAGGACAAATTAGAGTCTAAGAAATAGCCAGTCACATGTAAATAATTCACTGGTCAATGCACTTGTCTGACTGTACCCTGTGCCTGAAGCACAATCTGTCCTGTCTTCTTAGAATCATAGAATCCTTTTGGGTTGGAAAAGATCATTAAGATCATCGAGTCAAACATTTAACCTAGCACTTGCAAGTCCACAAAACTCATTCCTGGAGTAACTTAGAGCAGAATGCATCCCTAGAGAGATACTTGTCTGAAGGCAGAAGGAGAGTACAATATGAATTAAAAAAGCGCTGTAAGACAACATACAAACACAAGCAGATGATCTACACCAATTCCTCAGTATTACCAGGACATCAAACTGCATCTAGAAATCCAAGGATCAATAATTTGTATTTCGTACACAACCTTGTGTGAACCTCAGCCAAGTTACGACTTTGTGTGATAGCCAGAAGGGCACTCTGATAACCTCTGGGAACACACAGACTGCCTCTTCAAGGTCTTTGCATATGCAGTGTAACCCCTTATCTCTGAAGGGACCACTGATTTATTTATTCTTGTTAAGTTCTTTTCTCTCTCCTGAAGGAGAGCTGCTCATGCTGTGTACCCATGTGTGCAGGGGGTCTGAGCCCAGAAGCCCAAGTCAGACCATGGGTGGACCAGTCTGTCCACTGGACAGCAACTGGAGCAGGTGTGGGTGTATGGGTGAGCTTGAGAGTGCCAGAGACCATCAAGCTGCTGGGAGAGTGAGTAGATTGAGTTGCACAGCGTCATCAGCCGTGGAACCAGGGGAAGGAATCCCAACCAGCTGTGTGTCGTGATGGCCTACACCAGCAACTGGAGTAGGTCTGTAACCTCAGGGGTTTAGATGTCCAGGTGCCAGTAGCTGGGGAACTGGGAGCCAGGGACTGCCCAGCTACTTGGCAGAAGGACTGTCTGAGGCCAGTTGTTGTCAAGAGTTCACATGTTCATACATACCCATATGTTCTCACTAGTGGATCTCGGTACTTCTCAGTAAGTGAGGGAAGCAGGATGAAGCTGTCGATGCTGTCTGTGTTTGAGTGAGTGCTCTGAGTGTCTGCGATCCACATGGCCAGACATACATGTATGTAGGTACATATATGTGGTGCATGTGTGTGCTCTGCATGTGTGTACCCACTGGGAATACATCCTCATGCTTGCTGCTGCTTGGACTGTGACAGCCTCACCTCTCTTGGGATGGATCCAGCATGATATATTTTTCTTTAGCACTTATAACTGTCTGAATACAATATCTACTAATAAAACATATAGGATAGTAGTAATTTTATGTATTGGTACCAAATACTCTCAAAACAATAGCACAAAAATAACTCTTCTAAACCTATGGCAAAAAAAGGGAAGGAAATAACCCCCAGAAGACTACTTTTCAGGAGCTAGTCAAGAGTTTTCATTGACTGGTGTGTGTTGGCAAAGGGAAAGAGTAGTTCGTTTTATGTTTCATTCTCACAGTCCAGATATGATCAATGAAGCTTCTCTCTACAGACATTGTTACTGAGTCTCATGAGGAGGTCTTAGTATTCTGGGACAAAATTGTAAAAACCGCTAGATTAAAGCTGGAGTAATCTAGAAGTTTAAAAAAAAAAATATTATGAATTTACCACTACTCATTCACGGGAAAAGTGAAAGAGGAAAGATTGTTATGTATGTTATATGGGTTGTTTCTTTAAAGGTAAATATAAAGGGGTGCTGCTTTTTGGCTGGAGATGTCAGACTCTTCAACTCATCTGAGACGGGAGGGATATGGGAGAGTTCATTAAATTATTAATAATACCTTAGCTAAATATAATTGGAAAGCTTTGGAAAGAAAACAATTTTCCATTATTTATCAAATCAGACAAGTTGGTTTCTTTAACCTGTTTGTTTCCTTATGCACTAGCAATGCACTAGGACGACCCATTGTGCAGGTATTTTGTAGCCCTTCTCGTGTCAAGTGACTACATCTTTTACTCCAACTGTGAAGACACCTCCATCTCAGGCTGGGTGGCACCAGATTCAATCCTTGCTGTTGGAATCTATAATAATTTTCACACCCACCTCCTAACAAATGTCTCTGGCTGGAGTGCTGAGTGACTGGAAGAGCATAGTCACACCACGGTTTGGCATTCTTTGAGTCAAGTGCATCCTGATGTTTTTCTGTTTGCAAGTATTTTTTAGAGATGGATGGATAGTAAAAGCTCCCTGGTGTGGCATGAGGACAAGGATGAACCATCAGCAGAAAATATTGAGTCATACTCAGCATGGTAAACTAAAAGGAAAAAGAAAACCTCCAGGCCTGTCATGTCAGGGATGCAGCTTTAACCAGGGCTGACTGATGGTCCCTGAGGTCATGTTGCTCTGCTCCATCTCGGATGCCAACTGGGAATCAAGGAAACGAAGGCTTTCCAGGCAAAAGTTCTCAAGTATGGGGGAAGAAGAGGATATGGAGAATGGTTTGAACTCCTAATTCTTGTGCAGGGAATATGGACTTAACTGATCCAGGAAACTTGCAACAGGAAATCCAAGACCACACTAAGGAGTGCTTAAAGAAGGGCAAGAGAGAAACAGGACAAAACACTTCTGCAGTGAGTGACAGGCTCAACCTCGTCACTGACATGAACTTATATATCTGTGACTCTGGATTATACTTATATAGACTTTCTTCATTTATAAGAACAGGACATTTTCTTAGTCTTTAGAGAACAAGATGGTAACCACCTTTCTTTTCTCTTTCTACCAGTTATATAGCAATAGGCAAAGACCAATTCAAAGCAATGTAACAAACATTTGAGGAATCTTGAAAAAGACTTTCAAGTTCTTAATGAATTTCAATTTTCTCTTCTAACTATTCATTGTCACTATCAACAAGAATGTTGTCTGAAGCAGACGTGGAGATTAAACGAGGAATTTTCCTCTTACAGTGCATTTCACAGGCATTCACCACTATGAAGGGCTTTCAGAAATGAATGGTTTTCTCAGGAGACTTTATTCACCTATGTTTTGCTGGTTAAGACTTTACTCCATTTTTATGCTGTCTGTGGCATAACTATAAAAGCAGAGTAAATGGAAAGATTTCTAATGGATTATTTCCCAATTTGAAATAGTTAATATGAAAAAAAAAAAAGAATCAATGTTCATTGTGGAGATCTGAGGACCTTTATTTAGCACATAGTCCTGTTTTCCCACAAGTTGCAAAATTAAATTTTTCCTTCTCCTTTAAAACATTTTTTTTGAGACATTTGGGAAATCATTGGGGTTTTATCCCAGTGGTTAATTCTGTAATCAATGGTGTGATCATTTAAGGACCCTCAGTCTAAGAAACCCATTATTATAAGGAGTGATTGGATGGTATATCCTGGCATGTGACATAGGCATTTGGATATCTTGAGCAAAAGGAGTTTAGTGGTATCAGGCATTTCTGCAGAATTTATATGTACCATGGGAAACAGAGACAAAAGGAGATAAAGTGACCAACGAGTTCACTGAGTCCATCTGTCCACCACTGCTGACCACACACATGACTAATACACCCCTGTACATTCAACAGATTTCCTTTTAAATCTCTTGGGCTTCTTGACCTTCCTGTTCTGGTTGAATAATGTTTGGATAAATAGATATATACACAAATGGACTGACAGAGAGTTGAAAATACTCTGGGCTGCATTTTGATTTCCTTTGCTGATGATCTATTGAATATACCTGATGCATTCTATGTGTTCATTGACTTTTCTATTTGTTTCATACTTGTACTCATTTTTACTGATCACCATCCTGCCTTCTGTAATGTCAAGATATAATGAAAAATCTTCCACCAACAAAGGTGTCCTTTGATATTTCTTATAGCTTATATATCTTTTTTCCCCCCCTGGATCCATGCCTGTTGCTTTTTGATGAAGTTTCAAATGCAGAGCACACAGTCATAGCTTGAGATTTGTCAGCTGTGGTATTTTGTCCTTCGTTTCATTGGATTTTCTTTTTTCCTTTACTATTTTATGCAGAACTGCCATAATTGTGTAGAATATTTATTAAGGTTATTCCCAGTATTTTTATTATCTGACTAATAGGGTACTAACAACTGGTCAAGTAACTGTACTAATGAAAAATACGGATGTTGATCAGTTATTTTGTTACTGAAATGATTGTTAGGTGTGACAAGATTGACCAGAACAAATTATCTACTTAAGAAAGACGGGAGGTTTTCTGTTTAAAAGGTATCAGCGACTTTGCAGTGCATTTGTGTCAGAACAGCTTATCCGAAACAGAAGCTCCTTATACAATATAAAGGTTTTTTAGAGGATGTTTTCTAAGCACATTATTTTGTTTAGGTTTTTTTTCCTTATTCATCTTTGCTTTTCCTTCTTTCTTTTTCTCCTTCTATATTTTTATTGTTTGAACATGGAGGACAAAAGGACCCTAGAGGGCAGACTTAAAAGTGGTATTTTGTCACCTTCACACACAATGCTCTGTAGTGGAAGAAAAGACTTAGAGCAGCTCTCCAAGGAGGTGGGAAGGAAGAGTTTATAAATGGATTTTCACTAATATTTTATGTCCTTCTTATCCAGAGGAAAAAAATAAAAAAAAAAAACCTGGTTCAAACATCTGTGCATTAACATGCAAGATACAAAAAAACCCAGAGCTACCTTGCTGGGAAATTTCCTCTTTAAAAGGCTCACCTAGATGAAAAGAGATTGTATGTGCCTGTCCTTCTAGAAGGGAAAACATCCCAAGCAGAAACAAGAAACGAAACCTTTCCGGACTGGCATCCTCAGTAACAATCCCAGAAGCTGTGAAAAACAGCAGTGATCTGGAAGGTCTGATACCCCCAGGCTACATGGATGTGAATCAGAGCTATGGGTTCCAACGGATTTATCTGTGGGCAAACCCACTGTTCAGCCAGGATAAGGTATTTATCTTAGAAGACATGGATAAGACATTTGTCTCAGGAGACATGTTTATTAGGTGCTGCATGTGAATTACTGGGTGAAGTTCCCCTACCTGTACTCTTCAAGTTGATTGTGAACTCCTACGATTTCAGTTCATTACTCATGATAATAATAATAATACTCTGAATAACTTCTGGTTATTTGTCTATCTTTTCTAAACTAATTATTAGTCCCTGTGGCTACAAAATTAAGTTTATGGATATGGTAAGAAAACAATCCTAAAAAAACCCAAACAAAACAAAAAACAACAAAAAAAAATCCCACAATCCCCCCAAATCAAATCTAAGAGAAAACCAGGAAAGTGTCAGTACGGTCTCACAATTTTCATCTTGTTTCATGATTTTTTAGGAGAAAGGGCTGAATTTTGTCATTCATGTTCCCACAGCATGGGTAAGCACTACAATATCTAGTGACCTCAAAACATGTACAAATAAAATTTATTTTTATACAAAAAAGTTCCAAAAAAAGTCACTAAGAAAGAACATCTGGGTGAAAAAATTTATCTTGTTCACACTGCGCCTGTTCAATGAATAGAGGAATAACAGACTCTGGTGTCAATCTAGGTTGTTTTTTTTCTTTAGCTAGCACTAATTAATTTTGAACACAGAGGAAAAATGATTGAAGTAAAAAAAAAAAACAAACAACCAAAAACCTAAAAAAAAACCAGCTTGGGAGAGTCTGAATGTGATTAACTTTCTTTTGTAATTAAATTGCTAAGAAGTGACCTTAAGTGCAGTTAGGTAAGCATATACTTAATTACTACATGATAAATAAATATCCTGAAGCACAATCTGACTTCTTGAGAGAGGAATAGCAGACCTGGGTAGACAAAGTGGTTGAAACAATGAGGGAAAGGGGAAAGTGTTGCTTGTCCCCTTCTGCTCTAACTAGAACTCTTTGCATTTGAATAGAAAAGTCATAGGTCATAACTTCACTATTTGTTGTTAAATTATTGTCATCACAACATCTCCCTGCTCTTCAAGCAGGGTGAACTCTTGGTACAGCATCTGGGTACACTTCAGAGTGGGTCAGTATCTCCTCTTGGGGAAGCTGTGACAGGGAAGATGCACAGTTCTTCCTCTCTCCTTTCCGTGTTGCTGATAGAAGCTAAAGAAACTGACACATCCTTCAGGATGGCACACACCTCCAGCCACTGGGAGAGAAGATGTTTCGACCATGATGGTTACACACTAGAACTACAGATTATGCTGTCATTTGCTATCATGGCATTCAGAGAAGAACTGTGCTTGTGAGACTCAGTCCCGTCCTATGCACTCACAACAAGCAGGGCTTGGTATCCTCCAATGTAGTTTTGAAGCAAAAGATGTGTATGCTGCAAGGGCACAATGCTAATACATGCTGTCATTAAGACAAGTGAAACTGTTTACTTTAAAGGGAGGGGAAAAAAAGGATCTGACTGGTCCAAAGAATTTTTTAAATTAGTGTTAATATTTTAGATTGTTAGAAAAGAAAATTAACTTTTTTGATTTCTAAACTTTTTCTGTGTTTGATCCCCACTCCAAATAAAATCATAGAATAGAATCATAGAATCATTAACATTAGAAAAGATCTTCAAGATCATCAAGTCCAACCTTTTCACCACAAGATCACCACCTTGTCAACGACCATGGCACAAAGTGCCACATCCAGTCATTTCTTGAATACTTTCTCGGACAGTGATTCCACCACCTTCCTGGGCAGCCAATTCCAATGTCTGACCACACATTCAGTGAAGAAATTCTTCCTCACATCCAACCTGAGCCATGTCCTCTTGTCCTGTTGAACAAACAAAATTGTTTGAAACAGCAAAATTTTGAATTGTGTCATCTTCTAGGAAATAGATAACTCAGTCTCTTTTCCCATTGCAAATATAGTTGCTAAAGTGCTGGGAGATTTCCCATTCTTTAAATCAGTGCTTTTACCACTATGATTCTTATATGATCTTGACAGTTCAAAAAGTGCATGCTCAGGTTTTATTACTTTAACAGCAGATTGATGAAACATTTGAAGGAACTTTGTCTCCTTGAGCTTCACAGGGCTGAATTGGAAGTTGTGTTCACATTTTGAATGAAGCTTTGAAGAAGGTAAAAAGCACTGTGAATTCACTCCAGCCTGCAATTATACTGCTGATAAGATGTTAATGAAGAGAAGCGCTGAACAGAGTCTGCAAAGTAGTTATAATCAAGTCTTGTTGTAATTAAAATTGTCAACAAATTGACAAAGACTTTTAGTGACTTGTACTAAAACCACTAGGATAGCGGAGCTGGGAGCATCTCTGCATACACTGAGGCCAATACCTGAAGCATTGCTTCTTTTCAGGATGACCTTTTCGTTAGGAAATCTTCCTTGTACAGAGTCAAAGTCCTGTTAGCCTAAAGCATCAACTCTACTCCAGGCCAACCACATCTGTTTTGTGAAACTGTATAAAAAATCAGGCAATGATAGAGTGATGTTTTGCCTCTGCCTCTCCTTGCAATGAAGCTTTAGGACTTGATGATCAAGACTTTGTGCATGTGTCCAAGCTTCTAAAACTCCTAGATACTTACAAACCAGGAAAGGAACTGAAATTTCTGTGGGCTGAAATACCTGTGTGCATGTTTGTATACATATCTAAGCACCTCCATGCCTTGGTCTACCCGTGCAAAACTCATTATGTGCACAGCTCACTTTAACAAGACCTGATGTGTCACATCAATGTTATGTACATATTAAATAAAAATAATTTCCTTGCAATGGCAGCAGAAGGGATCTCACAGTCTTTTAGAGTTTCCAAAAAATAGTGTAATTCAATTAAAAAAAATCTATGGTGATTTACTGGCAGTGAGGGTCCAATCCAGGGAAAATGGAGTTCGTCCATTTCACAAGGAATTGGACTGGGTTTGTTTAGTATGACTGGCCAGGCAATGGATGTCTATAGATTTGGTTGTCTGGCTGCAGTTTTTCTGAACCAGGCCATCTCTTTTTAGTATAATGCTGTATTTTTTTCCTTCCATCGTTACATCAAAAGTTCATGGAAAATCATTAACAGCAGTTTCACAACCTTCAAAATGTATCACCACTTTTATTCCTTTGTAGAGGAAAACACACTATGTAACTCTCAGCCTTTCATCCTCAAGTATTTTCCACTTAAAAACAAGTTTGAAAGCAACTTAAACATACAACACATCATATATTTATAAGCCAGGAGTAGAAATCAAACAGCCTAGGCTTGAGGGAAGGATGGAAATAACCCACATCTATTTCTATACATAGACCTTTTTACATATGGCACATAACCTCTGAGCCAAAAAGATTCTAGCAGGAGTTGTGAAACAACTCCTTGCTGTTGAATAGGACAAATGCAATGTGATGTGATTAAAAGGATGATTGTAATATTGTATGTCCCAAAACATTAATAAGCTGGCATTACAAATGCTCCCTTGTAACCGGTTTTGACATCAGCATTATTAACTGTTAATCAAGGAAGAGGAATCACTAGATAAACATTAAGCAATAGTGATCATGGATTGTTAGTAAACATGTGAAGGAACAACATGTTTTTATACGTGGCTACCGTTGACATCTGCACCATAATTTTTTTATTATTGTTGCCACTCCTTTGCCTTTCTGACTAGCTTGAGTTACTGTGTATTTTGGATGGGGGAAGTGGAAGAGAGTATTTGATTCTGCTTCAATTTTGCTTTGTTTTAGACCAAAATAAAAACACTACTAGCAAGATTTGTGAGGTTTTGAAGTTTCTAATTACTTTTTGCAAAATTTTTAACACTTCAAAGGCATCACACATTAGTCCTGCTACAAGCAAAGAATGAAAAGAAGAGGGAGAAAGTTCTGAATAAGGATGTTTTCTTATTTTTTCGTGTCATCATTTGTAAAACTCAATCTGAATTTGGACGGAATGCTTTCAAAGTCTGAGTTCTTCAAACTGTATTATTTAAAAAAAACCAACAAAACCAGACCAAACAAACAAAAAAAATAATGAAAAGAAATAAATACTTTTCCATGCACCTAGTGAAAACAGCATTATGTTTCTTCAGGATTAAAGGTAGCCAAATCAAAAAAAAAAAAAAAAAAAGAAGGAAAGAAAGGAAAGGAAGGAAGGGAGGGAGGAAGGAAGGAAGGAAAGAGAGAAAGAAAGAGAGAAAGAGAGAAGAAAGAAAGAGAGAAAGAAAGAAGAAAGAAAGAGAGAAAGATAGAAGAAAGAAATAAAGAGAGAGAGAAAGAGAGAAAGAAAAAGAAAGAAAGAAAGAACTGGGATGGTTTCCCATGAAAGTGAGGCTGAAGGGTGAGTTTACAGCAGAGTTCTTTGCCTTCTCTAATGGTGGCTTGTCCAGGCTTAAACATTCTGAAGTCTGTGAAGGAACATCCAGACAGTTCATCTAACACACACTGATTGAATGTTTCTGTCATCCTGAATTCAGCTGAGAGGCATCACAACCCTGCTGTACTTCTTCCTCCTTTCTACATCAGTGACATGGCCCCCAGCCCGAGGGGCCTTTATGTCAGCTGTGGATCCTTCCCTGATGGGGAAATTTTAGTGGCTAGTTTAAAGCAGCTGGAGATATCCTTTAAAACACTACAGCAGTCAGGGGAGGGTTAATCAAGGCTCTCCTAAATTTTTCTTAGAAACTTAAATTATTTGCTTGGACTTTAGGGACAGAGCAAATGAGACAAGGAATACACTTTCTTCCAAACATGAAATGTGGTTTTCATGATGTTTCTTTTTTAGAAGCTCTTTGACAATGAAATCAGTCCCTCCTTTATCACTGAATAGGTTTTTTTGTGCATGTTTTTCAAAGCTTGTCAATACCTGTCGAGACCCATAGGACAGGTGTATTTTACATCACCCCACCAGATATACAGATAAAAGTATGTATTTCTGGTTGCCACTTTGCTGTGAGCAACACAGATTACAATGTTGCAGTGTCAAGTTCTCCCAGGGAAAGGCTTGAATGTACGGCCAACAAACCAAAAAATGTATATTTTGCATTTCAGAGTAAACAACTGCATCATGTAAGCATATTCATTTTAGGATATATAATCTGGATGTGATACACTAAAGGGGTAGCCAAGCCTTCCCTGCACATTCCCACTTAATTTTTCAGTTCTGTCTCTTTCTTGCAGCCAGGCACCTGGAGTTTTTTGTCTGTCTCTAATTTAAAGCAACAAACTCAGGTTCTGTACCTGAGCCCTCTGAGGCTGTGCTCCAGGAGAGGTCCATATCCATGCTTAGGCACGAGGGAAAAGTTATCCTGATGCAGTCAATGCCATGAACACAGGGAATTGATGACTTGGCATTCAAGTGCCGAGTCATCAATCATAAAGAATCAATCTTCACTCCCTGAGGAGCTGGCCCCAGGCAAACATAATTCTCTCTCACTGCCACAGACCTGATAGCTCTTGTCCCATTTGTAGGGATTGTATCTGTTCTTATTTCAACATTGATTCACTTGGCATTCAGGAGTATTTTCCAGATTCCCAGAAAATGTCACCTAATTCATCCTCTCTAAAAGGGGTGGTGATGCTTGTATATTAGAGTACCCTAATACTTGTTTTTTCCAAGTAGTACATTACACTCTAAGAGCTGAATGGAAAACAAGATCCCGTTGGTTTCTGTATTGCCTTTCATGCATGTGATTTGAGGAAGGGGAATGGTAGGCACAAAAGGAGGGCTGTTAAAAGCTTTTGAGTGCTTTTAACTCAGTCAGGCTTTTCATGTCTGTCAGCAAGTAGGTTAATCAGTAAGCCTTATTATTTGTATTCCAATGGCAACTCAAAGGCATCGTTCTGGACTACGCCAACATTGTGAGCTAGGACCTATACTTACCACAGAATGAAAGCTGGGCCTTACATGCTTAAAGCTCATACACTAGAGAATTGATTTCTTTTTTTTTTTTCCCCTGAAACAAAATGTCCTGAAAAATATTAAGGTATGTAAGCCCAGTGAATTCCAAGAATTTGGAGTGCTGGCTCAGGAGCATAATTGCTATACTCACTGGATAGGAGGAAGAAAAGGGGTTTATTTTTTCTTCTTTTTTTTTGCCTTAAATTATTCTTAGTCCTAGACAGGGAGTCAAAATAGCCAACTCCCAAGCACCAGAATATGTAACTAGCTAATTATATGTGAAAGAGTGGAGTGCATTTACAGTGCTCTCTTCCGCATAGGTTCTTATTGTAATTTGGGACTTGAAATCTTGAAAGCTGGTATTTGGAGCTTAGAAATGCTCCAATAATTAGGAATCTGCATCACATTTTTCTCATTAGAGGCAGAGCTGGTTCTCAAAACCTGCTGGGGAGAGCACTTCTCCAGAAAACGCAAGACTTTTTTCAGTGCTCCTACCATGCTGCGGGGAGTAGGGACTCACATCTCCTGCACCTCAAAAACCAGTCTCGATTACTGGTGCACACAGTGCTTCAGGAGGTTACATTCCTCTTTCCACTTGGCCTGAACTGATCTAACATTGTGCTACAGGCTAAGAATGATCTCAACCATCCCCTGCTCCTGACTGTGATCTCCTGCTATTACCTTACGTGAGTTCCAGAAATCATGCAACCATGGAGTGAGATGATGCAGTTCAATGCTTTGGCTGAAAATAATTTCAGGAAAAAAGAAAAAAAACCCTAAATGTTTGATTTTTGGTCAGAGAAGCAAATTGATGAGATTTACTTTGTGGTCACCAGTGTGCTGAATCTGACATGAGGTCAGGAAGGGGATGGAGGGGATGGATGGCTGACTTCTCTCAGGCGCAGCCAACATTAGGTCATGAAAGGGCAGTGCCCACATTTGAGATATTGTATAATCATGGCTGGCAAAATCCTAGCTTTAGAAGCAGGTTGTGTAAGAGAATGTTGGAGGGATCAGAGGTCTTGAAATTTCAAACACTGCTGCAAGCACTAAGCAATGTAAACCTTTTTTAGACTTTCATCCAAACTGTTCTTTCCTCTACTTACTGGGGAGTTGGTCAGATGTCTAACCTTGCTCGTTATTTCCTACATTTCTTCTGTTTTCCTCTTTGTGGAAAACATATATATATATATATATATATATATATAAATTTTAGTATTTAAAGGAATTATGGGTAATGACTAAAAACAATAATGATAAATTTAAACATTTAGGGACTGGAAAGAACACATATTCTGTTGCTGTCTTTTGTCAGAGTAAGATACACTGATGTGGAACTAGAATCCCTTTTTTTTAAGGGGGAGGAGAGAAGAAAACTAAAGAGAATGTATTCACTCTAGATGAAATTCATATAAAGAGTATAATGGAAGCAACTTAGACTTCACAATTTAGCTCAAGAGGGACTTTCATAGTATAGGAAAATTATATGAACTATTCATATAGGTCTGAAATTCCCTTCTCACAGATAAACTGGGGTAATGATAGTAAATTTCTACCTTGCTACTCCAGCACTAAATTCCTGGTCTACAGGGAACTTATAATCATATTTTACTTGCCTAGAAGAATTTTTGTTCCAACTGCTTTGCTGATCTGGAATAAATAATTAGTAATACCAGAATTTAATGAAAATTTCTCGTTTATTTTATGGTTACAAGTGTAGCAAAATACATTTTAACAAAGTTTGGGCAAATCTCTAAACCAAACCTTCAAACCACCCAAGTTTTGTTCATTCTAAGCTTTAATGCTTGGGAAAGTGACCAATGAGGCATAAAGCAAATCTTATTGCTTCATCAGATGGTGAGTGCAATTCATGATCTACTGACAAACCCAGCAGAGAATGCTGAAATATTGTGGTCACGCCTAATAAAATAGCAGGTACAGCCTGCAGTTAGGGCAAAGACTAATCTCAGCTTCATGCTCTAATCTTTGCTGAAGCCAATGGGAGTAACCTTGGCCTCAGTTCAACAAAATATTTAAGCACATGTTTAAGCCTAGAACTGTAGCTAGAGTGATTGTAGGCTACAAATGAAAGAAAGTAGGAGCAAACTCTCAGTGAAACCAGCTGAGATTGGCCACCTAGCTCCTCTTACTAAGTTCCATAGGAAGAGCTCTTAAACACTCTTTAAGTTCCCTTTGTAATTTTTTTTTTAATTTGAAATGTTCTTAAGTAAAATATTTAAACTGAGGTTTTACATTTAGCTGAATTAAGCTTTGAATAGAAAATATGTCCCACTGAACTGGGACAGTGATGATTCTGGTGGCCAAATAAATGCACACAAGACCTATAAAAAGTGGGTTAATTAGCCAGAAAGTTTCCGGGAGACTCAGGCAGACATTCACAGTCCCTGCAAAAACAGAGATGCAGAGCCTTGCTGAGACAATGAGGGACCTACTTGCATGATGAATCCATGATTATCTTTCTCTCCACACATTTCTGCTTGTCCTTCTCACCTAGCTTAGGAGAGCTCTTTTCAGAGAGAATTTCAAGGGCTGCTTTATTTGTTAGGAGACAAGGAGGCACTAATAAATTCCTCTGTGTGAGGTATTTAATTACATAATAATGTGTACACTAATCAAGGTAAATGTGTTTGTGAAAACACCTTGATATGGGAACAGTTAATCACCCAAGGCATTGCTTCTTAACACACCTTGGAAGTTAACTTAATTAAATTAATTAGAACAATGAAAAAATGAACTGTTTATTGGTCTACAATGGCCCGAAGCGAGCGCTTTTCCACCAATGCTAGAAAATCTCCCAGACTGCAAGTCTTTTTTTTTTTTTTTAATTCAGTACCTCTAGTTCTTGCACTTATGGCAACTTGTGAGGAGCCTGAAATGGATGGCATTTTCCTCTACAGCAATGACATTTGAACTCTTCATCTGCAGGAACCAGGTGATTTGTACCCAGAAGTGCTATACCTGCAGCCAGGATCCAGAAAATGAACTCATCTGTGAGCTGATCTGTGCAGCTATGTGCTAGTTAGAAAAGAGCAGTTAATACGCAGGGGATATGCTTGTTCACAATCAAAAGCCAGCAGAGACGTGTGGAAAGGCACCTTATTTTACCTCCAGTAAGCTTTGCATTAGATCTTATTATCCATTATAGCTTTCTGTGTCCAAATATTGTGTTCAGTGCAGCCATTAGCTATCCTGTTTTTCTGGTGGATGTAGCTGACAAATGTTTTCCCCTGTGGCAACAGCAAATTCTTGTTGACCACACCTTTGACAGACATACAGCTTGTCTGTAGGAATGTGGTTGTGTGTTTGGTCACAAGTGAAGCTGCTGTTAGCTGTATGTGCACACCAGGGCTGACTTAAGCTGCAGATTTGTGTATAATTTATCATTCTGTCAGGACAATATTGACGTGGAGAAAAAGCAGACGTACTCTTCAAAACCTTTCTTTCCTGCTCCCTTGTCTCCTCCTCTTTAGCTCCGAAGAAAAAATTCCTACAGTGCCATAGGGAGATGGATCTAATAGATGAAATACATATATTTTATTTGCTTACCTTAAACCACAAAAATCACCTTGACTTGATTCCTAGTGTGGTGACACAAAGGTTTGTGTTAGGTTGTAGGAGAGGTTGGATGAGGACATGGTAAGGAGGACTCAGTCAAAACAGTAGCTTATGCTGACTTAAATCATGCATGAAATCAATGCTGTATCAAGTCACACTGAGTGATGTCAGCAGTAAGGTTGGAAGTTCATGAGGCAAATGGTTGCTCATAGCTTTTGTCATGAACTGACCTTTTAGAAATGTCCTAGATCACTCCCTCTAGGACACCCAGTGAGACTGGTCCGGGACAGCAAGACCTGTGGATGACTCAGAACCCTGATACTTCTGTGTCATTTGATCTCAGATGAAGCAGGGGAGAAAGAGCTTCTTCACTGCCATGAGTCTGAGATGGGGACTGGTCTTTCAAGGAGCCTTTCTTTCTTCATTATGGTCACTTGTTAATGCTTGCAAAAGAAAAGATGTAGCTCCTCAGTAGACTAGTTTTAAAGAGACGTAAGTTATCACCAATACTCAAGGCATAATACCTGTGAGCCAAGACTGCCCTGCTCTAGGCATTTCACAAATGTTAGAAAAAACAATGGGCTTAGCTCCAAACTGATACTCCAAGGCCAGCTGAGATACTAGATGAACTTTAGGGTCCCTCCCAATCTAAGCCAAGATGCTTCATAAATACTGGACTGGCTTTTGTGTTTGCCAGTCTGAAGAGCAGGATGATACTGTGCAGTTAAAGGTCCAACTCAATGGCCTTTCAAACTCGAATACACTTCTCAGTAGGGGACAAATGGCAGCCTCTACTCCTTCATAAAAACTTTGTCTTTTGTAGTTCCCAAGAGTTTAATGATACCCATTCAAAACAATACCAACATGCGCCCCAAACTGATTCCTGCAGGTCGTGCATCCTGGGAATTCGCGCAGATGCACAGCTGGATCCGGAAGCAGACTAGCCGTATCAATGTGGCTTTGCACCCCAATCTATGTGTCCTGCTGCTCAGCTTTGCAGTTTGAATGCAAACTTCTGTTCATGCAGTAAGAGTAGTGCCAGCTCTGGAGCTGACATGGCCAACAGTAGCCCAAGACTCTCCTCATCATACCCTATTGGTGGGTGCTGATGAGCCTTGTGAAATGGAGAGCTTGATTTACTGACCTGAGTATGTTAGTGGCTGAGTCATGGATGGCAAAAAAACCCCCCAAAACCAAAGTTCTGGTATTTTCAATTAATTATTTAGATAGAGATTTTCTTCCTAGGTAGCAGTCATTTCTACCAACCGTCCTTTGATTTTCAGGACCACTGAAGGCATCCCTAACCAGTTTAAGAAATAAGGACTGTTAAGAAATGAGCTGCAGGTACACTTCTGGCCTTCATTTTTTTAGCCATGTAAAAATGTTTCAGCTGTCACTGCAGTACCTCCCTGCTGCCCCTCACTCACCTGTATGATCCAGTCTGTCGTATTGTCACAATTGGAACATAGCATATGAAAAGAGGGGAGAAGGCGACATTCTGTAAATATGTGGTACCAGTGTATTCTACTTGCATTTCCTAATCAGGCTATTTCTGAAATCTCTATTTTCTTCTGCTCCCAGGTTTTAGGTGCATTGCTTTTCCAGGCAAGTGTTGGTTGTTCTCACTTCATTTATTTGTTCTTCCCCCTCACCCCTACCTCCCCTCCTTTATGTATGTTTTGTTATCTTAGAATGTTTTTGTTAGTTTGTGTGCATGTGCAAATGTGTTAATAATAATTTTGGGACTCTTTCATCAGAACCTATTATCACAAACCTATGTTGTTGCTATGTAACAACATAGATAAATCGTGCTGCTGTTCCAACATTTATTTTTTTTTATCTCTGTGCTTTCAGTTCTTAATTCTCTCTTTCTTCCAGAGTTTTCTCCCTTCCTCTCCCCTGGAGAAGTCCAAAAGGTGTACATCACACACACACCCCTGCACAAACATGCACACACACACACACACTCCTATGCACACACAAACAGAAAGAAACACTGGGGGAAAAATATCCTTTCAATTCCTCCCATACTGTTTGTTGACTTATTTATTTAATTTCAAGGTCTCTTCTGGAGCTGAGAAATAAGACACGACAAGGCATGTGTTATACCGAGATAACGCATACCTTTGGGGAAGTGTGAAACACAAGGCAAAGAGGAGTGCCTTCAATGACCCAAGATGAGAGTTATCTTGTGGTAACACACACCTAGATGTGTCCCATTATGGCTGTGAAGGATAGGGAGGGAGAAAGTGGAAATAAAAGGAATACTAGAACTTAAATTCCTTTTATTGTTATTATTATTTTTAAGTTAGTCTGCCGCGTGTCCTTCTATCATAAAAAGGAGAGTAGAATTCCAGCCAACAATCCTGTGGGACATCCATTATAATACAAAATAATGCATGCAAAGATGATAAAGCCAGAAGGGACACTCACATTCACTCTTACTGTGGATAGTTCCACATTGCAATTTATTAAGTGTCACAGAGTTACTCAGCATTGGATTCAATGTATTTGATTACATTCCTTCCCAAAAGGCATCCATACTACTTTTGAAGACATCAAAACACAGGGAATCTATTACTTACTTGGGTAATTTGTTCCAATAGTTTGTGACCCCAGCTATTAAAAAGTTGTGCCTTCCTACAAATTCGATTGTCTGCCAGTTTGAATGTGTCCAATAATTTCTGCTTGTTCTGTCATATTGCATTAGGTGAAACTACATATCCTACCTTGTCCTGCCTGTGTTGTAATCTAGTCACCTTCTGGCTTTCGTTTCAGAAAATTAAGGGAATTGATTTCTTTTAATTCTTCATTAAGAACATATTTGAAACCTTATGATAATTTTTTTAAGGCTTCTTTATCTCCTGCTTTTCGTCAGCAGCTTTATTTCTGTGCTGGTTTTGCTGGGGTAGACTTAACTTTCTTTACAGTATCTGGTATGGGGCTGTGTTTTGGATTTGTGCAGAAAAGAGTGTTGATATCAGAGAGATTTTTCTGTTATTGCTAAGCAGCACATAAACAGCATCAGAGCCCTGCCAGTGAGGGGGCTGGGAGTGCTCAAGGCTTTTGGAAGGGACACAGCTGGTACAGGTAACCCCAGCTGACCACAGGGATATTTCAGCCCATGTGATGTCATGCTCAGCACACAAAGCTGAGGGAAGAAGAAGGAATGGGGGATGTTCAGAGTGATGGTGTTTGCCTTCCCAAGCCACTGCTATGCATGGTGGAACCCTGTTTTCCTGGGGATGACTGAACACCTGCCTGCCCTTGGGAAGTGGCGGACGAGTTCCTTGTTTCACTTTGCTTGCACATGTGTTTTTTTCTTAGCCTATTAGGCTGTCTTTATCTCAAGCCCTGAGTTTTCTCACTTTTACTCTTGTGATTCTCTCCCCCATGCTGCTGGTGGGGGAGTGAGGAAATGTCTGCAGGGGGCTTTGTTGCCAGATGGGGTTAAACCATAACCATTTCTCAGCACTGTGATGTCTCTAATCTCACCAGTAACATTTACAGAAAACATCATCATTTCCCAATCTCTACTCCTTATTTCTGAGTTTGGACACAGAATGAAAGTTTATGTAGGCATATTGCATTTGTGTTTTTTTTTTTTTTTTTAAATCAACATGGGAATCCATGGTGAATGTAAAGAAATAAAGGAAATAAACTGGTTATTACTTATCCTGCGAAGTCCTAGAGGTTAAAGGCTTGGGTGGGATGAATATGACTCCTTGGTTGAGTGTGCAATGATTCTGGTTTCCTTACCAATGAACTTCTTTTTTTTGAAGTGTAGGATCTTCTTTCTACAGAAAGCAAAGACATTTTGGACCTTCCTTTTCAAGGTATAATCATGTTACAGTGACACTCATTTTTATATGGCTGCCATTTTCTGAGCCAGCCAAGTGATTTTCCTGTCCCCATCCTTACTTGCCATCCTGTCAATCTCTGTGCCATCTGCAGATTTTAGCTGTAGTGATTTCTTATTTACTTATTGATGAAAATATTGAATAATGCTACACCAGTTACTAAGCCATTAGAAACAGCTCCCTCCTAAATCCTGGGATCATACAACATTAAGTACTGCATTTTGAGACCTGACAGTTAGCCAGGTCTTAATCCATTTAGCATATCTTTTATTCATATGGTATGGTGATAATTTTAAGATTAAACTGTTTTTCAGTACAGTTAGATATAACAAAACATATTGTAAAAAACAATGAGATGAAAGGAGTCTTATCTTTTATCAGACCTTTCAGACACACAGAAGTAAAACCCAAAACAACAAAAACCACACAACAACAAAAAAAAAATCAACCTGAGAGGTTCAATCTACATTTATTTGCTTAACAAGTGACTCTTTTTTTCAAACATCAAGCCTTTGAAGTCACTGGAATTTCTCAGTGATTTAAAAAGTATACTGATCCAAGCAAAAGGTGAGAAAAGATTGCTGTGGTCCTTTCTTTAGCACATGAACTCATCTCATACTATGTGCAAAATCTTTCTAAGCATAATCTTAAAAACAACTGTTTTCCTGTGTGACCTGGGTGAATTGAATTCAGTATTTGTTGTAGCAAATTGTGCTCAATACCCAGTAGAATGAAATCCTTAGATTAATAGATTTTAAGGCCGGAAGGGAACATTATGATTATGTGTTCTGACCTCTTGCATAGCGCCTGTCATGGAATTTTAGCCAGTAATTCTCACCTCAGGCTCAATATCTTGTGATGCATAACAGTCTATTACTACAGCAAGTGTTGGGCTTCTTTGGTGCTGCCTACATGTGAGTCAACTCTTTTCAGAATCAGGTTCCTGGTAATGTGGGGGTGGTTATGGAAAGGGCTGGAAAATAACATATGTGTAAGCATTTATTTTTTAAGGGAAGGTAAATATTTCATATTCACATATGAACACACATAAAATCATAGAATCATGGAATCCTAGAACAACTCAGATTGAAAGGGACCTCCAAAGATGATCCCTTTCCATCTTCTGTGGGAAAGGGAGCTTAGATAAAATTATCTAGCACGCTGTCCAATTGCACCTTGAAAACCTTCAGTGATGTGGACTTTGCCATGTCAATGTGGAGGTTGCTCTGAGTGGTTGCTCCCATTATAAAAAAAATTTCTTGCATCATGCAATACATCAAGATGAAACTACTTCTGCTGCAACTTGTTCCCATTGCCCCTTGTCTTCTCTATATGACTCTTTGGAAACAGGGAGTCCCTGTACTCTTTCTAGCTATTCATTAGGTTCAGAAACATAGTGATGACGTTCCCCCTGAGACTTCACCAGTGTGACAAGACCTCAATCTTTCACTCTTCTCATAGTGCAGCTTATCCAGTCCTTTAGATCACCCTTACGGGTCTCTGCTGGAACCTCACCAGTCTGTCCACAACCTTTTCTAGCTGTAAAGACCAAAGCTGGACCAGGTGCAGCCATAAGTGGGCTGAGTAGAGTGTTTTTTTACCTGTAGATGCAGCCCAGGACTTGACTTGCCTTTATTGTTGCAGCACCACATTTTGAAGCATATTTTGCTTTTTGTCCACCAGTAACCAGAGATCCCTTTCAACAAAGTTGCTCCCCAGCCACACAGAGCATAGTTTGTACTGAGCTCTTTGATTATGCCAGCACAGAACATTTATATTTTGGAAATCTTGCTGCACTGTGGAGAGCAAGGGAGCTCCATGCTCCAGCTGACCGAAAAGCCTGAGGACTAGATATGGCTCAGGGCATGTCTACCTTGACAATTCAGCTTGGATCAGGAGCATATTTCTGAAGGGACCATTGGATCTTTCTCAATTATTACTTGGACAAAGTGAATTTGAAGTGTCTGAATGAGATCTTCTATTGACAAAACTGATATCAGTTGTGAACTTCAATAAAGTAACTAATGTGCTCCTGTCCTTATGCTTGTGGGACCACCCTGGGGCTAGTGTGAGGTAAAAAATTGTGCAAAGATATATAGGGTAGATATTGGGCACTCAGCAGCAGTTGATTCTGCACATCTACTGAAGTCACATCACTTTGTTTGCTAATGTAAATGCATCCTCAATATTTCCACATCATCCCAGCCTGTGCAATGTCTCTGAGACTAAGCACCTGTGCTCTGCAAACAGGGAGAGTTATCCCCAATTCAGAAGCACTGCTTCAGCTTTATCTCTAAGCAAATAGGCTTTGTTGGTCTCAGCCTGCACCGGAAGGAATCTGCTTTGAAGTCAGCCACAGGGCACGGTTTATCTACACTTTGAATAATTATCAATAAATGAAAGCTGAATTCTTTACTGTGGTACCTTTCTACCCTCAGCTCTTCAATTTCCTCTCCTCTGCTGTGTTGCAGACAAGAAGCTGGGTACTACCTTATATCATGCATGAAGTCACACGTTTAGACTGTATGAACCTGTTCTTCCAGATGCAGACCTGATGGCACTGACTAGCAGTGTCCTGGGATACTCAGAAAGTTGTTTATAATACCTCCTTTTTATAGTAGAAAAGGGAGAGATGAAAGGAAACTTAGAAAAGAATGAGATCTTCAATCTCAAAGCCAAAATTGCAGTAGTCAGTGAGTGTCCATATGGAATAAATTTCTAGACTCTCTGTTTCTTAGGATGTTGAGGTATGCATACAAGCTGACATCCATGTTGGTAGTCTCAACAGTTCATCTCCAGATCATCTGGGCATATATTCTGAACAAATTATGTACACTAGAGGCTAGATGGAAATTTTGATGCTGTGAGGAATGTACTTTGTGAGCCAGACAAGGCTTTGAGCATTCAGTGGGACTGATGCACCTTGTGTAACACACAGATAACTGCTAGCAATTTTTCTGAGTACCCTTTCCTCAAGGACAATAAACTTGTTATTGCTTCACAGAGAAAAAAATAGGTCTCATGTATGCCATTTTTTTAGTTCTTCAGTCAGTTCTCAGGGTGCTGGTCAAGATGGCAGCCTTTGCAAATATGAACAGAGTTAAAGCACAGTAGGGATGTAATGAAGTGAATTCTTCAGCATGTAAGAGTAGCAGATTTTTATACCAGTCCTGCCAAGGGCTCTCACCATTAGTGACGTGTACAACATTAACTTGTATTCCCAGGAACCTAATACTTAAATTCTTTTGAACACATTACTGGAAACAGGCATGCTAAGGGGTTGTCACTCTACTCACTAATAATGCCATATCCATTATTATCTTCAAATGCCCCCTTTTAGAACTTTGCTGATCCCACTGAATATTCTGGGTAGCTGAGTTTTCAAAACATATTCATTCCCAGTAGAGCTCTATGCTCTGTTGATTGGCTGCCTCCTTTCCTGATCACGCTGTGAACTTTAGTGGATGAAATTTTATACATAATCATGCTGCATTCTTTGCTGATTGAGCCGCCTATTATCACTGTTTATATAGCTATTACATTCTGCATTTGCTAGTCCAGTTTCAAGCTTGTTTTTCCCCCAATATATTATGCAAAATAAACTGAACAGGAATTACAGTATTTCCAACCTGCTGTGTCTTCAGAATCTAAGATAGCAAAATGCTTAGGTTTTCTTTCAAATAGTAGGATAAATGATTCTCCAAAGATTGAAGCTGCTGGTTATGGAAAGCTTGTGCCACTTACTATATGCAAAATAGGAAGATTTACAAAGAAACTGATTGCATCTTTATTTGCTTTATCAAAGAATCTAAAACCGTAGCTGAAACTATAGAAAATGCACTTTAGTGGTCTTAAAACAAATGATATCCCCAACAGATTTGTCAACAGCTTAACACATAAGCCCTGGCTGCTGAAGCAAAAAGCATCTGGAATTTCTACTGCTAGAATATGCACCTTAATAAGGAATAGATTCAAAAGTTCAATTCCTGAATTGTAGAGCTTGGTCAGCGGAGTTTTGCAGCTGAACAAGCGTCGTCTGTGCAGCTGGTTTTGCCAAAAATAAATAAATAAGGAGAAATGAATAAACCAGCACTCAAAACTATGAATCTTCCCTAATAATAAAATATGCAAAAATGATAGTAAACTCTCTCCATTTATTAAATTAAATTATGCATCTCAATCAGCAAAGTGTGCAACAACTGCACTCAAGAAGGGCGTCACTAAATCAGGGGAAGATACAGCCCAATCAGGAAAATTTAAAAACTTAATCATTAAATTAGGCAACACTACCAGAACCAAGGTAAATAAAAAGGAGATAAACTGTGCAGGCTGATCTTTGCTGGCCAGGACATTTGAGAGGGAGACTGAAAAACAACATTGGATAATAAATAGGGCAGTTTCCCAGGGGAACCAGACCTTTAGGTGATGTAAGTGATTATTACTGTAATGAAGTCACTGGAGCTGTATCAGTTCTTTTAAATACCTGGTACAAAAATTGCATTGTGACTCTCTCTTTATAGAATCTTAGTTCTTTTGTACTCTAATTAACACTGCTACTGCTACCTACCCCCACCTGGACACTATTCCATTAGGAAAGCAAGCAATTGCAGTTTAGTTTTAATTTGTGTAACTTTCGCAACTTTCTCCAAATAATCTTCTGTTAAGGAAAAAAAAATAAATATCTTCCACCAGTAACAAGTTAAAAAATCAACCTTCGTGCTCAGATGTCTTCTGACAGCCTTGAAACAGGTAAGCCTGCAGGGCAGTTTGGGGCAGATGTTAAAAATGGCTCTAGGGGGCTAAAAGGTATAAAAGGAAAAGATTTGAATACAAAGGCAGTGACTTGAACAGAAAGTTTTCTATTGAAATGTGTGGGAGAAGAAACATTCCAGGCAGACCTTGATGACAATATTTTGGCGTCTCTAATCAAACAAACTGTTGTAGGATGGTGTATCTGCATGATTAGAGAGTCCTTGGATATCACAAAGAAGAGAAAATCATACAAATAGATAAGATGGTATCAGGCCCTGTATAGCAGAAAAAAAAAAAGGTTTACAGACTGTATTGTCAATAAATGTATCAACCTTTACCATTAATTTCCAAGTTAGATCTGACCTTTCAATGATGTCTGCAAAAGGAATATAACTACACCAAAAGCAGCAGCCACTGCCCTGGAGAGTCTACAGTCCACCAGACAGACCAGGTGAAATTAAGTAGAGACACAAAGTGATTACACAGCTAAACTGAGGAACAAAGGAAAGCCAGTATCGAAGCTGCTAAACCTCACTGTCCTTGCTTGCTCACAAACTTTTGTAGTGCTGTAGCACAGGGCTTCCTAGATTGCCTTTCCCTAACCTGTCTCAATTGTGACCTGTCAGTCCTCGCTGATCGGCATGTTTGTGAGGACTGGGAGCCTGAATATTTACCCAGGGCCTTTGGTGGGTGCTTATGAGTTTTCCTAGCCTGTGTCAACATGCCACTGCTATTATCTTTACCTATATCAAGTAGGCTAAAGGCAATCTGTTCTGAAATCTTGTCTCCATTTTGCTGGGTAGACATATGCTTAGTCAAATCCTTAAGGAAAGCTGCCACTAATACAGTGTACGGAGGAGCTGAAGCTACTGAGCATTACAGGTGTTTATTTAACCTTGGCATACATGGGAAAACTATAATGATTTGTTTTGTACCTGAAGGCCCAGGGAGGATTATGCTGCCTGTCTACTGTCTGTATGTGAGGTGTGTGAGCAAGGCAACTTAAAAGACAGAGCCAATTTCTGTGCTTCATCAGGATCAAACATTTCCATTAAAACACTAACTTTTAAACATTAACATTAGTCTGAAATAATTATAAAATAATTCTCCCTGTGGCCATTATATCCTTAAGTGAGACGAGGTAATTTCTGCTGTTAGTGTTCTGAGCATTATTTTTCCAGCTTTCTTCTTTAGCAATTCTTTCCAATAAATTCAGTGCTCTTGAAAATCAGATACTAATTTAAACAGCCCAAGAAGGAAGGTGCTAGAGAACACTAAAACATAGACATGCATAAAAATGAGCTCACACACATACACAGGCAATAAATGCCCAGACACACACAAGCATGCAGAATCTCTCCTGAGGCTTTGCATTCTTGATGGTTCTATCCCATGTCATATTTTACAGGTCATGGGGCCATAAGGGAAATGCATGCACAGTCCAAATGCAGTTGCCACAAACTGGCAGATGTCTGAAGCAACCATGGTTTCGGGAGGGGAGATAAAATTCACAGCTTAATAGGGCTCTGAGAGGTAAAACATACTTTCACCTTCTTCATGTTTCCCATGGTAAATTACGGTCCTGCTCCCACTAGAGTTTACAGGAGGCGAAATACCCAACACCTCTGGGGAAGGGCTGGGTGCCCACAAGTCATTGATTCACCAAACACACAGGTGTGTGCTTCAGAGCTGCCGACTTCAATAAGAACTGCCCATTTGTTCCCTGCTGTTATTGAAGCCACTGGCTCTGAAGCACATGCCTGTGTGCTCTGCAGAGACAAACCTTGGACTGAGTTGGACACAAGCACTCAGACCTCTTAAATTGACTAAAAACCACCCACAAAACATAGATGCACACATTTCACCTCTTCATCATGCCCTGAAAATCAATGCATCAGGAAACAGAAGAGCTTCTCTAAAATATTGAATAGTGGATGAGAAGGTAAAATACCTGTGATGTGACACTGTTTTACCTGAAATTGTTCCTCAAGTAGCATTTGGCCTTTACTTAATGGTGCAACCACTTGTTATAATAAGACCTGGAAGTTTGTTTATCCATTCACTTACTTACTGGAGGGTATCATTATTTAATTTCTGAACTGTTGCACCAGGGGTATATAGGATTGGGAAGCATTTCCCCTTTTTCTAGATGAGATAGGAGGGAAATTTATGCGTACAATTGGGGAAGGATACTTAAAAAATGTAAAATGTTTCATTAAACAGAAACTTACCCCAGCTGTTCATTTCATTTTTATACCTCACAGAAAGGAAGCCGCTGCTGATGGCTGTTCAAGGCATCTGGTGTCTTATTTGAGGTAGTTAGTTGCGAATGGACGATCATAGATGTCCGTGTATTGGGGAGAGTTTCTAAATCCTCCTCTGATTGGCTCTCATCACTGGAAGCATCTGCAGACTTTTATAACCCCTCAGTTCACTGCAGTGACTTAGTCCTTTGCTACCATTAATGAACCATCAGAATATCATTAGTGCCAGGAGAGAGTGCAATTCATCTCACAAAATACAGATGTTTATATATGAGGTGGCCAGTCCAGGACTTCCTTACAGTCAGTGGGCAGAAACATGTTTAGGTCCTGTATATCTGTAAAATGGTGCAGCATGTTTGTGCTTTTGTTTTTTTTAAACCAATACAAAAAAACCCCATGACAGACACTTTGAAAGGAAAGGTTCAGAGGTAATGTTTCAATGAAAACTCTCTAAGAGGAATATAAGCTCATTATCTTTCTTTTTTTTCAGCCTCCTCTTCCTCCTATTCTTCCCTTTTATACACCTTAAATCCTCTTTACTAGAAGCAAAAATTTCATGTATTGGGGGAAGATGTGATGAACATTTTGACTGTTGTTTAGCTGTGGGGTTTATTACCTGATTGATCAGTTCATACACTGATATAACAGGCACAAGCTCTGCCATTGATTCAGGACTGAGCATTTATTATTAGAAAATTATTTAGTCTATGTTAAGCTTTTTTTTCTTTTTTACAAAACAAAGAGTACTGATTTTTTAATACTTAAGTTTGCAGTTTGGTAGTATTCTCTTAGCATAATACATGGGAAATTTTAATGACGCCTTCTGCATTCAAGTATTGCACATTTAGAAGACCTTTTTTTAAAGCAGATACTGCTCTGAACAGTAATTTATTATTACAATACTTCAGGAGCTGTTTCTAAGAAATAGAGAGTAATTTTTAAAAGGAATAATTTTCCATATTAATTCTTATTTGACCATGTCCCTTCCAGTATAATTATATTATTTTTTTCATGTGACCTAACTTCAAACTGTCTTTTGAAAATATTACTTTTACAAAGTATTTACGCATTTTTTAAAAAAATATATTGTTAAGATGTTTCTTTAATGAGAATCTGCGTGTAAAATTTATACTGTATGTTACTATCATTATATATCTAATTGGCCAAGTGCATAGAAATGGAAAATGGAATTTTTTTGATGATAACAAAGCATGCATGTTTCCAGGTGTAAAGTATTTAGCTGCAGCTGTGTAATTGTATTGCTGAGTCAAACAGGCAGTCTTACAGTCACTGACAATTAATCTTGCAATTTAATTTTAAATCTCTACATTCTCTGTTCAGTTTTCTTAATTATTAAATATTAACTTTCCTTTTTAGAACAATTCCTATATAAGAAGTCCATTTCATGTAAGTACTTTACGCTGCTATGCAAAGAATAATATACAATAACAACATAAGATGTTGAGGACAGGATTTATTTCACCTACTTTGAGTTGCCTAAAAATTACATACTTGGTCTAAGGAAGATAACCAGACCCTGTTTATATTCAGTGGAGAGAAATGGGCACCTCAGAGACGGATTTGTCCTGCCTGTGTCAGACATCTGGCTTAAGTTGGGACAAATCACTACTTGGAGCTGTCTGTTTTTCTCTGCTGACTGCAGAGAGACCCTAGGTGATTATTTTAGGCCATTCACCTTTCAGACAGCGAAGGTTAGTTGAGATGAATCCTATCTCTAATTGTGGAAACCCAGATGGCAGGGAAGGTAAAAAAAAAAAAAAAAAAAAAGAAGAAGATGATGAAGCAAGAGAAACAAGCCAACAACAACTAAAATACGTTTCTTGCATTTGTTTGAGAAAGAGCAGGCAGGCACTGCATTTAAAACCAGTGCATAAGGTTCTATGTTCATCATGTAAAAGCTATGGCAAAGAAATCTGTGTTCTTCATGTGTGTGGATGTGTGTAAAGGGATTAAGCAGTTTAACACATGCTTATGCTTCCAAAATATCTTTTGGATTGGACCCAAATTAGATTTACTCAAGCCCAGACACCTGTTTAAGGTTGTGATGACACTGCCATATGGTGGGTCAGTTGCTGCACACATACAGACATGATCAGGTTTATTTGGTCAGTTCAAATAATAATAACCCAGGCACCCACTGTGGCCCCAGAGCATGGTTTTGGTACATGAGATCCATAAGATTCACAGCTATACTTCCCTAAGGTAGCTGCAGCTATCTTGGGCTACCTGCCTGTGACACACTAACATCTTGTTTTGTGGAATTACCTGAGGTCTGTCTTATGTTGCCAAAAATGTTGGCAACACAGTGTGAAAAAACCCTCACCGTCCGCTCCTCCAGCCTCACCTCTACCTCTGTTGCAAGGTACTGCTTTACCAACACTCTCAGGAATAAATGCATAACAGTTTCCAAGCTTTGGGGTTTCCTTTGTACTATTTTTGGTTTTCTATCAAGCACAAAAGAGATAGAGTGTGATGTCACACGCCCACCCTGGATAGCTATGTCAGGCACTGTAGTGTGATATGAAAAAAAAATAAAAAAAGAAGATCAAAGCACTTGGCCTTTATAGAAAAAGAGTGGGTTCAGCAATGTTTTTAAGAAAAATAGTATAATTAGAATGCTTGTTCCTCTTGGACTATAATTAAATGCAAGCACAATTATAAAACTACTTAAAAATAGGGAAAATTATTTAAAATCAGTTAATTCAGGATTTTGAAGTAATTTGCATTTCACAGACTGAAAAAAGCCCCAAAGACAACCCTAAGCTGGGGTATATTTTTACTGGTAATTTTATTAAGCTCTAAAAAAAGTTGTTTTTCAAAGACAAATTAAGCTGTAGTGACATATATTTACAATACTGTGATTTCTTTTTTTTTTTTTTGCCTGTAAAGTATGGGTATGAGGTCAATCAGACAAAAACCCTTGTGATATCAGCAACACTGAGTTTTTTAAATTTTATTTTTATTATTATTATTCAAAGGAACAAAAACATTTTAAAGCCGATTTTTGACAGATATTCCACCTGTAAAACACCTGGTCATTTCTAACTGCTATTAAGTAGATCCAAATGACCATGAATAACCCTTGAGACCCTGTTGTTGTACATACTTCTGAAGCCACACTGACTGTGCATGACTGTGATACCACAATGAAGTGCACTGACACCATTGCAGTTGTACTTTTTGTGTTAAATTGAATACTAAAATATGAAGTTTTTTAAAGTCAAACAAAGATTTGCCACTGACTGTTTCTGCCTTCTGTCTTTCCAGTGGGCACTTACCCATCAGACTTCTCTATTTAGGGGTTCCCTTTCTTTCACCAGAAGGTGAAAATCCTTGTGGCTTTTGTCTGCTTTGTTAATGGCCAGACAAGCTGGTCATCAGTCACGTGGCTAAGCGTAAGCATTTCCATCTGTGTTGGTTGTCTTTTCTCCCTTGTAGTCAGTGGAAAGAAAGAGGAACTCTTTGGTCACAGTCCATCTCATACCCTGAAATTGCCTATTTCTCTGCTTGGCTGTAAACACCCCTAAGAGAATTGGATTGGTGTTTATTTATCAGATTCAGATAACTATAATTACACTCAGTGAGACCCACCTCTTCTGTTGTCTTACTCACTGCACTCCAAGATGACTGATCTCTTTTCCCAACCCTGTTTCCTCTGTGCCAGTCACTGCTCAGCTTTGTTCACTGCTATCACAGCATCAACAAATGGGCACAGATATTGCTTCTGGTGCAAGAAAGCCATTGGTTGCAACAGGTTGATTTGGACTCAGTTTGACTCTGTAGCCCTGTACTAAAAGGTTAAGAATTAAAAACAAACATCTAGTGGGGGGAGTTACCGGAAAATTGTAAATCAACTCCTTGATATTATCTTTAACCATTATGTCTAGGAGGGTGTATGAAAGGAATCTAATGTGTAAGGGAAACAGATGGTGTTTAGCACCTGATGGCCACACTATAGACACTTCAAGAGTGTTTGCTTAGGGTCAGCCATAGTCTGAACACACAGACTGCCGATAAAATGAATCTGAAGACCTCCTGGAATATATCTTCTGTTCTAATTTAATCTAAAAGGAATACAATTTGCACGCTCCAGGACTGCCACGTAATGCAGACCAAGGCATGGTAAATGAAGACAATTGGGAAATTTGCTTCAGAAGCACACTTCTGGTCCGAAGTATAACACTAATGTAGATGCATCCACTAATAAGTGTGATTAGGGCTTATTACTATCCAAGCTGTGTGCATTTACCTGCAGTCAAGATAACACATTTTACAGATGTAAGTTAACAATGTAAAGGCAATAACTTTAATGGTGAAATATTTTCTCATTAATTTCTCTCTCTATGGGGAAAAAGTTCATTTATGTAATCTCAACTGTTTGCCCCTCAGAGTTATCTTATTTTATTGTCAGGGAGCAAATCCTTTTTGTTAAGAAATCTGATTACATGTTTGAGTTATTGACCTTTTTTTGGAACTTTTTTTTTTTAAAGATGCTCATTAAGATCTTTTGTCTACAAAACAAGTGTGTTTTCCTATGGCATAGAGCAACCAAATTCTAATTGCTGGCTTCATTATACAGAAAAGTAGAAGTGTAACAATCAAGAGCCTTATTACACATACATAATTGAGTTTCATTGCAACTTATGAAAACATAAACTGCCTTAAACACACTTGCAGAAAACGTTGCATCATCAAATCAACACTTTTATTATACAAAAGTAATTGTGTTTAAAGACACCAAACATATGTTACATACACAAAAGAAAAAACACAACAAACCAGAACTCTAATATGATCCAGAATTTTTAGCAATGCTCAGATCTTCAAGATTTGCTTTTGTTTTGCTTTTTAAATTAATATCTCACAAAATAAAGGTAGGTGGAACTGTCACCAATAGACAGACTTCAATTGCTTTTGAACAAAGCCTTTGAGCAAAGTTTCATTAGATACAGAACACAGGATGCATTAAGACGTTTGCAAGGTAGACATCTGCAGTTGTGTTTATTGCCTAACCTTATTGCCCATCTTAGTACATGCAGACAAGCTTTTATTAAATGTATTTCATGCCTACTTCTTTCTATGCAGTCAGAAGTAGGTATCTGCATTGTATGTCTCAAGATAGATGAGATCAATCCACCTTTTATCAATCTTTAAAGTGAATTATTAATATGGTTTGAACTTGGATGTTCAGTCCAAATTAAAGGTGAAATTTGGAAGTTTTTTAGAAAGAAGATGCATTGGGTGTATTGTGAGTCATTGCCAGCTCATCTTCTAGTGTTAAATTTGTGCTGGTCTTGGCCAGGACAGGGTTAATTTTTTGCAGTAGCCATTTTGGGGCATGGCCAGGACCCTGATGTTGTTTGATACCACCTCACATCATTTCCAGGGTCAGGGGAATGGGACTTTCCCTTGCTTCCCAGAAGAGAGACATTCCTTTCGGTCAGGAGAAAACGTGGCAGGGAAGAGCTATTTATTTATTGTGGAGGCTATCTGTGTAAATTGTGTCTTTGTCTTATACTTCAGTTATTAATATTGTTGCTGTTAACTGTTAGTTTCCGTGTCTCATTGCTGTTTCCAGTAAGTTGGTCTTATCTCAACCCATGATCTTTGCCTTTGTGCTTCCAGGTGGAGGGGGATGGGGGAGCTCGAGGCAGCACGGTTTTAACAACAGCAGTAAATTGGAGAACAGCATTCACTGGCACCCAGTGTGGGTGATGAAGGGTTGAGATAATGACAGATGTGCCCAGGGAAGGTTGGAAGCAGATCTAATCTAAGCATTTGCTGTATTAGGTACGGAGCTACTGGTCACAGTGTCGCTTCGTTTTTCATGTGGTTGTACATATTCCTGTGTATGCAATATGCACTCCTTGTGATGGTCTTTCTCAGAGCAGGGATAGGGATCAGGATTGCTTTGTTGCTGTATTGTGTGGTACCAGCTTATGACATGATAACATTGAGGACAATGAGGGTCATTTGGGATGTGTATTCAGTGTTGTTCTGCTACCCATACCTTGGGCCTTACATCTGGGAGCCCAGTAATAATTGTACCCAGCCTATGGGAAACACAGGAGAGGATGATTTTTCCCAGCTTGTCACTCCTTTTTCTCCTTCAGGCCTGTTACTACAGCTTTTGAAGATTCTGAATTTCTCCCGGATGTTAAGAAACCATGTCGTTTTTGCTGTATTTGCCGGGTCTCCTCAGGTCCACACCATGTGTAAAGCTCAAGAAAGATTTTTAGGAGGGTCTTTCAGACATCTGCTCACTGAGAGTTAGTAACTAGTCAGCTAAGATGGTAGCTTTCAAGCACACTTTTCCACTTCAAGTCTTGGTGTAGAGCACAGTGTTTGATCATTTATCAGGATATCCTGTGGCAGACTTTGTTAGCACAAACATATCACTTGAGTCCAAGCTTGATGTTTGAGTTCACTTCTGTAACTCCTGAATGATGCAGGTAGGAAATCTTTTGTGAGATCATTTTTCTTGTTGTCAGGGTGTTTCTTCATGACAGCAATGTGATTTACGTGGGGATGACACAGAACCAGATAATTTAGAAGGAATCAGTGAAACTCCCTAAGCACTTGTACATCTTGCTACAGACCAGTGCATGATCAGAGGATCCAGACACCCAAGTTTCACCGGGTTGCATTGCTTTCTCCACATTAAACCTATATAGATATGTAAGTATCTAATGTGTTATTGTTGAAACATAGAATTATTAAAGTTGGAAGACATCTCTAAGATCATTTAGTCCAATCATTATCTTCCATTTTCCACTCTGCTACATTTTAGATTTTGGATTAATCTAATTTTGTTCTCAAATTTTAAATTGCCTCTTAATGAAACACTTATAAATCTGTATTTAGTGTTTGGATTTCACCAGTTTCTCTAATTATGCTAGTGGTACTCATGAATTACTTACTATGAATTCAAGCATTATTTTAAAGTACTAGACTTGTTTGAGATGTTGCTGTGTAGAAAGAGTCAAATCTCTAAAAGAAGAGGTTAGACTTTGAGGAGGATATCACAAATTGGGATGAATGGACTTAGGCAATGGTTCATAATATCCCAATAGCATGGAACAAGTTTCCTGGTTCCTATTTCAGAGCTTTATCTGAGAGACTACCATTCTGATTCAATCTCATCTCAATTAATCTAATTATTGTGTAGTAAGTTCCATATTACACCTTTTCCTGATCTTTGGCAATAAGTAATTAGTTCAGTACAAGCATTTTACATTTTCTCCTGGCCATTTATAAATACCAGCACGGCTATTCATTCCAGTCAGTAACACCTTTACTGTCTTACCCCACAAATAAATGGTGAGAGCAGGAAAGAACATAAAGCTTTTTTTATTATTGTTTTTTTTTCAGTGGGACTTGCAGTGTCTCCTTTGCCATATCCATCAATACTTTTGCTAGTATTTGTAATATGCCTTATTGTGACAGACATCTTTACTTGGTTCCACATGTTTAATACATCAGTTCCTCCAACATTCAAGCACACTTTATAGAGATCTATTTGGAGACTGATATATGTGCACTATTAATTGTATATATTATATATAGTATATGAAGCGAGAGAGAGAAAGAGAGAATCTGATTACTCTAGGGCATCGGCTCCTTTCAACCAATAATAATTTAACATCTCTATTAACTACCTTTTGATGTTCTCTGTAGAGGGTACATACTGTTTTATATACAGGATGCATAATAAATTCCTATGAGATTATGCTGCAATTGAGTAGAAAGTCTATAATGCATAAGTGATGGAGCTGAGAAGCAGCTAGGAAGGATTTTCCTTTCAAAATAAGGTCACATATTTATATCTCATAGGGCAACACAATGGGTGCTGAAGAGCAAGAGGCACTGAGTTGCACTTTCTGGTGTGCTAAGCCTTTCTCTGCATTCACTGCTGCTGGGAAATGAGGTGATACATGATAAGAAGATGATGAAGAAGAAAAACCCGTCGCCTTCTGAACCTCCAGAAAGGATTTGGTGTCATTTTCTTCAGAATAGAGAAAACTAAGGATAAAATTAACCTCTGCCATCATTAGCTAAATGAGGCATCTCTTCTGAAGTAGGCTAGCACTTTCTGGAAGCTTTATTGGGTGGCATTGTTGAACCCTCAGAGGTGCTTGCCTGTCTCTCCCTTGTTGCCAGAGGGAGCCAAGGAGACAAGCACAGGCTGGATGCCTCTCTCTTGCAAGCCATAGTTTGACAGTGAGGTGTCCAGCTCGCTGCCTGGAAGAAAGATATTCAAATTCTACCTCTTCCTCTTATCCTCTCAGGTTTCTGAATATATTTGAAGCTATTTTGGCAAAGGGACTCTATGCCTGGCATTGTGTCTGCCCAAGAAAGAAAGGGAGCCTCATTCTAGTTTGTGTTGGCATATGACAGAGCAGGGACTTGAGATGGATTTCATCAGCTCCAGAAAGCTGATGCACTGAGCCATCTATGCAAGGAACTGCATACTCACTGTTGCAGATCCCATCCTGGACCAGACTGAAGTTCTGCTGAAGTGATACGCTTTCATAGCAAGTTGTGATTTGGAAAAATCGGTGTTTTCTCTTTCAAAGAAATATCCTGAAAGAAATTCCAGCTGTCTCAACTGACTAATTTTGCTCTGAAGATCTTTGCTTACTTTCTATCAGTTTGGAAACAATCTTGTTTAACCATTTGCATTGCTTAAATTTGGAATTTTGGTCACAAAATATTTGTTTTCCCAGAGTAGCTGTATATTAGAAAACAAATATTCTGATATTTTTATCTAGAAATAAAAATAACAAAAGTTTTTTTAGCTTTATTCATAGAGTCCTGAAAGTTGTCAGGTAAAAGTAAGGCTCAGAGAATTGTGAATTGTAAAAAATTGTTTTCTGAAAGCATCAGTTTGTCATAAACAGCCATCCATAAAAAGGTATGCATTCAAAACATAGAAGTCTCTCAGTTTGAAAGCCAAAATTGGGAAAAATGCATAACAGCTAAAACATTATATGCTGTTTGTTAAACAAACAAAAGCCAAATCAAAAATCCTAAACTGGGGGAGCTTGTTTAAGCAGTTTGCCTTTTGAGATGTATGTTAATGCATTAAAATGTATCTTAAAAAATAACTGAACTTAGACTCAATCAATTTTTGGACCATTAGTTTTTTAAAATGCCATTTTTCTTTTGTATATTGTCTATGTGCTTGCCCAAGAAATTACTTATGAGTCTGTACCTGGTTTTGCACATAATTAGGCATACAAATGTGTAGCATGGATGCAATCAAGTGTTTGGGAGAATGAAAGAGACTATGTAGGGATTCATATGTGTTTAGGGACTCCAGACATAACCTAATTTTTTCTTATTCACTGATATCTGTGAAGATTTGAATGCACGAGTGAAATCTCTCTTTCAAACATCGCTGCTCTCTAAAACTGACCAAGAGATTTCAAGTGCACAGGATTTCTTGAGAAGTGTGGGGTGTTTCTGCCTCTTCCCCCATCTGCTTCACACAAATCAGAGGTGGAGAACTAATACAGTATGTCCAAATAATAGGGGAAAAAAAAAAGTATCTAAATATGAAAAAAAGAGGAACACAAGCTTTAGTGAGAGGTTCCTGTCTTCTCATGTCCCTTGTATAAATTGGGGGTTCTTAAAGTGAGCAAAGAAACACACAATGACTTTTCAGTTCTGATTCAGAGCTTTAGCTGGTTTGTGTCAGCAAACCTGTTTTTTTTGTAGGAAAAGTGCTTTCTCTCAAGGAGGACAGAAAACTTGTTTTCAGTTCTTCAGTTGTCTGTGGCTTCTTGGATTTCAACGAACTCTACACAGATGAAGATCCCCAGGAATTCTTTAGCTTTCTCTTCTTAGACCTTCCTTCATCTATGTGCACAGTTCATTTCCAGGGCCTACCTGTCTTGAAGCTTCCTCTAGATGTTTTTTTGCTAAGGCTACACTGTCCTCTAGAAGTTTCTCAAGACCAATATGATAATTAGATTTCAGGAAGAATTTATTTCCCTTCTATATACCCCCATAACATCTGAAAGTAGGCATATAGGATCTTTGGTCCCTATTGTGTAGTCCTCTTTTAAAAGAATCTGAGCCACAAAGTACTGCAAGGGTTGTTTTTGCACCACAGTAGGTTTTAGGCTTCTCACTCAGAGGCCAACAGCCAAAACCAAATGACACCAATGAGAAAAACAATTTTCAGGAAGTGTAAACAACACTAAGGAAAAATACATTAAAAAATTGAATGGGAAAAGAAATTAAAAATCAATAGAGAAAAAGTATGTATAAATCGCAAGATTATTAAAACTTCAACTTTTCCTTCAAATGTTATTGCCTTATATTTTTTTAAGCAGCTCTAATGCTGATGTGCCTACTTCCCTGCTAATTTTGACTAGTCAACTGTAATAAGCATGACTACGTTGTGAGCAATAGAATTTAGCAATGTTAAACCAGTGTAATACAAAAGGCAGCTGGCTCGGTAGCTCGAAGCTGATGCAAGCACAACCCCTCATTTCTTGTTGCCTCATGTCCTGCACTCAGTTCATCCCCTCGCTGATTCAGATGGTTTTTAACCCTTTGTGTGTGTGAAGGGGTGTGTGTCTGTGTGTGTTTGGACACACACAGGAGAATGCATGCACATATGTGGTGTGGTTTGGCTACCAGTTCGGAATCTTTGGGATCAGAGGGGCATGGAATAGAAAGAGCAGGCATTGCTCTGGCACAGAGGAAAGCTCTGGCTTTGCTGTGCGTCAGCACTGAGTCACCTGACCTTGAACCTCCTTCCCCTGTCCTGCATCTCCAAAGTCCTCCTGCAGGTGAGGACACTGCTCTAGAATGGTGTTCACCTGGTAAAAATGCTTGCCCTTATGGAGAGTGACTGGCTGGGAGGAAGGTAATGAAATGTGATATCTCGCATAGTGCAGCGCAGAAATCATCCAGAGTGATTGTCAAGCGTCAAGATTCAGTGAATAAGACCAACCTGAAATGGAAGACAAAGTCACTAACTTCTTTTTTTTCACTGCACTGAATATCCAGACAGAGATGGCCTCATTAGGGCCTCAGAACTCCAGTTGCATTTCACAGCTGTGCTTGCCCTCAGCTTTTCAAAGCTCTGTAGTTTAGAGGTTTAGACAACAAAACAACTGTGAGGAAATACTGACAAACTACTAACCGTAACAAGGGATGGTCTGTGAGCAATATTTTAAAGACCATAGTTTTTCCTCTTTGTATTCTGCTCTTTGCTGATTCTCTTAGGAGAAAATCCCCGCCATGGCTGTAGCTTGCTGCTTTCCATATTTTTTTTTTCTTTCATTTCAATACTTGTAGCTAAGTCTGTCTCACTTCAGGTTCTCTTACACCTGTGTCATTCTACTGCTAGTATATGGATGCTGCCTACTCTTTACCATTTCTGCTGTAATATTATGACTCTTCTATCCCTGGCACCCTCTCAGGTTTTACCTTACACCACCATCTCTTATTGTCTGCCTCCAGGACTATTTTTGCAGCATGTGCTTCAACTGGTGGTTTCTCTTCTACCGCTGCTGTTTTCTATTTGACAATGAGAAGTGAATCTCACCTGAGCAGGGAGGGGGTCTCTCCTGCACTCCTGAGGATACTCACTGACATCTTCCCTGCTAAGGGTTGTCGCTGTGATTGCTTGTACGTGGTGTCTCTTCAGCTGTAGAAAACATGCCCTAGCAAGTGACATTTGCCTTTGACGTTTTGGTACTCCTCTGCCTACTATGTGTCAATTGCATGATACTCAGGATAAGGAGAACTCATAGTTTCCATGCTGCCTCTGTTTTATGTTTAGACGTTTACAGTGGCTGACCATTACTCATTGAATGAGACATCCAAAGGACCCCTGCTATAGAAGAGGTCAGAGCAACCAGGTATCATTTTAGTTCTTTTGAATTGGGTGGAGTGAAAACCTGTTGTGTTGAGCTAGAATACTGAAATTATTACTCAGAGGGAAGGTCCCATTTGCTCAAGTAAAATATTCTTCAAAGCTACAAAATAATATAAGGAATCAGGAACTGTTTACTAAACGGGTTCTGTAAAATGAGTGGGTATATTGACTTTACAGCCTGAGGATATCCCCTCTAATCATGTGTGAAATCCAGAGAGTGGGCTCATGGCTCATGTTTTGCTTTAGATGACAGCTTTCATGTTAAGCTAGCTCAGTCCTTCTCAACCTGTGATCCATGAAGTATTAGAAATCAAGACATAATCCACGGAATGATTGCAGGAAATCTTCATAGCTTCTCATTTACTTTGCCTATTTAGAAGGTCAAATCTCCGAGTCAGATATGTTCATTCTGTAACGACATGACAACTTGCTTGAAGGATGTGGAACTTTCAACTAAGACAAGTCAGTTTCATCTACCTTGCTAAATTTATGTCTGAGAGATCCCTGATAGAGCTGGGACCGAAGTGGTCAGTCTATAAAGCACAGTGTGATTAGCTTGGCTGACACACTGGATGGATATGTGTAGACAGTTTCCATTTTGGCATTTACTTATTCTGAGCTAATCTCTCCAGAACATCTGAAACACTGCTCAAATACCAAGAGTGGAGTAATAGATGGTGATTGATAGTTTTCACTTTGCTTGCACGGTGCATCCAGCTGCCCTCATTCACTGCCCATTTAGCTAAGTTGCTTTTCACATTTTAACAATTCAGCAGAGACTAAGGTTGAGCTCACACCATTACCAAACTTGCAACAAAAAAAATACCTTTGTTCTGAATTGTCAGAGGTTCTTTTCTATCTCCTGTTGCTTCCTCATGATATCAGAGATGAGTCCAAATCTGTCAGCCTTGTTTTATTTTGAAAGTAAACTTAAGATGCCTAAGGAAATTTAGAGTAGCCAAGTGAAAAGGCGTGAAAAAAGCTGTGGCAAAGTTGTACTGAGGCCATAAGGGGAACAGTATAGACACTTGCACTATTACAGTACAGGCATTCATGATCTCAGGGGAACAGTAGGAAAGGGAAATGTTTTAGTTCTTCAGATTAGGATGTCCAAGATGTTACCAATATCTCAGGTTAACAGAGTAAGACGTAGAACTCCACATTTTTATGTGTCTCAAAGAAGCCTGAAGAAGAAAAAAGAAAAAAGAGGGCAAAAAAAACCCGCAATACTGACCATGGGCGAATTTGTAATTATTCTGATGCTGCTTTTGGAATGGCTGCATCCCTTAACAGGCAATAACACATTAAAATCTGCAGATGGCACCAAGTTGGAGGGGAATGTTGATCTCCTGGAAGACAAGAGGGCTCTGCAGAGGGACCTGGATAAGCTGGAGAGATGGTCTGATTCCAATGGGATGAGGTTCAATAAGGACAATTTTGGGTCCTGCACTTTGGCCCCAATACCCCCTGCAGCGCTACAGGCTGGGCACAGAGTGGCTGGAGAGCAGCCAGGTGGAAAGGGATCTGGGGGTGCTGATTGACAGGAGGCTGAAGATGAGCCAGCAGTGCCCAGGTGGCCAAGAAGGCCAATGGCATCCTGGCCTTTATCAGGAGCAGTGTGGAAGCAGGAGCAGGGAAGTGATCCTTCCCTTGTACTCAGCACTGGTGAGGCCACACCTGGGGTATTGTGTTCAGTTCTGGGCCCCTCAGTTCATGAAGGACATTGAGGTGCTGGAGCAGGTCCAGAGAAGAGCAACCAGGCTGGTGAAGGGACTTGAGCACGAGTCCTATGAGAAGAGGCTGAGGGAGCTGGGGTTGTTTAGTCTGGAGAAGAGGAGGTTCAGGGGTGACCTCATCAGTCTCTGCAACTACTTGAGAGGAGGTTGTAGCCAGGTGGGGATCAGTCTCTTCTCCCAGGAACCAGCAGTAGGACAAGAGGGCTCAGTCTTAAGCTGTGCAAGGGGAAGTTTAAGTTGGATATTAGGAAGAAATTTTTTACAGAGAGAGTGATCAGGTATTGGAATGGGCTGCCCAGGGAGGTGGTGGCTTTACTGTTCCTGGAGGTTTTTAGGATGAGATTGGATGTGGCATCAGTGCCATGGTCTGGTAACCACAGCAGGGTTGGATCAAGGGTTGGACTTGGTGATCTCGGAGGTCTTTTCCAACCCAGTCGATTCTTTGATTCTGTGATTCTGACACTGTTAAGGTAAGCCCTTCTGACATGTGCTTTTGCAGAAATGTTTGAATAAACAAATAGTAAACTGTTTTATTCAGTCATATTATGTATCTGAAATACACATACCATCTTGAAAGGCAAATGCACAAAAATAATTTTTTTTTTTCTCTTGAGGCTGGCATTGCAGATCTACATATCTATGCCAGTTCAGTGCCTAGCAGATCACATGAGGAAGATATTTAATCCTTCCTCAATCCTTCTATTTCAACTACACCCATCCAAATGGACAAGCAGGTCTGACTGGGCATCTTTAGTTCAGTAATGAGAAAATGATGGAAATTTTTCTCCTAATATTACCACTGGTGTGAACCAAATATAACCAAGCTTTAAAGTATTCAGAAAAGCAGTCAGAACAAGAAACACAACAGATAAACAGTATGTTCCGCAGAAAGCCTAGTTTAAATCAAAACTGAAGCCACAGTTTCAGTAACCTTTCCATTAAACATTTGGCTCTATATACAGATGCCAGGCACTGGTTTTATGGATATGAGTCTGGATCACAGAATCATAGAATCCCAGAGCAGTTTGGGTTGGAAGTGACCTTAAAGATCATCTTTTTCCAATCCCTCTGGGCAGGAGCACCTTCCATCAGACTGGGTTGCTCCCAGTTCCTGTCCAGCCTGGCCTTCAACACTTCCAAGAGTGGGGCACCCATAGGTTCTCTGGGAATCCTATTCCAGTGCCTCACCACCTTCACAAGAAAGAATTCCTTCCTAATACTTAATCTAAACCTCCTCTCCACAGAAGAGTTGTTTGATTTCCTTACAGAACAAATCAATTCACTTCCTCTTGCCTTCTCTTGTTTCTGAAGAAATGAGGAAAACTTCATACAAATAATTTTGTGGTGTGGTTTTTTTGTTTGTTTTTTTTTTTTTGTTTTGTTTTGTTTTTTTGTTTTTGTTTTGTTTTGTTGTGGTTTTTTTTTGATCATAGCCCCTGATACAACTGATTTCAGGATTTGGCAGAAGTCTCTGGTTTGTATAAGACTACAAAAGGCAGTGGTGATGCAGGGAATCTAACTGAAACACTGTTTGAAAGTGTCTCTGTCTCCTAACTGATTGACATTTTATGTTACCAAACAAAACAAGCAATTCCCCCCCCCCCAAGGGAGCTCCTTTCCATTTAAAATATTATCTGGATTAACAACTCCCCTCTGCCACACACAGAGACACCTCCCCCCGTGCCTTCATGGCAGTTTTGCTCCCAGGTTTCACCTTTAAATGCTTACTTGCAGCAAAGCTTCTGAGTGACCTGTGAACCATACAGAAAGTCTCTGAAGCCCTGGGGCAAAAGGGTTAACTACAGATGACAAAGTGCAACCGCCACTGCTATAACTAACCCTTCATGCCATTTTTTCTAATAGGCTTTTGCACTTTCAAATTGCTCCATTCTCAACCTGAAAGAAACAGCTACTGATCCTGGGGCAAGAGCAAGTCAAAAATAAATGACAACTTGATTTAGCTGGGATGACCTGTCACAAACAGACTGGTGATTTGTTGCTTTCTGCAGTTGTTAGTATACTGTAGCCCAGCCAGGTACAGTCATTTGTATGGGAATGGCTGGCAGCATTTGCTTCTGTTCTGATGAAGCTCTCCAGAAAGGTTTCAGACTCTGCAATGTGTATTTATGGCTTCTGCTGCGCTGCTGCAACTGCTGGCTTTTCCACCTGGTGGGACCTCTGTGCCACAGGTTTTGAGGCATTAAGCCCCTCTGTGCTATTTCTTCGTGTTGGGCATAGCAGTGTGCTCCCATCTGGACCCATTTCCATCCCCTTACTGGCACCTCTTAGTTAAGGGATTTGTTCATGCCCCAGGTGCATTCAGCTTGGCTCTGCTCCTCTCTTTCACCCCACACAGCCCCAGACCACAGAAACATAGAGATAGGAGGACTGGATTGAGCCAGCATTCAGCTTGGCCAGTGTGTTTTCTCTGTGAGTGACCAAAAGCAAATGCCTAGGGAAGAACAGAGGAACAGGTTACTGTATTTGATACTCTCTAATACTCTTCCAGCTGGTAGAAAACTTGCTCAAAAGTCTCAAATCTCCAGCATTTTAAGAGAATTCCATATTCACAGATGTGGCCTTTCGTTGAAAGATCTAAGTGTATACTTTACATAATTAGCCTAAGTCTTTCAATCTGTGTTAGCTTTTTTCCTTTTGTACCAGTTTTCAGCAAGGAATACCACAGTCTCATTAGATGTGATTGAAAGGACACAACCACCTGCTAACACACCCGTGTCTTGCCACCTATCTGTCACTCATCATTTCACCCTAATTTGGTGTTGGCTCTTCATTTCTTTAACAGTCATGAATGGAGCTGGGGAAAAAAAAAAAAAGAAAAAAAAAGGTGCTTGTAATATCCATACATGTTTAAGTACACAAGCTTTACATTCAAAATATTTGTCATCCCAAGGCATAACATCTTTCATCATCTCAAAATTTATTAGCTAGTCATCCCATTTTCCTATCATTACCCACCATCTCAAAATTTATTATCTAGACATCCCATTTTCCTATTTATTTGTCTCAATGGTCTCTGGTTACACTGATCTTCACATTCATAACAGAGGTCTATGCTGAAGATTAAACAGCTTTCTCTTTTATCAAAATCAAGTGAAAACTTTGAGTTTCCAGGTGGGAAACTTTGAGTTTTCAGTTGCAACTAAAACGGGCTGAACTACATTATCAAGGGACATAAACCACATTTAGCTTTTTGACTGACCTTTATAAACTCTATTAATATTTAATATGAAGGATGATTTTGATATGATGTTTTTCCATGTTTACATCTAAGTGAAAGGCATAAGGGAGAATGCTACATGCTCCTTTTATGTTGAATCACTCACATTTAGAAAGGACCCAGCAATTCATGGACACTTCTCAAGGTTGATTCATCATCTGTGTTAACCAGGCTTTTAAATTAAGGGCCTTGACTGTCTAGTGTTGACTGTGATGAAACCATGTTTGCATCATTAACTAGAGACCTCCCAGGTGCAATTTCTTTACTTTCTTGTTGGGGGCAAAAATGCCCCCAAGCCCAAGTTTCTTGCTTCGATTATTTTCCACAGACATTTACAAATATATGGAAGAAGTGTAATAGGTAAGCATGGCTTTGACATGAGGGTTTGTAGTATATCTAAATGCTATATAATTTTCTTAAATTGCAACATCTGCATCAGAGACAGGCTTTAACTCCCCTTTAGTATAATCCCTGGTGTGCTGTACCTTTAATACGTGACTACAGCTTCTATTCATTATCATGCTACAAATAATAATTTGTAAAAATAGTAAACAATATATTTAAAGGCAGGAGACAAATATAACCAACCATTGCAGAATTGTGCAATGCCAAAATGGCATTAGGAACCAGTCATCTGAAAAATAAATCTGTTTGAAGAGATCATATTATGATGCTGTGACTTTACTGATTGGAAATTCTATAGGCCAGAAATATAATTTTGTTCAAGCCACCAGTAATAATTAGTGATATAGAAGTCTAATTATTTGTTGCTTTTTCCTTCAGAAATTCCATTTCAATCATTCAGAAGGTCTTTGTTTATTTATTGCTAACTAGCGTAAAAACCTCAATTTATACCATGAAATTAAAAAGTGGTTTTGGTAGGAGCTGCCTTCATGCTGCAACTCATATCAAGGAGGGGAAAAGAAAGAAGGAACATAGTGCTGCTGTTTGTTAATTAATAATAAGGCAGTCAAGCATTGCAGAACACTAAACCCACTCCACTACAGCTGAGATGTAAGTCTCCTTTTTTTCCTTACTATCTATATTTCAGTCATTTCTAAAAGCCCATGACTGGATTCAGGGTGGCATTGTGCAGATACAGAATTGATGCATGTCCTTGAAGAATACCAGTCTGAATATAATCAACCAGAGAGAGAACTGAGCCAGTGAAGCAGCTTGTCCATTAACACACAACAATAAAAGTAAGGAAATAAATCTGTCTCCTTTCTTTTGGTCTAGGATACAAGTTAGTGGAACCCATGCCTTCCACCTCTGCAAAAATTTTAATTCAGTTTTTTTTGACTCACGCAATTCCTGTTTCTCAAATGCTATTGTTTGTGGTAGAATTAACACTTTTTTAAAGGAATCCCCAACTTTATTACTGACCTGTTGTTTTGTTCTATGCCATTTACTATAGTTATTAATATTCACTTATTCAATATTAGAAAATATTAAAAGAGTCTGAAGCCAACAATATAACTGGCACAGTGAAGTGAGAGCAAGTCTACAGGCATTGTACAGCCTTCTTGGTTCTAGCCATAATAATGTAAAATAAGGTGACTGCTTTTCAAGATGGGAAAATTCATAACTGAGAAATTTCTCAAAATTGAGAAATGGGTTAGAAAATGTCTCTGGGATGCCATGAAAAAGCATATTCAATAAGATAATCTTGTACTAACAACAGTTATATATATTTCAAGGTAATTCATTAGACATTTTTATTAAGATAGTTGAGAATTAGTAAAACATTTTTTTTCTTCATGCTAAGAATTTTTGAAGTTTTTTGGTTGTAGATTGTGTTTCTTTGACACTGAATCTCTGTTCACACTATGGTTCACATAGGTAGATGCCCCCAAAACTTCCTTGAAATGTAATTATAAAGTATACACAAAATAGATAAGATTTCTTGTTCTGTAATAAATTGACCTCTTTGAGTAATATTCAAGGTAAAGCTTAAGTTTTAAATATAACAGTTTTCTTTGTCATTAATTATCCATATAATCGATCACTTCACAGAAGTTATGAACTAATTGTATATGAATTCTACATCTCTCAGTTGTACTGCACTGTTCTTTAATGAACCTTCAGGATTTTGTTTAACATATTAAGAGGGGTTTTTTACTTGTTTGTTTGATTAAGTTTATTTCTCTCTTTGTCTGAAAATCCCATGCCTCTTTTTCTGCTTCCCTGAATTTTCTAACTGTGTTTGGAAACTTGTGTTGGTTTGATCTGATCCTTTGTAAACTTCTGATTTTTTTTTTTTCCAAGGCCTTGAAATACTTTGATTTTTTTAATCTTTTTTCTTTTAGTCCATGATCAGAAACAAAATTCTCTGATGAAAAATGGAAATCATCTTATTCCTGTACACTTCTAATATAAATTTTAAGTTACATATGGATTTTTTTTCTAAATTTGATGGAGATCAGTTGTTATTGAAAAGGTGAAGGATCTCTATAGTTTGTAAGATTATATTCCATGGGTGTTTTTTTCCCTTAAGTATTTGCACATATTGATATCTCACATATCTCTAAAAAGAATAGTACTAAGAAGAATAGTTTACCAACAGTAAACAAAACCACCTCTTTATATGTTTTGATTTCTTCTCACTTAATTTTAGGTGGTCAAATAAGAACAGTTGCTATTTTTTCCTGTTTTGGTCAAATGGAAAAAAATATCCAAAAGCTGCAAGTCCCTCAAATCTCAGGTGTGCTCAGTGAGTCTGTGCAGCATCTTTCCTCTTCCACTGATTCCGGAAAAATTCTAACCTGATGACGTTTTTAATTTAGAGCCTCTTAACTTGACACCACTTTTAAACATTGCTAAATAGGCATCATAATTCTTTGTCAGTTGTGTGACTGGTTTAAACTCACTATTTTAATAATCTGGACACAGCTCAAGGCAGATGTGTTCCAAGGCAGAACTGCAATGACCAGCTTATTCCCAAGTCTCTTGGGATTGGTCAAATACTTGAGATATACCAGCTCAATCTTGTTTTCTTCATTTTTGCCTCTGATTACCAAGCAGGCCAACTTTGTCTGTTTCCTAGAGAGCTGTCCACATTCTCATGTAGTTTACTTTTAACCTTGCACCTACAGATCTGGATATAATTTTTGAACATTCATTTCTTTTAACATTTTATGGACTACAGAAAAAAAAAGTTGTTTGGCAACTAACTTGACTTCATAACATATAATTGAAAGTACAGATGCTGAATATCCCAGTGCCAAATACCATTTGACTTAACCAGACAAGCAGTCTGGCAGAGAATGAAGTGACACATGACCAGAGTTGTGATTTATAAATGTTCTACCATGACTGTTGTAATTTTCTGAGGCAATAGGGGAGCAGAGTTTTGGGGAGGAGGGGGGCTTATTTGGTTTTGTTCTGTCCTGTGTACATTCTTATGCATTTATCTACCTTTCCATAGGTAAATGTCAAGTGACTGTTGAAATTCCTGAATAAACGAAACATCACATTTCCTTTGCTCGGGGGAAAAAAAAAAATCCACTGACCATGAATATTTTTAATCTGGTTATAAAATACTCTAACAACAATAAAAGAAATATTCTGGAATAGCATGATAACAATAGAAGAAATGAGTGTGGAAAATGGACTAATTTTGAAGAGGGAACTAATAAATGTATAATGGTATTGTAACGTGTAATTACATTTGGTATCCAGGAACAGGATTTGTCAGCTCAGATACCTCTCTTACATCTTTATGCTCTAGTCTCCTGTTATTCACTCAATGCTTTAAACAAAGCTCTTTTTATTGGAGATCATAAGCAGGAAATTGAAGAAAGTAAACCTATTTGGACCATTTGCATATATCATAGTTTTTGGCTATATGTCTTGATTTTAGCATGCCTGCTTCTCTGTCTTGAGCCACCTGTCATACATTTTTTGCAAATCAAACTTTATGGCAGGTATTAACTACTTGCATTCATTATGCTACCATTTTCCTGCTGCATTTTCCAGGCAGAACTCAGAATTGAAACAGATCCAAAAAAATTGTAGATTACAGGATTGCTAGCGGCTAATAACTGTAGTACAGCTATGGGAAGAATTTTGTATGTGGATGATTTTTGGTGGGGTTCTGTTTCAGCTGGTTTCATAAGAAGACTCTACCTGGTAAACATAGTAACCAAAAATGGAAACTTAGTGAGATCCTTGAGAGAAAATGTCTGTCCTACAAAACATCTAAGAAAATTATACAAGAAATGGGATAGACATAAGAAAATAAGGAAATATTACCAACAATAGATATTGACTAATTTGATCATCAAAATGTGGAAACAAAATGTCTTAAAATGAGCACTCTATATCTTACTCATTGCTTATTCAGAGACACCTTAACTAAGATGAGTAATCAGAAAGAATGAAAGTCAGGAAAGATGTAAAAATACCACTTCTTTCTTTTTTTTTTCTTCAAGTACCTCTTGAAATGTAGGGAGGTAAATTGTAGTCAGAGAACTCCACGACCATAAAGTCAGTTATTTTATCACTCTGCCTCCATTATCTTGCTCTATACCTTTATGGAGATACAAAAATGACTCTGCTATCTCTGGACATTACAAGGTCAACCTGCCTTTCACTTCAGTGGGCTCCTTAAAGTGCTATTGTCAACTCACAAGGCTGAGTCAGACAAGCTGAGTACAGGTGGCGGCTCTACAGGAGAGAATAACTGCCTTTCCCCATTCCCCTCCCATCCTCCAGTCTACAAAGAACACAAGGAACCACAGGAACAAGCCATGGATCAGCAAATTGGCAGAGCCCAGAGATCAGTCAGTCAGTCAATCTTAACAACAATTCATTCTTGGATTTGTGGATGCTGTGCAAAAGGATGCTTAGAAAAATCTAGGATAGGGTAGTTATTAAAGGAGATTAAAGGGTATTATCGAGTGCTTCAGCAAGTTATAATTAAAAAAAAAAAAAAAAAAAGGAAAGAAGAAAAGAGAGGGAGAGTGAGTGAGAGGGAGAGAAGGCTAATTTTTCCAGTCAGTGAAGTTTCAAGGATGAGAAGCCTAGTTTTGCTTTGTTACTGGCTTCAATATTAATTATACAGTATTTTTACCACTTAAGAGAAAGAATCAGCTCCTTCAATCCAAATTCCCTAGTTAATTTCTTTAAGGTAATAATGCATAAATAAGACACAGACTCAACGTTTTTGACAATTAGAGGTGCACCAACATAGTACACTTGCTGAAAACTCGACCTCTGAAACAGAGTGCCTCCTGTCACACAGATATCCCAGGTATGAGTCCAATCATCCTAAGTAGAAAAGGTAATTCAGCATTTGCTTCAGTCATGTAAAGTGATACCACAGGGAAATATCTTTCTGTCCCTTCACCTGCAGACAGAACTGGGTGAATTTTATGGTTATTCAGCACGTCAGGATACATAACCTGATGGTCATATGTGCCCTTAAAAATTAGTCTGTGTCTATCCATCTACATAATGACCTCTTATTTTGCAGGCTCAAGCTCTTTATAGCAGCTGACCACACTCATACTAAGATATTTAATGCCAAAAGACATTCTTATAAAGTCAGTATTGAACCTGTATCACAAAAAAAGCAGAACAAATTGGAGACTTTTCAAACTTCTAAGGAATTGAGTATTTTTTTATCAATATTATTTCATTTTATTTAAAAAACTAACAAAAAGCAAACAACAACAAAACAAAAAAACTCCAACCAAAAAAAAAACCAAACAAAAACCCCTAAAAAAGAGCCAAAAAACCAACAAAAGACCCACCCCAAACAAAAAAAATTAACAACAACAACAAAACAACAAAAAAACCCAAAACAATACCCACAAACAAACAAACAAAACCCAAACAAAACTACAAAAACCAACTAAACAAAAAACAAAACAAAAGCCAAACCAAAACAAAAAAATAATATCAAACTTGGGTCTAGATTACATTTCTTTTTTCTTACTACTTTTACCGCAGCCAAGATACCAATGGTCAGATCAACGTTCTGTGGTCAACTGGAATCTGGGAATGTTTTGTTCTTCTAGAAAAGATACATTTTTCCAAACTACACAGCAAAATCCAGTCTTGAAGCCTTTTTGGTTATTCATCCTCGTTCTGTCTTCAGAGGATGTTTCAGTTTCCAAACAAGTGATGGAGCATGATCTATTTTTAAGATTCCTGGATTAGGACCCCCTCTCATCTAAAGAGGAGGGTGTTTCCGTAGACATTATCAGACATAGCATTCTCGGCAGTGCAGCAGCCCCTCATTTTTCATATGCTTTGTCCAGGAATGTCATGCAACTGGTTAATACTTGTTGACCATGCTGAGACCTGGTAGCCACAGCTATTTCTTCCCCTTGCATTCAAACCACATTCAAGATTCAGTTAAAATCCTCTCAATATATGCTGTATCTTTCAGTTATCAATGCTCCATTATACTGTGTTGTGCTTTTTGCTTCCTGAAGCTGTTGCTACATGGAACCTGACATAGCCAGAGCTTGTAAAGACCCTTTACGTCCTTACATTCCAGACCTGCAAGGTCACTTCATCAAACCAAAGCTCATTAAAAAGAAGGAAGAAAGGTGATCTACCATTCTGACCTCAGACATTGTAGCTGAAAAAGCCCTTTGCCATTTATATTTCAACTTTCAATGAGTATATGACTCAGTACTGGAAGGATTTGTAGCTGACACTCAATAGAAGCTGCTCTCGAATTTTGACAAATCCCATCTTGAGCCGAGAAGAGAAACAGATATTGATCCTAAGTGTACCTAATTCATCTCTGCACTTGTAATCCCAAAAGAAAATGGCTTCTATGACCAGAGGGCGTTCAATATTTTTTCCATCTTGTAAAATAAACAGCAGTTATTTTGGTGTGTCTTCATGCGTCGGGAGCAACATTGTAAGTAAACAAAACACTGATTTTTTTTTTCCTCTCCTCTCCTCTTTCTTGAGCAGGGTTACAAGAAATGCTGGGCCTTTTGATTAAACTAATTAAATTGTATCAAATAATTTAGACTGACGAATGTGTGGAGGCCACAGCAGCACAGCTGAGATCTGTGGCTCTGAAAGGAAGGTCCGTGCCTTTATCAGAGGGATGTATTTCATCAGGGATTGTGTAATAAATCGTGAAGAAATTCATTTCACCCTGATGATCTATCCTCAGTAGCAGTGTGGTGGCACTAGCACTTGGGGAGTACTGAGAGTGATGATACATGGAAAGATAAAAGGCTGAGTTCTGTTGTCAATTACATTTGTGTAAATTTGGAGAAATTAAATTGATTTTACAGGTATTGTTAAAAACAGAGCCTGAGGTCAGGACCTAGGGCACAATTTTAGTTACTGTTCATTTTTTCAACATATTATATCAGAACTGACTGCAAAATATAAGGTTTAGAAGTTCTGTCCTGAGAGTCATTCATGACAAGAACTGGATAGCAAACAGCCATAAATTCCAGCTGATGAATATTTTCAGTTCCTAAAGTACAGTCAAGTAGAAGGACCTAACACTCCAGCATACTATGTGTGAAGCCCTCCTTTGATGTGGGAGAAACAATCTGGTTTTAGAAATCAGCAGACTAGACATTTGAACATAAGTCTCCCATCATTATTGGAATATTGGATTTTATGGGGCAGCTGTGACTATTTCCTGACATGGCTAAGATTCACTAAGTATGCCGAGTTTCTGAGAAAAGTTTTAGTTTCAATGAATCAGTCTTTTCTGACAGCAGTGTCAACAAATGTTGAAAAATTTCCTATCAGTTTTAATAATCATACAAGGGAGCATCTGCCTGCAAAAAGTGGTGAGCAGGGAAGAGTATTTATGGACAGGTGCATTAAGTGCATCTCAGCAGGGATTTGATATTTTTAAGCAAGAGACACTTCAGGTTTTTAAGGGCACCTTTGAAACAAGGGTAACATGGTTTAATGCTGTGTGGTGTAATGTCGTGTGTATAGATGGCTGTGAAGAATTGATGTCACATACACAGGCACCCAGATTTCCCCTTATTCTATATCTGGTTTATTTGTTTTTTTTTTCTTTTTTTCTTTTCACAGAATCACAGAATCACTTAGGTTAGAAAAGACCTCCAAGATCATTGAGCCCAACCTTTGACTCCATTTCTTATGACTGCAAAGGACTGAGCAAGCTGTTGCTTCAAAAGAGGAATTTAAAAAGTCCTTCTCTTAATTACTGTCTTAATTGTCAAATAATTCTCTTAAGTATTGCCTTTTTCTCTATAATTTCCTAATTCTGTGCTGCTATGAGTATGATGTTGTATAAAATCCATCTCATGATGCCTACTACTTTTTCCTGGACTCAAATCTCAATATTCTGTTGAAACTACAAAGCCCTAATTCAAACAAGAGCTATGAACATGCATGCCCAGCAAGACCTTACAATATGCCTGATTATGTTGAAACCAAGGGAGTCACTTCTCTGCAAGACAAAGGTGCATCTCAGTAAGACTACAATCATGGGCCAAGCAAGCCATTTTGAAAGAGGTTACATGTTAGGAGTGAGGTAGTCAAAGTGGAGAAGGTGGCAAGTAGGAAGCAAGATTTGTGCTCTAGTAAATGATCCAGAAGCCCTTCTCTTGAAGTAGCTGTAGAGATCTGACCCTGTGGGATCCAGTGGGATTGCTAGGTTATATTAAAAGTGAGTGTGATTTTCCAGCTCGGTCTCCCACATGAAATTTCAGCTAAGAGGAAAGGCAGGGGAAGTTCTGGATGCCTATATATAGGCAAGTGAGGGTTCCTCTTCAAGCACAAGTCCATAACTTCTTTCCAAAATACCAAACGTCTTTTGAATTTTCAGGTAGTAAGGACACCAACATTATCAACTAAATTATGTCAGAACGGGAAAGGTTCATTGAATTCAGCAATATTTTGGTTCAAAAAGGATTAAGTTTCACAGAATCATGGAATCAGAATATCAAAGAATGGTCTTAGTTGGAAGGGATCTTAAAGATCGCATAGTTCCAACCACCTGTCATGGGCAGAGATGTCTTTCACTAGACCAGCTTGCTCCAAGCCCTGTCCAACCTGGCCTTGAAAACTTTCAGGAACAGGGCAGCCACAGCTTCTCTGGGCAACCTGTTCCACTGCCTTACCATGAAGAAGTAAAGAATTTCTTCATAATATCCAATATAAACCTACTCTCAGGTTGAATCCAATCCCTCTTGTTCTGTCACTACATGTTCTTTTAAAAAGTCCTTCTCCATCTTGCTTGTAGTCTCTGCAGGTACCAGAAGGCTGCAATTAGGTGACCCCAAAGCTTGTTCTTTTCAAGATTGAACAAACACAATTCTCTCAGCCTTTCCACATGGGAGAGTTGCTCCATCTTTCTAATCACCTTGGTGGCCTCCACTGGACCCACTCCAACGTCCAGTGTCCTTGTGGTCAAAGGTGCAAATAAGGGATTTATTCACTGATGTGTTTGTTTGGCCATATCTTACTATTATGGAAAACCTGTAAAACACGGTGGACAGGGAAAGCTCTCTCTTCATAAGGAAAGAAACATAAAATGTGTGGCAAATTGGATGTTCTGGGGAGAAAAAAAAAAGATGAAAAATAAAAGCAATACTGGATTTTCCTTTAAAGAAAGTTCTTATGTAATGTCTTGTCCTCCATTTATCATACTTCCAAATATTTTTATTACTTTATTGCTTAGGGTAAGATTGCTACTGATGATGCACAAGTAGGCAAAAAATAGGAGTTGATTTTCTGTGAATTCTTATGAGTAGCTGTCAGAAACCCCATTTACTTCTTAGCCAGAGTGACTCTTCTGAAGTTATCAAAGCTCTGCTGCAGAACAGCTTATAAATGATCTGGAATTAATACTGGACAATAAAGAATGGAAACTACTCAACCATTTTTGCAGAGGTCTGTTACAGGGGTAGAAGAATTCAGAATTAGGTGAGGCTGTAAAGATGATTGTTGGAAAACAGACATCATAAGGACAGTGTGTAATGGCAGGGTCATTTAAGAATTCTGATCATCAGGTGAAATGATGTAAAATCTGTGTCACATAGAAATAGCCATAATGCCTGCATTTATTTACTTTCTTTGCTATGACTAATTCCCTATGAAAAAAAAATAAAAATAAAAAAAATAAATAAAGCCATCTGGCAAGCTTGCAGAGCATTGAACATAAACATTAATGACAGTGTTTTTTCACTTAGATATCACTTTTAATCTAAGGTTCTTAAAATGATCCACATTAATTAAGGCTTATGACTTTTTACTGAAGTCCATAAGAAAAGGCAGATAATACTTGATGATGCTCTATGAATGTGGGAAAGTTAAACCAATGACACTAAGATTCTCATGTAGTTTTTAAAAAGTGTGTTGATTCAGATTATATTCAATGCGGTAAACAAAAGTATCTATGAATTTCTCTCTTTTTTTTTTTTTTTTTAAATGGCTGTTTCCAAATTTGCTATTAATTAATTTCTTTGATTATTTTCTTTATCAGATGACGATAGAAAGGGAAAGAGGAGCTGCTTGAAATCCTGAACGATTCTTAATTTTGAACACAAGCAGATTCCAATGTTTGCTGTCCACGGGTGAAAAAAAGAAAAGAAAAAAATAAATAAAATGAAGGACCTGTCCAGGCTGTCTAACCAAACACTGAGGAGCACACTTGCAAAGGCCTAGATTCATTGTTCCCTAAGCAGCTGACTGGTTATAATCATACAAAATACTCTGTGATGTTAAATGCAGGAGCTTAATTTCTCTGGAGGTTAATTCAGCCTTTCTCTGATCTCAGTTAACTGGTGAAGGGAGTTATCTCTCTTCATTGACTAGACAGGGAGCTGAAGGCAACTATATTCCAACTTAAAAGCCCTCAGATGCTTCACAAATTAACAGGATTAATCCGTCTAACTCTTTATGTGTGGCTGACTCCTTCACTTAACATTTCCATCAGCCTACCAGCTTGAGAGTATTTAATTGCAAACAACTTTGGTGATGCTCAAAAAAAGAGTTTACTTTTTGGAAGCTCAGTTAGATTGTTAACAATTTACCTAGAAAGATGATAGTAGCTTTAAAAATCCAAGAAGTTTCCTTGTTCTTCTCTTTCCAGTAAGAAATTTTATCTGTTGTTTTACAGTGAAGATTTCTCCCCACTTGTTAGTGGATACTCCCATATGAGACAGTCCTGGGTCACCTCAGCTCTTCAGCCCAAATGATTGTTAAGTTATTGCATATAAGGTGTTAATATTATATATTCCCTTCCCTTCCCTTCCCTTCCCTTCCCTTCCCTTCCCTTCCCTTCCCTCCCTTCCTTCCCTTCCCTTCCCTTCCCTTCCCTTCCCTTCCCTTCCCTTCCCTTCCCTTCCCTTCCTTCTTTGAGATTTTGGAAAGCTGCTGACCCTTCTTTTCCCTGAGCACGTTGAATACTAGATGTTCCTTCTATTTCAATACAATTTTTTTTGTTATACTGTCCTTGAACAGAATTCTCTCTTATTGTTATTAAGCACACTGTTTGTTGATTCCTTTTCATGTGCATGGGGACACACCATACTTGGATACTGTATGTAAATATGTATGGAGTGTTTTATCCTACATAGAGACCGATTAATATAAATTACATTGTTCATTATTCCTATAAATTATATTATTCATTGCTATATCTTCCAGATGAATGGAATAGTATCAAGAGTATTCTTCCCTGTAATAGGAACAATAATATGTTGTCAATAGACAGATACCTTAATAAGATGAAAAATCAGTTCAGTGACAGAAACAATAGATTTCATAGGAAACTGTGACAGGAAAGAGGCATTGCATTGTTTGGAACACCTGTGGTTAATTATCATAGCTGAATACATTAAATTCAGTTTCCAACCTCATATATCTTCATAGACTGTTTGGCGATATTAAGTGATAAAGGCTTAATAATCAAAAGTACTGAGTTAGCAAATGTTTTCTAATTTTAATAACTTCTTGTTGTAATTACCAAGTCTTGGAGTGAAATGATTTAATTAGAAAGTAATCAAGAAGTGTCTACTGTTAATTGAAGAAATTATAAAAGATCTACATTTTTAATATATTTCTTGGGTAATAAAATTAAAGTCTATGATAATTATTTTATAAACCATGCTGATAAGAAAAGTTTGATACCAAAATGAGATATTGTGTATAGTAATTCCCATAGCTGCATTTGCCTTTGGCAGGTATAACCCAAAGCAAGGGTACTTTGGACATATCCATTATCTGTCATTTCACATCTTAGCATACTTAAAGAATGTCCATTCATGCTCACAGCTCCTGTGAGAATAGCAATAATTATCGTTATATCTATTTTTTTAACTAATAAAGTGAGGTTAAATGCATCAGTATAAATCATGGCTATTTATAGGTTAGATTGAAAAATCTCTGTCTAATCTCCTTTTGATAGAAAACTGGATTTATAATTAAACTCTTTTAAAAAAAAAAAAAAAGAAGTTGAGATGATTCTTTTTTTGTAAACATTTTAACTTTTCATAAATAAATTAGGTACATTTCAAATCAAAAGGGGCAATGCTTAAAAAATGTTTGTCTAAACCTGAAAGACTTTGAATTTAGAAAAAGTCTGCAGAGCAGTAGGATTTATGGTTCTTATTCTCCACCTTCTCATTATTCTCTGTCAGCTGAGTACTGAAAGTAAATGGTGTTTCCCAAAATCTTTCATGGTCGTGCATTTCCATGCTGAACCACGCTCAGAAAGTGGGGTGCCAAAAATGCTGAATGTGTCATAGGGATAAAACCATTTTCTCCTGACTGCTGCTATTTCTGTTAAACATTCCAAGACACTGATCATCCAATTTAAAACTTCTGTGCTGAACTGCTATTCCCTCTTGGGTGTCTGTTAAAGTTAATTTGTCAATGCACAAGAAGCACAGGATAAAGATCTTCTAACACAGGTTTGTCAGAATAGACATGGTGCATGTAGGTTTCTGAAATGGTACATGCTCTTAGGTCCTTGGCTTGCATGAAAATCTTGTACTCTAATAAATAAATGCTATTAAAAAATATGTTTTCCATGAAAGGGAAAAATGACCTGCTTGCAGGAAAAGTGACAGGACTAAAAACACACAGAAATGTTTTCCAACCTGCAATAGAAACAACTGGAGAAAAGAAATACTTTTTAAAAATGAGAAGTGATCTCATTTTTTTTCATGAGAATGCCATTATTAGCTTACACCTTTTAGTTATTTCTCTTGAAAAACACATCTGGTTAATAACACAACCAACATCACTGTTCCTCTGGTTGCTGTTCTTAATCCTGAAAGGCTTTTCAGACTGTCAACAAATGATGTCATATGACACGCATGGTGAGCAGCCACTGGTGAGATGAAAAGTGGCATTGGTATAGCTGAACAAAATTCAAATGATCTGTCTGACTAACAAGACTGCAGATGTTGGAGCAGTGATTGACAAACTGTCAGGCACTTCAGACCAAGTTCACAAATGCATGTACATTTTCATTCCTAATTTACTCACGCTGTTAATACAACTGTAGGTGTAAATAGGATCTTCACATGCCAAAAAATCTACTAAGCACTGGAAATAGCTGATTCATGTATGTATGTAAATTTTCTTGTCAATTGGTTTCTGTGGATCCATGTTTTTTCTTAATTTCGGGAAGCTTTAAAAACCCAACGAACCAACCAAAAATTAAGAAAATATTTTACTTCTCTAGAAATTTTTGGATCAAAGTAAACTTAAATTACTTGACCATAAATTTTGTTTTTGTTCTGCCTTAGACAGAAAGATCACCTTGACATAAGGCGTCTATTTGGGACAAATTAATGGTTGGGGATAATGATCTCTAGGTGTTCCCCAGGCCAACATGTCTTCCCAACTCTTCACTAAACCCCAGAAGTTACCTTTGGCCTTGAGCATTGCTTCTTAAACCAACACAACTTGAAAACTTGGGAGATTACTTTTCATTTACCTGCCATCTAAAATCATTCTTCAAAGACACTCTGTCAGCAAAGGAGATATGAGTCAGTGTCTTCACTCTGGGAGACAAAAAGAAAAACCTCACTCTGTGTCATGTTTTATATGAAGAAGAGAAAGAATAATTGTATGTTACCTCTTTTGGTTACCTTGCAACACAGAATTTTCTGGATGACTTCTTTTACAGAATAAGAAAGTCTATTTTACAAAAAGAAGCAAAAAACCCCAAGGGAATGGAGACACTGGGAAACTTGTGCATCCTTAAGGATAACACAAAGGGGAGTATTACAAAGACTGTTCCCAACTGGGCATGGATTTATAAGTTACACAGAGCACCCTTATGTACTGAAATGCAGAACTATATGCATGAGAAATTCCCAGCTCCTGACATTTTGTGAGCTTTTAATAGTACCATTAGTCAATATATCAGTATGCAGCATATCATATTGACTAGAGCTGATGTTTATAGTGGAAAGCTATTGACTTATGGGATGAAAAAGTGGATATAATTCAGCTTCAGGCATTATTGCCCACTGGAGGTTACTTTTTCATTTACAGGGACAATAATTTGCCCTGTAAACTGAAAACTCTTGGCTCACTATATATTTTACTATACACTTTAATAAGACTTTTTTGCCCTAAATGTGCTTTACATAGAAGCTGGAACTTCAGCAGTAGTATATCCTATGTTAACATAGCCAATTCTGAAGAAAAAAAAAAAAAATCAAAAAACCCTCATACCTAAAAATATAAAAAAATTTGCCAAACCAGCAAAACTTGAGTGTCTAACTAAAATGCTTTATTTTTGTAAATTGTCCATAAAACATCTAGATATAAATGTCAAGGGGTACCTTTTACATATCTATCATACTGTATGATTTTGGCAGCAGTCTTGAGGTTGACAGGACACTTGGTTGGGCAGAGAGGCTACACAATCTTCATCCTCAAAGATTTCATGGAAACCCTAGGAAACTTGGTCTGACTCCACTCTGAACAAGAATTCAGGATGGCCACTTGAGGTCCATTCCAACACGAAACCTCCTATGATCACTCTAAGAATTTAAACAGGCTCTTTCTACCTTCACTGGAGAGACATGGACAGCTACAGAAAATGAGGCCACCTCAGCAAAAGGCAAGTGTCTAAGTGGGAAGAAATGTTCTCTGGAGCCACAATAGAGGGAACTTAAAAAGTTAACCTGGGTTAGGTAATGAACACATGGATTGTCACTTCACCTTGACTACACAGACCACTGTCTAGTTGAAGATAACAGGATTATTCCAAGAAGTTTGCTTTCTATGGGGCTCACTCATCCTTGGTCACAACTGATGACTTAGAATGCTAACATAGTGCGTAATTGCATAGAATAAAAAATGCCATATGCATTGACTGGTGAACTAATGGTCTGGATCCTACAGTTTTAGTAAAAGATCAGCTTGCTAACCACAAGACACATATACTTCAGCCGACAATACATCTTGATAAGCCAAAAAAAAATTCAGAATTAACTTGTCAATAGCAGAAATGAGTCAATAGCAGAACGACTGCTATCCACATCTAATCATAGTAATGGCACAATAGACAATATTCATTATCCACCTGTCAAGTCTTGGTGTGAAAAAAGGCAGTAATAGATCAAGGATAATATAACAATAACAGTAACAATAATAATAAAAACAAGAGCAGCAGCAAAACTAAAAAACATCATGTCCTAAAATTAGTGACATAAATCAATGAGTGTTTTCTTTTGTCAATTCACATTAATATACACTGTGTAAGACAAAATATCCCAGGGTATCCTAACACAACTTGACATCCTGGTTTTACTTTATGAATTATAATTTAAGGCTTATTTTTTTTCACCTGTTGGATAGTTACTTACTATAACACAATACATTGAGGTATTTTCTCCAGGTATTATGGTAAGATACTCATTTATGTCCTAGGAGAAAAAACATCTCTTTCCTCTTGCCTTTTTTTGGTAACATTCATCCCAACAGTGATACAGTGTGACAGGACTAAATAATTTCAATCACAATTTGACAGCTTAATACTGACTTTGTCTCATAGAGAGGAAAGTCTTTTCAACTAGAACAAAAGATGGAATTGTTTTGAGAGCTTAGGTGGAGATCTGGTCTTGTTTTCTTCCTATAAAAACTATTTCTTCCACTACCTGTTTGGCCCTTGATTAGTAATGACAGCATTCCTGGTGGTGTTGTGTTAACCACGTAGGATTCCATCAGGTAGAGTTGGGTATCTCCACTACAGGTGTCATATGTGAGCTGACTATCTGAGATCCCATCAGAGTCGAAGGTGATTATGGTCAATATGTACACCTTTCTCTAAAATAGACAACCACTTTTTTTTTTTTTTTTTGTTTCCCTCAGGATTTTTCAGTGCATTGACTGAATTTCCATTGACTACAACAAGAGCTAGCTTAGCATCACTGCCATATGCATGCTTCTGAATCTGGACCCAAGACCCACCCTTATTGCTCAATCGAGTTGCCTGGACTTGTAGTTGTGTAACATCATTTGAGGTGCTGGATGGTTGGCAGATGTGACACAATCTATAGGTAGGAAAAATCCTTCTGTTCTTTTGGAATGGTAACCAAAAGGGACACCCAAGGGCATCTCAAATGACAGTAGATAATTATGTCTAGGCAATTTTACTTTATTCTTAGCATCTAATTTATGGCAATCATTAAGAATATATCTATGGTGAGAAATTAAATGGGACCAGGAACATTTCTGGTCATTAGGGTCAAGCAGCAAAATATATTTGGGTCTATGCTGAGGAATTCACTAAACTTCTAAGAAGGGTGAATGCACCTGGAGTAGTTACTGGAGTGGGCAGTTCTAAAATGGTCTCTGATTTTGTCAGCGTGTTAGCTATTATGAACCAAAACTGCTCCAGAGAGTCCTAATATCTCACTAATATGGTCAGACACACACAAGAATCCTTCTGGGCATTATTTCATCTAACAGTCATAACTAAAGTGCCTAAGAATTCAGCCATGTGTAGGCATTAACAGATAAACATTCCTCATTTAAACAATAGAAATGGTAAAAATTCTCATCTTCCTATCTCCCAACTCCTATGTGGAGTATATACACCCAAAAAATTTCCAGCTCTTTGAGACAGCATACTTCTGGATGCATCGTGTTCTACCAGACTTATTTTTCTCTCTTTCTCTTGAGGTATTTGTCATTCAGTCCTGGAGTTTAGGTATTGCAATAGGTTTCTGTGGGTTTGGTTTTATTCATTCCTCTCTCTCTCTCTGTTTTTCTCTTTCCATTCAAACACAGAGCATAATAGAATTGCCACTGACAAAACCCGGACTCCACTGGAGTGAAAACCATTCATTTGTCGTTCAATTTTAAGATTCCTGACTCCAAATGTAAGGATATTCTCCATGGACGTAATGGGACATTTAGCAATTCATTCATTTTCTTCGCATGTTACTTATTTAGACACTCGGCAGTTGGCAGCTTTGATGTGAGTGGTGGAAATTATAAAGACATTACATATCATAGAAATATAAAGGAAAGAAAACACATACTCTGTTTTATATCAGACTAAATTGACTAGTGTCATACTCAGGATATTTTGTTTTATAAATTATAATCGTTAGAGGAGGTGTTCCCCTGAGTGAAATCCTACCTGTCTGTTTCATATATAACACCAGCTCTTCACTTTTTTCTCCTTAAAGAAATTGCTGTGCAAAACTTGGACACAAAGAAGTAAATTTATAAACTCAAATAGTACCCATATGAATAGAAATGTGTATGGCTGTGTTTGAAATCCTTAACATAATTAAGGTCTCTGAGTGTGAATCAAGTAAAAGTAATAATATTATATGGAGGGAGTGGCAAAAGCTCAGAAGTACAAGTAGAGATGTGATGGTACAGAAATATTTATATAGAAGGTGAGAAAAAAAAAATCCAGGCTACTGTTTTGTCCTGTTTTCTGACAATTTGTGGAGGATTCAGCTCAGAGGAAAACTAAGCACCCACAGTGCTTTCTCAGTCCTACCTCTTGGTGGGACAGGAAAGAAAACAGGAAGAGTGAGAAAACTCATTGATGCAGATAAAGTTACTTTAATAAGGGAATAAAAGAGGGGCATAAAACCCATCAGCAGTGATGCAAAGGCAGGCAATCACCACTTCTCACTACCTCTGAGCGACAGTGACCTTGGAAGACACTTATCTCCACAGTTCAACTTTGAATTGTGGAGCATGGTGTAGCATGGGATATACTTTTGGTCAATTCAGGTCAACTGTCGAGTCTGTTTAACCCTCCAAGTTCTTGCCCATCCCTAAACTACTTCCTGCAGGAGGGTGCAGAAGACAAAACAGCCTGGATGTGCAAGCACTGTTCATCAATACACAAATCATTAGTGGGTTATCCACACAAATTCACAACACATCATCATAGGGACTCCTATGAAGAAAATTAAGTTCCATTCCTGCCAGAGTTAGTACCATTATACTTTCTGGTGTTAGAACAGTTACCCATTTTGACTACACATACAGTGAGTAAAAAGCTGATAGATGTACTCTGGGGGTGAATCAATGTTTGAAATAAACCTTGCATCTTTTACATATCATACTAAATCAAGGATCATAGTGGGATCAGGATTTACTGCAACCATTCAGACACCTTATAGCCAGTAAGATGGCCTTTGTCTTTGCTATGCAATCTTTTCTATCAATTTTCTTCTAATTTTTTTTTCCTTCATAGTTTCTCACTGAAGAATCAACAAGATTTTTGGAATTCACATACTTGTGGATATTAAAATCTTTGCTAGATTTCTCAAAATCCCAGAATCAACTAAGTTGGAAAAGATCTCTGAGATCAAGTCCAACCTATGAAAGAACACCATCTTGTCAACTAGACCATGGCACTAAGTGCCACATCCAGTCTTTTCTTAAACTTTTCCAAGGATGATGACTCTACCACCTCCTTGGGCAGCCCATTCCAATGCCCAATCACCCTTTCTGTGAAGAATTTCTTCCTAATGTCTAACGTGAACCTCCCCTGCTGCAGCTTGAGACTGTCCTTGTCCTGTTACCAGTTACCTGGGAGAAGAGACGGATACCCACCTGGCTACAACCTCCCTCCTGGGAGCTGTAGGGAGTGATAAGGTTATTTGAGACAGATTCTCAACAAGATGTTGAGAAACATGGTCTAAATTGGTTTAGCATTGAGCAAGGAGATGGAGCAAGGGGCCACCAGAGGTTCCTCCCAGCAGATACCACACAGTTCTTCTCTGTGGTTTCACACCAGTTTGCTCCTGCCAGTGCTGGAAATCTTGTACACAGCCACCACAGTTTCACCCACATGATTTCATGCTATCCATAAATACTCGATGAATGGGCATTCTATCTGTGTTGAAGTGCTCACTGCCATCTGAATTTTGTGACTGATCTTGTGGCAATTACTGGAAAACAGAAGCAAAGAGAAAGTTTGGGAAGTCTTAACACCTGCTGAATTTGTCTCATGGAGTTTTACTTTCTGAGGCTGCCATCTAAGGTACCAGTCAGGGAAAATAGTAAACTGTATCTTAAGTCTGAGCAATTTCTGTGTACTTCAAATTTACATATGGGCTTAAGTATGCCATTAAAACCTAGAGAAGCAGATCTGGAAGAATTTTTCATCATAGATTTTTTTATAATAGAAATCTCTGAGATTTTTAGATTTGATGAAATAGTAAGTTTAAGGCACTGGAAAGACACTCTATTCAAACTACTTTGGTATCACAAATAAACATAGAAATTTTTCGAGGGTAGAGTAATATCTTTCAGGCAGCAATGATATGCAACAACATGCTTTTCAAGACAGCTTGTTTAGTTTCCTTGTGTCTTTAATGGTTTCCATGGTTATTTAATTTTAAATTTTGAAAGTTTACATAGAGGTTTACTGCTCAAAATCAGAAGGTGGGAGGGGAATTCAGCTCAACTGTCTTTGCCGTTCTGGATATTTAATGTCTAGTGCACAGCAGAACACATCTAGACTGTGTGTTCAGTTGATGACTGAGATGCACATTTTGAAAGATAACCTGTTTTATCAGTTTCGAGCATCTGCTTAAGGGTGGGATGAGTTTTCTGTTTCCTTTCCACTTCCAAAATAATATTGATTTCTTGTTTGAAGAATGAATTATATGTTAAAAATGTCATCTGTTCTCTGAGGTATTTTTACTCCAAACCGTAAGCAACCCAAGTCTGTAGTATTATTTTCATTACTACAGGTACTATTCCTTAGGTACCACATACTCTCATTCTCTTCTAGTCTGTCCCCAGCTTTAAGATGTTCTTGCAATCACGTGAAAACCGCAATGCCCTAGTTCTTCTCACATAGAAAGAACATACTGTGATATGTCTTGTTTGTTTTTTCCTGTGAGGAATAATGGATTATTACAACAATATAATTCATTTAGATGCATTTATTAAGCACAAGTGTATTGTTTGACCAAGGCCATTTTAGCTTTATTATTTAGTCAATATTTGACACATGAAAAACATTAAAAAGAATTCTATGTAGATTATGCTTCTCCTTACACAGTATAGAAGTTGAAGTTACTTAGGATCCACTGTTAATGAACTTTTCTTTTTGAAACAGATTTTTCTTTAGATAAAAGTCCATTCCAAGGAGGTATGTGGCAAATATAAAGTTTAAAAAAGATGGCTGTCATACCTCAAGAAATGATGCAAATCTTACAATTTCTTTTATGAGTTTTCACTGAAAAATAAAACACTCATATTAAAATTAGTTACGTCAGACTTTATGATAATCATCATCATCATGGCTGCGTGTCATGAATGAAGATTTGAGAAGGGCTCTACCCACGCTTGCTGCAAGCGCGCTGATGGCTACAAAGGTCAATGAGAGATAGACAAGTCCGGTTGCAGAAAGCACAGCAGAAAGACTCCTCAGGTGATATCAACAAGACGTGATTCTTTCTGCGTTGTCTTTTCTCCTCGAGAGTGATCCTTCGTGTGTTCTCAAAAGCAGCAGCAGCGTTATAGATGTTGTGTCTCCAGGCCTCTCGATTGGAGGCCAGGGTAGACCAATAGTGGTGATCAATATGGCCAAGGCTGAGGGATTGTTTCAGGCAGTCCTTGTATCTCCTCTTCGGGGCTCCTCTCTTGCGGCAGCCAGTGGCAAGTTCCCCACAGAGCACGATCTTAGGGAGGCGGTAGTCCTGCATCCTGGAGATGTGCCCTGCCCAGCTCAACTGTATTCTAAGCAGCACGGCCTCAATGCTCGTGACTGCTGCCTGTTCAAGGACAGACGTGTTGGTCACACAGTCAGTCCAGTGGATGTTTAGGATTGTGCGGAGGCAGCGCTGATGGAAGCGTTCTAAGAGATGCAAGTGGTGCCGGTAAATGACCCATGATTCAGATCCATATAAAAGAGTAGACAGTACAATGGCTCTGTAAACGCTGATCTTTGTACTTTTCTTCAGGTGTTTGTTTTTTCACACTCTTTTATGGAGTTTACTGAAAGCTCTGTATACCTTAGCTAACCTGTTGTCTATTTCTGCATCAATCTTACCGTCTGAGGAGATGATGCTACCCAGGTAATTAAACTGCTGGACTGATTTGAGCTCTGTTTCACCAATGGTGATACGGGGATGATGGGAGACTTCCTGAGGTTCAGGCTGATATAAAACTTCTGTTTTCTTCAAGCTGATTTCCAGTCCAAAAAGCTCAGCAGCCTCTGCAAAGCAGGACGTTAAACACTGCAGAGCTACTTCTGTGTGGGCAACAAGGGCAGCATCATCAGCGTAAAGCAGCTCATGGACGAGATGATTTAAGGTCTTAGTGTGAGCCTTCAGACACGTAAGGTTGAATAGGCTCCCATCGGTACGATATCGAATGTAGACACGGTTTTCATCATCAAGATCTGCCGTGGCCCTTTGGAGCATCTTGCTGAAGAAGACTGTGAATAAAGTTGGTGCGAGAACGCAGCCTTGCTTCACACCATTGGCTATTGGAAAGGGCTCAGAAAGTGCATCGCCATATCTGACTTGACCACAGTGGTCCTCATGAAGCGAGATGATCATTTTGAGGAACTTGGGAGGACATCCTAAACGTTCCAAAATCTGCCACAGACCTTTTCTGCTCACAGTGTCGAAAGCCTTGGTGAGATCAACAAAGGTAACATAGAGTCCTTTGTTCTGTTCCCGACACTTCTTTTGCAGTTGTCTGAGAACAAATACCATGTCTGTGGTACCTCTGTTGGCTCGGAAACCACACTGGCTTTCGGGCAGAAGATCTTCTGCTATGGCGGGTATTAATCTGTTCAAAAGAATTCTTGCAAGGATTTTACCAGCAATGGAGAGCAGAGTAATACCTCGGTAATTTGAGCAGTCTGATTTTATCTCCTTTCCTCTTGTACAAGGTGACAATGACAGCATCACGAAGGTCTGAAGGCAATTCACCTTGTTCCCAACAGTGCACCACAAATTTATGAAACTTAGCATGGAGTGCTTGGCCACCGTGCTTCCAGATTTCAGGAGGGATTCCATCAACCCCAGCTGCCTTGCCAATTTTCACCTGCTGTATTGCTTTAAGAGTTTCTCCCATGGTGGGGGCAGTATCCAGTTCAGTTTTCACATGTTGTTGTGAAATGTACTGCATTGCTGAGTCTTGAACTACACGTTTAGTACTGAAAAGAGTCTGAAAATGTTCAGACGATCGATTCAAGATGGAAACTTTATCTGTGAGAAGCATTTGGCCATCTGCGCTGAGTAATGGGCTTTGAACCTGGCGTGTAGGACCGTAGGCTGTTTTCAGAGCCTCATAGAATCCCCTGTAGTCACCTGTATCTGCACATAATTGGATTTTTTCCGCTAGATTGGTCCACTACTTGTTCTGGATGTCACGAAGTTTCTGTTGGAACTTGCTGCATGCAAGTCGAAAGGCTGCTTTTCTTATATGACAAGATGGATGAGCAAGGTGGGTTTGGTGAGCAGTTCTCTTCTTACTCAACAATTCCTGGATCTCATGATTGTTTCCATCAGACCAGTCCTTGTTTTTCTTGAAGGAGAACCCTAAGGATTCTTCAGAAGACTGCAGAATGGTATTTTTAATAAGTTGCCAAAGCGCTTGGGGAGAAGGATCTGTGGAATGAACTTCAAGTCTGGATTGAAGATTTGCCTGGAAGCTGTCCCTCACTGTAGCTGTTTGAAGACTGTTAACTTGAAGTCTCCTTCTAGGAATGCCGTCCTTTTTAGGTTTGGACTTAAGGTGGAGGTTAAGTTTACAGCGCACAAGGCGATGATCCGTTTGACATTCTGCACTAGGCATCAAGCGGGTGTGACGAACATCGCGGATATCTCTCTGTCGGACCAGGATATAATCAATGAGGTGCCAGTGCTTGGACCTAGGATGCATCCAGGTTGTCTTTAGACTATCTTTCTGCTGAAAGATAGTGTTGGTGATGGTAAGCTGCTGCTCAGCACAAAACTCTAGCAGAAGGCGACCATTATCATTGCAGTTCCCAACACCATGCTTGCCTAGTACTCCTTTCCAGGCTTCAGAGTTCTTTCCTACTCTGACATTGAAAACACCAAGGATAATGATCTTATCATCTGCAGGAACATTTTGGATAAGGTGGAGTAGGTCATTGTAGAATTTTTCTTTTTCAGCAGGGTCAGCTTGGAGGGTTGGGGCATATATACTAAAGAGAACAGCATGTTGCTTGTTGTGTAGTGGGAGGCTAGGGAGATAATACGATCAGAATGACCAGTTGGCAGATTTTCGAGTTTAGAGGCAATAGAGTTTTTAATCATGAAGAGATGCCTTTCAGAACTGGGTTTACCTGACCAGTAGAGTGTATAACCGGCACCATGTTCTCTAAGGCTGCCTTCCTCATGAAGACGAACTTCACTGAGAGCAGCGATGTCAATGTTGAGTCGTGACAGTTCATGGGCAATTAGAGCAGAGCGATGCTCAGGACGGCCACTGTTTGCAGTATTTGCAGTATCAAGCATGGGGACGGTCACTCTTTGCAGTCAGACTTTATGATAACCATAAATCAAACTTAAATCTATCATAAGATGTTGAAGATTCAGGCACAGATAGTTGATTATCTTGTTTTCCCAAGTTATTTGTTCTGATTTGAACTGGAATTTATAGAAGTGAAGGGGTTTTTTGTTTACTAGGTTGATTTTTACCTTCCTCCATTTTATTACGTTTGAAATCAGAACACATTATCCCCTCCACAGAGTTAGGTTGAATTGGTAAAATGTATGGTTGCAATAAATTTAAACAGTTATGATTTTATATTTATTCTATCTCTTTTCTTCAGTGCTACTTGAATATTTTAATTTCCCCTGACAACTAAAGTATATATTCATTATTGAAGGCTGATAATTTTTTGCCGTAATATTTATCTCTTTCATTTTGTATATATTGTCCTTTTGCTAATGAGTCTTGAACCACTTCAAGAATATTGGCCTTTCAATGTCCAAAATAATTTTTGCTAAGTCTATAATTGTTTTTGGCTTCTATTTCTTATTAGTTCTTACTTCCTTACTGATTTTTCTGTTTCAATCTTTTTATTCAGTATAGCCTAGCAACATTTTATTCAAGTTTAGTTTTTGCTTGTGGCAGAAATTCTCAGTAGTTTCCTATGTTGGAAAAAGAAAATATACCGACCTTCTTTATATTCATATTCTGGATCTGTTCCACCCAGCTGACTTTTCTGCCTAATTTCCTTTTGTCCTTTATTACTGAAAACCTTAGTTACAGACCTGCTTTCATCTTTTCACTTAATTTGAATGGAATCAACTTAAAATCATTCTATCCAGGGTTAATTTTCATGCCTGGCTTATCTTCTTGACTTATCACTGACAAACCTTTCAGTGGGATCAGAAATCTTTTAACTCTGGCATGTGACAAACCTGTGGGTAGCAAGGACTCATACGCTATTGCAGTGAAATTATTCTGAAAAGAGGTATGGCCAGTACAATTTTGATTTTCCATGGTACTTTGAATGTCTCTACAAGTATAAAAAAGAATAAGCTGCTCTAACCGGGGATTAGTGTGGGAGAAGGCTAATTGGTCTTTCACCTTATTTTTGCTGTCATTCCTTCAGGGATTAGGTTAAGCCTCAGTGTATGTTTCATCAGGGAATCACGAAGATTATACTTTGTCTCTCTGTCTATCATTCAGACACTTTCTCTAATATTGACTAGATTTTTATAAGTCTCACAACTCATCATGCAGTGCCTTTTAGTCAAAATAGGTATATAATTTCTGGTACCAAGGGCTGTTCTTAGGGTAATAGAATGAAAGGTGTGAGACAATAACATGATTGCTAAATCTTTATTAAGTTTCCTTTCATCCATGCCAAGTCTCATCTTACCTATGGGGTTTTGGCATCTTTAAATTAAGAAGGTGCTAATGAGGTGTCTACGAGTCTGACCTCAGACACATAAAGCATTTTGGGTAGAACTGAGATTGCCTACTATAAAGTAATATAACCCAAAGTCATGACCTGGTCCTTTAAAATAAAGTTCCGCTCAATGACAGAATAGAACTGCTGTAGGAAAATGTCAGTTACTCAGCAAAATTTAAATGAGGCAGAGAGACCAACACTTTTTCTTGGAGTTCCAGCTAGGAATCTTCACGAATATTGTAAAATTGACTATCATTGTTATATCTGAATGCTTAATTATTCATAGAATTTCCTGTTAGCCTAAAGGCCATGAGAAATCATTGTATTAATTTAGAATGGGATTCATCTCATACAACTAAAACTGTAAAAGACTACAAGATCTGCAACTGGAATAACAGCACTTTCCATTCAGTACAATAAATAGGCATTTTTAGGGAAAAATTCCTTGACCCTGCTTAGAAGTTCTCCTTAGGGTGAGCTGAGTTATGCCCTAGACATGCCAGTTCTGGTTTTGACTAGAAGATAGACTATGGGTAGGACTAACTGTTGATATCTATGTTTGTTCAGAAAACACTTACCTACAACCTCCATGTACAATCATCAGAAATAAGTATCTTTAGAGGGTAATTCTCTTGATCAAAGATCCCTGTCTGGAGAATGTGGAGTGAATAGCCCTGTTAAAGTGCTAGTCTTTTTTCACTGAATATGCAGAAAACTCTTTTTACATAGCCATCTTAGACAAAACATACAATTTCTGGTTAATATTAAAATTAATTAATTGTGTTTTAATTTTTATCTGCACTTCAGATAAATGCATTACTTCCATGAAGAAATTCCATTTTTATTTCTGTGATCATATGGTACAGGCAAACAGAAACTTTATTTCCTTATTTGAAAGTGCTGGATGATGAAAAACCTACTATGGTTCTTGACCAGTCATTCTATTGTTTTCTATCATTTTTGCTAAAAATGGATATTTCTTTGCAGAATCAGTTTGACAAGTTTCAATACTTAACCACTGGATCTTTTCAAGTTTTTCCTTCTAAGACTGGAGAAACTTCTATTATCACATTTTTATTCTTTCAGTAGATATTTATAGACCATGTCTAGTTATGCCTTTATCTTCCTTTTGAAAAATTAAATAGAGCATGCAGTACTTCATTGCACAGTGTTTTCAAACCTGTAATAATTCCTATGAAACTTTTCTGAACTCTTTCCAATCTTTTTCAATATCATTTCTCAGCTGTGGGTACAAAGACTGGACAGTTTTCCTATAATGGTCATATCAATACCAAGTACAAACTAATAAAAGTATTCCTTTCTCCCATATGATACATTTTCATTTAGGTGTTTAAGGATCATATTGGTCCTCTGCAACATAGCATTTCATTGGATCCCATATTCTGCTGATGGGCTATGACTGATTCTCATTTTCTCTTTCAAGTCTTTTACAAGACCACAGTTCTCAAGATAGAATTTTCCATCCAGTAAATGCAACTTTGATTTTCTAATCTTGGGACAGAAATGCAGTTGACTGAGGTCAGTGTAATATCGTTCTATACCATTTTGTGCTAGATCAGGATCTGAGCAAGGATTTTATTTCAAGAACTTGCTATAAGAACTTAATGAAATCCTTTGCTTAATTTTACATCAGGAATTAAAGATAACCTTAATGTGGTCCTAAAATCATTCCTCCTGAACATCTAAACTACATGTTCATCTTTTATAATCAGGAGCCATCCATGATGATCTTGGAAAGCACTTCAATTCTGACCATGCTTGTGCTATTCCCTTATTTCTTTGGGTCTTTTCTTTCTGTAAATATTTGGGTCATGCCCAGTGACACAGTAAGCACACTAGAAAGGGGAAAGAAAGTAACACAAATGTTGAGCATTCTTTAGGGACCTGGAAAAGTGTTCCTGAGGGGTTTCCCTGAAAGAACGTTGCCGCAGCCCGGTGAAAGGAGAGGCAACGACAGCACGAAGGGTTCTTGCTCTGTTGTAGGTATTTATTAACGCAGGGATGCGTGAGGGTACAGAGTCAAGGGCGCTGTCCCCAACTGAGGGGGGGCTAACCCTTATATAGGGTTCGGAGTGGAAAGATCTGGAAACTGGGAGGAGCATGGGACTAAACAACCAATGGGGATTCAGCAACATGCATAACTTAACTAGGAGCCAATAACATGAAAGGAGGGAGATGGCAGGACCGCCCACACTGCGGCAAATCCTGGCCAATGAGGGAGAGGGAAACCTTGACCAATCAGGGAGGAGAAAATTCATGAGGGGACTAACATGTTCATACATGTCCAAATATAATACAACAAATACAACTGGGATACAAACACCAAAAAACATGCATTAATAGCAAACACCATAAACATTAGCCAAACGACCACAGAACACCCCACCCATTCACGAATCAGGCCCAAACCGCCTGCAAACGCCCGTGCCATCAGGCAAGAGTCCTTTTAGCATTTTTCACACATTGCGCGCCATTTCCTGTACTCCTCCTGCTTCCTTCGTTTGTCCTCCGCAGAACGTGCTTTGTCCCTTCTCTTGCTGTGTGACAGGCAGAGCTGGAGCTGTGGGAAGGACACGGTGTCTCTGGAGAGGAAGGAGACATTGAAGGGGTATGTTTCAGAGGAGGCACAGATGTCTTTGATCTAGGCATCTGTGGGAGGGGCAGGAGGTGAGAGAGGTTGGGGAGGGTCATCAGTATATACTGGAGGTCAGTGTCCTCACAGCTTGGATCACTGCCTTCACCATGTTACTCACATCATGTCCTGCTGCTGATCTCTCTGATCTCCTCCCTCTATTGGTTTCTGCCCCTTGCTCGCAAACAACCCAACATTCTGACCCCAAGAACACCTTTCCTGCCTTTGGGAACTTGACGAAAATGTCTGTTTAGCTTTTAATAGGTTAGGTCTGGAATATGAGAGGTCTGCATGAAAAGTTGTCCTTGTTGAAGTAAATGTCAGTGTTGCTGAATTCTGGGGAGCACAGATTTCATCAGGAGTCAGTGTCAGTCCCAAGCTTCTCTTCAGGCACTGGCGTTGACTTAACTCCCTGTTAGTTCACAGAACCCAGTTGTTAGTGTTTATTCGTTCAATGACCTCTCAGGACTTTATATTAATCACTAGGGAGGCTATTCAACTCCTTCAGCTTTAGGCACCTAGCCTCTTCATTTGTTTGTTTATTTATTTATTTATTTATTCATTGTTTTATAGATTAAGAGAATAAATGACAAAAATGTGACTCATTCCATTTTAGGTACAGATCTGCTTTAGGATGGATTGGATCATCCTGTGGTGAGGTTACCATATGGAACACGGAATTTTAGACGTTAAAGGTAAATCTGGACCTACATGGATGCCTGAGATACCAACACTGGACTCCCTTTCTCACCTGAAGGAAGGACTAACACCATCTGCCCAGTACTAAGGTGTTATTTATGATTTCTAAGTAAAACCAGCTCTGGATTTTTCACCCCTACGGTAATGACAGAGCTTTCTTCTCTCCCCAGAGATTACACCTGATTACAGCAAAAAGACCTCTGTGGTGAGCTCCAAAGACATCATGATGTTTAATGAAGAGATTTTTTTTTTTTTTTGTGCTTTGACTGAACATCTTGTGTCAAATGATGCACCATCACTTTCCCCGACAAAGCTCTCAGCATGAACTTTGCGCCTTTACCAAACTCTGGAGATTTGCTGGTCTGCTTTTTGAGGCTCCCATTTCTTGAAATGAGGCCTCCATGTTGCCCAAAGCTTAACTGCCTGGATCCCACCTTTGGTGCACTGTGTAGCACATTCCAGCCACCTGGGGTGCCCGAATAATGCTGCATCTCTCATTCTCTCGCCTCCCACCATGGATCAGCTCTCACTGTCAGCTTCAGAAGAGCACACAGTACGACCTGCCTTTCTGAATGCACAGAGACTGCAGTGGTCAAGCTGAACAGTCAAAAGTCTGTGCCAGTTCTTTCCTGGCATTTGGATCGCACTGACTGCCAGGCCCTGTAAAAGAAATAATCTCCCAATTGAAGACAGTTTGTGGTGGAATATGGTGATGGGGTGATTGTTCAAACAGCTTTGTTTGTCTTTCAGAGCCAGAGTTCTCCACTGTCAAAGTCATTGATTATCAGCTCAGCCAGTGTAGGAGGCTTTTTTCCCCCTTCTGAGCTACAGGACATTGAGTTCCATAATTGTTTACAGTCAAATGCCTATGCAACACTTAATTGCTTTCTCTAAGCTGCTTGGCGAGTGGAGCAAGAGCAGTGGTTTGATGAGTAGAGCTAGAGTCCAAAACACTGTGGAGCTTGCAGCAATAGGATCCCTGCTGATAAGAAACAAACACGTCTGCTTCTGTGTCATTGTTTTTTTGGCTGCATCAGGCAAGTTTTGGGAAAGTTATTGTCTCCTAGCAGGCGGTGTAATGGGCAAGCACAATGTGTTAGTTCACCAGCCTTTCATCTCCAAACCCAAGCTCAAATTCTGGCTCTAGTGTCTCTTCAGAATGCCTTTAGTACATCCTCTTTTATGCTCATTTCAATGCCAGGGTGACTGGTGCAGGCAGGTGAAGTTTGCTTCAGGTTGCTGCTGAGGTACCTGAAAAGAGTCTCACAACAACTTTATGCTGAAAGCTGGGGCAGAGGTGTTTCAAGAGCGGAGTGTGTGAAGAGAAAAGAGCCAGGCTTAGTCCAACAGGCAAGTTTTGAGTATAAAACCCAATATATATGCAAGTGTGACTCGTGGTATAACTATGAGTTATAAATCAGGATTGAAGTGTATTATTTCTCTAATATGATTTTCAGAATGAGCAGAATGCTTTACAGCTTGGATAGAAACAAAAGTCTTTCTTAATTACAAACAAACAAACAAACAAACAAATTCTCTCCCCTCCTTTTTTTTTTTTTTTTCTTTCCCTGTAACACAGAGCTGTGTTCAAAATTCCTGCAGGGAATGTTTTTGAAGATCAGGGGATTAGCTATGTTATCATGTACCCTGAAACCTGAATTTCTTTAAAGGATTTTTCATGCTTGCTTCTTTTGAAGAATCTTGTAATTTACAAAGAGACCAAGGAAGAAAAACAAATTAAAGAAAACCTAGGTGCAAAATAAGTCCTAAGGTACTTTTTAATGGCAAGTCAATGCAGAGATGTAGTTAATATGATGGTACTATTTCTAGAGTAAAAGATATTTAAAGATATTATATCTCTTACTGGTGCTTAGCTAGATAGTATGACCACATTTTTAAATGTAGAGTTTCTTAGCATTAAGTAATCAGGTAGTTCCATTATTTTTATAAATATACCATTATTTAGTTCCATCGCTTTAAGCATATTACTGGTTTCATTACAGTGTTAACTAAATTCAAAGTAGCAATGGACGTAAGTAAAGCAAGATATTAAGTCTTTTCAGGAACCAAATTTTACCATTCTCTTGCTCATTGTACAAAAATCTAATCTTAGATGGCTTGGGTAAATCAATAATTCAGTTAGTAAAAGTTAAAAATAAAAACTAAAAGATTGCTATAGATTTTTTGAAAATACTATTTTTCTCTACTTTTTTTTTTTTTTTTTTTTTTGCAGAGGACATATTATTTAAGATTTTTTCAATTTATTTTCTAAAACTGAAAACGGAAAGTATGAACTTTCATATATATTTGATATTATAAATCAAGTGTTTGACTTTGTTAGGTAGTGGTAAAGAATTTTAGAGGACATAAAGATAGCAAAAAAACCCAAATACATTAAAATACCAACAGCCCCTTTCAGGGGTCTGGGTTGCAAAATAAAAAATCAGATGCTCTTTGAACTCTTGGCAGGCTTGGTGACATAACCACTTCCCTGGGAAGGCTGTTCCAGGGACTGACCACCCTCTCATTGAAGAACCTTTTTTACAATGTCCAGTCTGAAATTCCCCTGATGCACCTCCCATTTCCATGTCCAATCGCTGGTCACAAGAGAGAGGAGATCAGCACCTCTCCTTCCACTGCCTTCCTTCAGGAATCATATGGAGCAGGAAGCTGGACTTCATGATCCTCATGGGTCCCTTAAAACTTGAGATATTCCATAACTCTGGTTTATTTTCCAAAGCTTTTCAAAAATGGTCATTTTTCTTTCCTATTTGCCAGTGTCAGCCTGTTACTTCATTTCTCCTATGTATTCCTCCTAGTGAAACCTTTATATCCAGAAGAACCCGTTTCAACCACCAACAGTTTCCCACACTGATGGTGAAGAATTTAGAATATCTTTTATTGATCAATAAAAAGTCTTGATTTATTTTTGCTTGTTTGCTGTTGTTGTTGTTAATTTTTCACTGCTTGAGAATTATGAAATTCCAGTGGTGGTGGGAAGTTATCTGAGAACTCACAATAAAATTGTTCTGGCTTTTCTGTTGGTTATTTTTTCACCCTTAATGATTCAGTCCATCCATTTTAGTGATTATCTTATCAAAGTAGTGTCTCAGAATGCAAAGGCAAAGGCTGTGTTGGCCAAATAATGTATTACAGTGTTGTATACACAACACTTGTTGAAGAAAACAAACAAAAAATCACAACCTTCTTTTGGCAGCTTCTATCATTCTGGATGATAGAAAAGGTATAACTAAGTGCTGAATTAAATTCTGAAAAGGAATGAAAATTACTAGAAGCAAAAATCAGTTGCCTGAATATGGATGTCTAATGCCCTTTAATCCATTTTCTAGCAGTAGCTGAATGGGGTGGGATAATTTAGGATATCTAATGCAAGAGATCAGTGTTTGGGCAACTGAATCACAGTCCTATGATCCGTGACTTTGAAGTGACTTAGGCACCAAATGCCTGTGTTGAAATCAAAGGGAACAAAGAACTTCAAGGGTTTTAAAGATTAGGCTAAGAAGCCTACATTTAATAATTTTCACTAATATTTAAGCCATACTTTTATAAGTTATATAAACACAATGAAAATCAATTTTTGTCACAATAAAGACTAAATGTTCCCCTCTTCCTCCCAGTGAACAAAACTGGAATGGCTTCATATACATTACACAGACTTTTTTTCATTCTTTTTTGTTTTGATCTGGGATATGTCTTTTTGTAGACCACAGAAATAGTATGTGGGTTAATTTTTTATCTACTTAAACATTGTGAGCTGCAAGTCATTATTGTAGTGATTTATGGCAGCTACTCTGTTGCCAACCTTAACATAGCTTTTTTCTTATTACTTAATTGTTCTTGTAGGGCTTCAGCTACTAGTATCTTAGTTCTGAAAATAGGAAACAAGATGCTTGGCTAATTAGTTCAGAGTCTGTCTAATGGGGACTATTAAAAATGCAAATAAGAAGTGATCAAATAGTGCAAAGTTTTGTCCTGACAGAGTATACTAATAAGTTTCTGCCAAAATAAATGCATAAAACGATGGAAGGAAATCAGGTTTTAGATGGCACCCTTAACTATAAAGGGGGTACCATAAAGATAACATGGATGAAAGCCAAATACCTCATGACATTTAAATTTGGATATAGCTATAAAAATATACCTTGGGGAGAAGGGGGGAGTGATGAATCCTGGGCTGACTTTACAGTAAAAGATAAACAGTAAGTCAGTGTTTCTCTGTGTGTCTTCTGACCTGATTCATAAAACATCAAAAGGATGGGCTGTGAAAATCTCACATTTTTTATCATTGCATTATATAAACATGCACATGCGTGTAAGTAAGAAAACAAACAAGATGTTATAAGGGAGTAATAATCAAACATTCACAATTCAACCAATTTTTTAAATCTTTTAAAGATGAAAATATTGTAGGAACTCTTTGTAAGATGTCTCACACATTTTTAGGATGTTCTTTGAATTTAAAAGAAGGTTGAAAAAGCTGGTGTAAATGACTAAAAAATGGATCTATAACTGTCACAATGCACTGAATATACTTTTATTCAGTGTCTCAAGAAACCAGTAGAAAGGAGCAGAAGTTAACTGGATGGGAGTAAAATCTTATTTGCAATTCAAATTAACAAATATTAGTGTAATTTATTCACCTTAGAAAAGGTAACAGACAGGTGAACCTTTGTGAACTGCAATGTGTTAATCAGTGTAGACAATGAATATGCTACAATTTATACATTATGAATTGCCCAGAGAAGAAATGGTACCTCCCAGATGTCCTGCAAGGAGATTTCATGGCTGTAAGTTTAAGGGTTACTTTTCCTTAAAGTAAAAATATTTCTAAGTAAGAAGCAAGTCACTGCAGAAGGAGTGAAAGAGTCTAGCAGTGGAAAATCCTCAGCTGCACTAGGACTGGTCTAGAGGAAATAATCAAGGAGGCAGAGCTGCTAATGGATAGATAGAATGGACCACTGCAGTAATTTGGGACTATTCCTTTGCTATGATGAGTTTTATCTCACCTTTGGTGACAACTTTGTTGGCATCTTCTTGCTCTTATTCCATTACTAGGATGCCTTTTTATTGACCCCCATACTATTTTTAGAAAATAAATTTTGACATCTTTCCCTTCCCTTCCTTTCTTCTCCGCTTGACATAAATCCCAGTTTAATGTTTCGCAGCACAGCAGTCCTTTATTTGTTCCCTAATATTGTTCCCACTTATAGGACAGTGTTATTGATTTTCTCTTCCCATTGCTACAGCAGGATTGTCATTTACATGGCTGTCATACGCCGAAACCTCAGGGCCAAATTCCTGCCCATTAGCAAGCTGCCTTGCCCTATTTAAAAGAGGCGTTTGGTGTCCTGTCTGTCTTCCAAATAGGCCTCTTGCTGGCTGTAGCTCCTGTTGGAAGTGTCTCTCTCTCTGTGCTGATTAGAGTCTAGACTGAACATTTGCTAAGGAGGTCCAAGACAAACTTCTTTATGCACAGGGTAAGTCATGCATAAGATTGGATCCCAAAGGCAGCAGTACAATCAGCAATGGTTTATATACAAGTTAAACAAACACTCAGAGGGGAAAAGTCTTTACGGGGTATAAACATGAGCAGATAACTAGGCTCATGACCTCCTTTCCTTGTAAAATGTTACTCTTCAGCTGTGGTCATGAGCTAAGTGACTTTGCCTTCAAGACTTTTCCTTGAGCATTAGTCCCTCTGGATTATTTTAGTAATTTCTGTTGAAACAAAACGAACAGGATCTGGTGGGTTTGGGCGGAAGGGTCGGTAATGAGCAAGCTGTTCCCTCTGAAGATCGCAAAGGCTTTTCTGACTCCAAAAAGGCATATGGTGGCTTTAACAGGGGACATGACCTGCATTCACTTAACAGTGTTCATCATGCCACCATCTCTCTCAATTCGTCATGTTAAAACTCTGTTTACATTTCCTTATGCATACACATGTATATAAAGAAATGTGCTGAATAATTTGGTGGTAAAGTAACTAACACACTTCAGAATTGAATCAGTTCAGAATAGAAAGAAAAGAAACTCAAAACCTCAGTGGCCACATATCCTGTCTTTTGGGCTATTCCAAGATGAGAAGCTTCTGATTTTTTTGGTTTTAATCTCAAGCTGCAGTGAGGAGCTGAGAAAACTTCTGTGAGAAAAGTTTCCAGGGCACTGCTGTATCTTCATGAAAAGTTTCAGTTTTGATGATTCATCATTTTCACACACACACAAAAACACATTGTGTTGAAAGATTTCTGACCAGCCCTAGTAATGAATCCATCTGCTGCAGTCAGCGAACACAATTACTAGACAAATCACCCATCTTCAACAGTAAAGCTGAGAATAGAACCCCCTTTTTCTTCTGCTTAAAAAAAAAAAAAAAAAAAAAAAAAAGAAAGAAAAAAAGAGAGAGAAAGAAAAGGCACAGAGTGTTATCTTTTTATCTTAAGGAGCTTTTTACTATTCTCCATTAGCAGATAACTTATTCTACTCTCTCCTAGGCATGGCCCAACTGCAAGAGACAGACATGATCTTATACCCACACAGTGACGCACACGGAGAAAAAGAGAGAGGGAATCTGTGTATGTCCTTGCCTGCTCTGTGATCATTAAAAATCTGATAACACTTCTGTTCAAGAATGAAGGTTAGACCCCACCTGCTAGTCATTCTACCCAGGTATCTGCTAAACACTGTCTTCTTTGGCAGTATGGCTGGGTAGCTGTTATATACCTGCTGTGCTCTGTACAAGAGATGGCTGCATATGAATGGGCAGAGAATTGCTCTTCCTTTGTGCCTGGTCTACCTTACAATGCATCAGTGTGAAAGCCCATTGCTTCTGAAAATGATAAGAAAGTAAGGAATGTTATTGAAAGATCAAACCTGCGGCCAGATTTTGCCTGAAGACTAAACTGCTTTATGAGCAAAACACTGAGGTTCAGGTAATCGATGTTCAATGTCCATTTCTACCTCAGATTTCTTTCAGCCCGCTGGGGACACCATTTAATTTAGCTGTTTGCTGTAAAACAAAGATTGTGCTCATTCTGCCTCTACCCTCCAGCCTCTCCCTGGTCTTCTTTACTTACAGTGTAAGATCTTCCAGTCAGGGAATTTAATGTGTTTGTACAGCACCTTGCACATGGGGACCCATCTCCCACCTGAGGCCTCTAAACATCACAAACCCCACACAAGCATCTGTGTGGAAATGAGAGTTTAAAATGTCGAAGTTGGCATTGTTTGCACCAAGTTAGATAGAGTTAACCCGTTCAAATACCCTTCTCTTTCCCTCCCAAAAATACAGATATTCCGCTGTACCATGTCTGACATTTGGGGACATTGTAGAAACCAGGTAAATAAATAAAAAAAAAAAAAAAAAAAAAAGGAGGAAAAAAAGGAAGAGAAATAATCACAGGGCAGCAGATACCACCTGCCTGGACTTCTCTATGGGAATGAGTGATCTGACAATTATAGACTTCAGGTGCTGTGAGGAATCATCTTTCCAAACTGCTGCCAGGGGGAAAAAGACTAGTTCTGATCTGATATCTAGACAGTCTAAGAGTTATTTTTGTCCTTGAAGCCTAATAGTGGGTTATTGATAATTATAGGAAAAAAAAATAACCTAGAAAAACTGTGGGATGTCTTTTTTATTTCTTCCCCATCTATTCGGTTCTACAGAAATCTTGTGGGGTTCCTATGCCACATTAAAGGAGAATTTAGCTCTATTATTACTTCAAATTAAAATATACCCGTTCTCTAAGATACTCTTTTTAGCTTTTAATTTGAATGTTTATATTATTGTCATAATTTCTCTTTAAATCGCAGAAGAAAGCTCCTATAACAGTGCCCAGAGAAACAACCCCCATTTGGCACAACAGTGCATTGCTCTTGGAGTGGCTGTGGTGATATCTGTATTGCCAGAGAAGGGGAAAACCAAAAATGTAATCCAAGAGCAGATGGCAGAGGAAGAAGAGAAACGGAAAGGAAAGGGAAAGGGAAAAGGAAAGGGAAAGGGAAAAGGAAAGGGAAAGGGGAAAGGGGAAAGGGGAAGGGAAAGGGGAAAGGGAAAGGGGAAAGGGGAAGGGAGGAAGGAAGGGAAAGGGAAAGGGAAAGGGAAAGGGAAAGGGAAAGGGAAAGGGAAAGGGAAAGGGAAAGGGAAGGGAAAGGAAAGGAAAGGGAAAGGAAAGGGAAAGGGAAAGGAAAGTGGAAAGGGAAAGGAAAGGGAAAGGGAAAGGGAAAGGAAAGGAAAGGGAAAGGGAAAGGAGGAAAGGAAAGGAAAGGGAAAGGGAAAGGAAAGGAAAGGAAAGGGAAAGGGAAAGGGAAAGGAAAAAGGGAAAGGAAAGGGAAAGGAAAGGAAAGGGAAAGGGAAAGGGAAAGGGAAAGGGAAAGGGAAAGGGAAAGGGAAAGGGAAAGGGAAAGGGAAAGGAAAGGAAAGGAAAGGAAAGGAAAGGAAAGGAAAGGAAAGGAAAGGAAAGGAAAGGAAAGGAAAGGAAAGGAAAGGAAAGGAAAGGAAAGGAAAGGAAAGGAAAGGAAAGGAAAGGAAAGAAAAGGAAAGGAAAGGAAAGGAAAGGAAAGGAAAGGAAAGGAAAGGAAAGGAAAGGAAAGGAAAGGAAAGGAAAGGAAAGGAAAGGAAAGGAAGGGAGAGGGGGGAAGAAGGTTGTGAGGGAAGAGGAAGGAAAAGGGGAAGAAAAAGAATAGAGACAGGAGTAGGAGAACAGTATACAAAACAAAATAAACAAACAAACCAAAACAAAACAAACGAACAACAAAACATACAAAAAAATCCCCAAACAAACCACAACTTCCATCTCTTTATTAATCTCTCAGGACATATCACTAAAAGCTACAGGTATCCTAAATCCATTGGTTCCTCTACAAATAAAGGGGGAGAGACAGGGAACAGTAGGCACAGATGTAACAGATGTAAGAAAGCAGATGTAGCCCTTCATGGGAACAATTCTTGGAGAGTCTGCACTGACATCCTTGATCTCAAAGGGAAAAACAAGCTCATTTATCATTGCATCAGACCCTTTATACTGAGCATTTCTAAGAAAAAGTGGGAAGGGAGAAAGGGAATGATAGAACATGGAAGAGGAATGTGGAGGAAGGCTGAAGTGGATGAGTAGAAGGCTATGGAAATTGTAGGCACAGGAGAACTTGGATTTGAAGCAGGCAGCTGATGGCTTAGGCAAGGGAATCTGGTTTCCAGCCTGATTTAGTTTCAGAGATGTTGTAGTTATTTGCTGAATTGCCTGATGTTGTTTTGAACTATCTGAGAAACCAGTGGCATTCAGGGCAAATTACATCTAATTTTCTGTACAAATTGCCAAACTATTGGACCCAGCAAATGTGTTTATTAAAAATCAGAGGCATAGGCATGGGTCACGTCTTTGTGGCACCAGATAATCAGAAAGAGACTAAGCCCACTAATAGGGACAAATTGCATTTGATTTTTCATGCTGGAAAGGGAACCAATAACGGCTCCTTCATCCTTGCTTTCACTGTCCTGGAGTATCTACCCAGAAGGGGGTGCTTGCCAATTCCAGCACTATTGATTTATTTGGGGACCTCAGTCATTGACTCACACTCATGATTAGGACTGAGCAAACATTTTTCTCAATTTGTAATACATGATGTTTCCTAGCAGTGAAGAAGTAAGTACAGAGAACTGAGACCAAGCTGGAACACCTGTGTGAATATCTCTGATTCTTGAGAAATCTCTTCTTCCACCTTGCTGTGGCTACTCAGGAGTCCTTAATGTGTTGGAGGTATGAGAGAGAGGTCTACTGGAATTTATAATGATGTTTAAGGGAGGTGATGATGCTGAAACATATGCAAAGCTGTTGAAAGAAGACCTCCTATTATCCACCTAACCTGTCTTGTTTCTTCTGTAAAAAGGAATAGGGGAGAGATTTGTTTTCTATTGGTTTATGTCATCTAATTTTGGAATTGAAAAACTCAGCAAGTATGTTATCATGAGCAAACAAACTATAACTTGATGCTGAGCTTTGGTGAAACATTTCAATTTAAGGAGTGCACAGGGTCTGAACAGAATTTTCTCTTCCAAGAAGAGGAGTACAGTGTTTCAGGAGCATTCCTTGGCAGTCAATACTGGGACCAGTACCATTTTCCATCTTTGTCAGGGACAAGAACAATGAGATTGAGTGTACTCTCAGCAAGTTTGCAAGTGACACCAAGCAGTGTGGTTGGTTACTGCTTGAGAGGGAAGGAACCCCAATGTAAGGACAATGTGAACCTGTTGGAGTGAGTACAGAATATGCCAGAAAGCTACTCAGAGGGCTGGAGGACCTCTGCTGTGGAGACAGAACGAGAGAGCTGGGATTGTACAGGCTGGAGAAGAGAAGGCTCTAGGAGACCCTATATCACCTTCCAGTTCCTGAAAGGAGATACAAGAGAACTGGAGAGGGACTTTCTACAAGGGCATGGAGCCAAAGAACAAGGGATAATGGCTTTAAACTGAAAGAGGGTAGGTTTAGATTAGATATCAGGAAGAAAATCTTTACTGAGGGGATGGTGAGGAAATGACAAAGGTTGCCCAGAACAGTTGTTTGTGCCCCATCCCTGCAAGTGTTCAAGGCCAGGTTGGAGGGGCTTTGAGCAACCTGGTCTGGTGGAAGGCACCCCTGTTCATGGAAAGCAGGTTGGAACTAAATGATCTTTAAGGTCTTTTGCAAACCAAGCCGTTCTATAATTCTATTATTCTATGATTCTATAATTCTATTATCTCTCTTAATTTGTCTACATATGTATAGAAATTAGAGCTAGATCCAGAAAGAATATTATATAGGAAAAAACCCCCAATATATGGATTATGGTAGCACCCAAATTGTCTCAGATGCACAAAATCAATTAATTAATTGAACCTTGTTACAGATCAAGATTTGTAATTTGATTGGAAATTAATCAGTCTGCATAGGCTTATGTTGTTCTGTTAACACCTAGCTGAAATGGATCATCTCATCCAGAGTCTTGTTCTATTGAGAACTGATCTCTTCTTTGCAATTAACTTATCACAGTGCATGCTCCCAGTATTTTAATTTTATATTTCTAACTGTGAATTGTATTTCTTATGTAAAATTCATTAATTGCTAGACAATGGCATTTGGAATGGAAAATGCATGAAAAAATTTTTCCGTATCCAATAGGAAAAGTAGTTTATGAAAATATTGAGAACTCTTTAGGGATGATTTTTAGAAAAACGGGGAGCCATACATTAGGTGAATCATAAGGGATTTACACATAGTTTTAATGAAGAAAAGGGAAAGAGTAGAGAATTTTTTATAAAGTTTCATCTCCACCTTGTTATAAAGGGACAAACATGCAATTGGGAATGCAATTCTCCCCTCTAGCATAGTGCCAAATAATTATATGGATCACTGTATAATTATGTACATTCAAGGTTCTCCTAAAAAGCTTGATTTGTTCAGCACTGTAAAGACTATGCTTTTGATTCTAAAAGGTCTTTGTTTCAATCCCCACTCATGTAATATCTGCCATCTTGGCTGACATTTAAGGCTTGAACTAGATATAGTGAAGCTGAAAGGGTAAACAGTTATAGCTCGAGCACAAGTTCCAGGGTTCTTTTGTTAAGGCTGAATTAAGCTCAGAGCATCTGCGCACTGAGCACACAAGGAGGCCTGTGGCACACACAGCCTCAAAAGTGCTGTGAGTCCTCTGAACACAAATTTTGCTGGAACATGGTTTAGTACACTGTAGGCTTTCACATCTCCTATTGGTTTACACAAATATGAGGACAAAAGTTGTTCCAGAAAATCATGAGGACTGCCATCAACTCTGTTTTCCTTTCTTTACAGACGTTACTTGGGCAAATTCATCTCCCAGATTATATTGCCAGAACTTTAGAAACTGGTGCAAATAACTGAAATTCAAAGGTGGATAGAGATATGAAATGATGGTGATGCAAATGATGGATAATCAATGAAACTACTGCTTTTTCAGACATATTTATTGTCTTTGCAAGTTTTTAAATCAAGAATGATCACTTCTGTGCTTGTGTGCTCTGATGAGATATTTTCACATAACAGATGGTAGAACAAACTAGGTCCAAATATAAATGAACAAAAAACTTGAAAAAAATAGTTTCCAGCAATATCCAGACCCAACTTCTGAACATGTTCTTACTAAAAGTACTTTTATTCCTATTTTAGTTTATATGAAAAAAAAAAAAAAACACAACTTGTAAATATTTTTGTCATAGAATATTGTTCTCATTTTGATGTCCCACAGAAGTTAGAGTACTGAAGTGACTGGCAAAAAGTTGATGTAAGGATTTTTTCTCTACCAGAGATCATTGTGCTTGAAATGCAGCTTTTCTGATGACTGAAGGTTAGAACACATGTAGGTATCAGAAGAAAATACTTTGAAGAGAGTGGTGTTCCAGGAAAACCCCCTTTGGCAGACAGTTCATATAAGGTAACTCAATAGTTCAGTGTTTCTGCTAGATCCTTCAGACATGCAAAAGTATGGTTTATTCCTAGCACTTAATGATAATTTTATTAATATGTTTGTTTGCTTAAAATACTCCACCCTCTTCTAGAAGTTCAAAAGCTTGTTTTCCTTAAATATATTATAAATTACAACATTATGTATCTGGGAATGACAACATACCCTACATCGCCCATGTATCTGATGCAGGTTTTCCAAGGACCAAGACCTACTCTACAGCCTGGCTTTCTCTGATATGCTAAGAAGCGTGCAGACAAATCCTAATGTTTCAGCTGTTATTGACAAGGGACAGTTTTCAGTAAATTCAGGGCTCTGATATAGGTAGAAGCGCTATCCCACATTTGTCCAGTCTATTTGGTTGTGAGCCTGCTCCTTGACATGGTTTTATCTTATGTTGTCTTCTAATTCTCAGATCAGGGTCTGCCTTATAATTTACCATAAACTTTATGCACATATAAAAATGAGAAAATTAAGGTGGCACAGTGAGCCTAATGTTTCACTGGAAGGTTCTTAGATAGAGCTGTGATAACAACGACATGAGAAATAACAGTGAAAGTAGAAAATAACTGGTATTTTGGATATCATAGACTTTTGGTTTTCTGTCAAATAATATTTCATATGTTTATAGGCAGTGTTTCTTAGCCAAAGAATTATGCCAGAATTTTGTAGCACCTTTTTCTATGATAATAATTAATGAGGTTTTACTGATATATGTAGGGTTTGAATTAAATTGGCTGGTAGAAATAAGTATTATTTCCACAGCATAACTACACATGTGGTTCTCAATGACAACAATATTATAACTAATGTACTAGCAAACTGTACAAGACCTAACCATGATGCTTTTTATTTTCCAGGTGTCTGAACTCAGATAGATTCATAAATCATGAATGTTGGACTCCGGAGAGTTTCTTGGTAACTCTGTCATGTAATGATGCTTGGCAAGGTTAATTTTCTTCTTTAAAAATCCACATTTAGATAGGAAACTCCTAGCATTCAAATTCAGGTAGTACTTATCTTGATCCTGCCTACTATGAAGAGAACTGAGGCCACATTTGGTTGAGGTTAACAGGGATCAAAACTTCACAGGTTTCACTATATATGTTGAGTTGGAAGGGACCAACAAGGACCACTGAGTCCAACTCTTAAGTGAATGTCTCATACTGAGATTGAATCTGTGGCCTTGGTTAGAGCATGTTATTGGCACTATGCTCTAACCAACTGAGGCACTGTCTCAGAAACTTGACTCTGCAGAGTTTTCTACATGTTTTCATTAGGCTTACAAGGTGTAAGGGTTTTATATATGCATGAGGCTTTGGAGGGGTGAGCAAAACACACATCAGCCTATTAGTTGCATTGGTGCGTTCAATGAGTAAAAGAAGTCATGGGTTTCTTATGTCAACGAGTTCATTTTTCTCAAGGTGAGCTCTGCATTTTTTTTCCTTTTTTTTTTTTTTCCCTATATTAACCTGGACATACAGATCACACAACATATAATTTAGTGTTTTCCAATGTAATCTAGGGGCACTATAAGCAAGAATTCCCTCAGTCTCATGACCACAACACTCGTAGAGAATATGGCATATCTGTCCAAGTTTGTAAGTGGTTGTTAGTAGAATACCCCTATGTGTGTGTGGTGTCTCCTGCCAGCATGCACTGTTGTTCATCACCATGCCTGAGCATCCTGAGGGGTCTGCAGGACAACAAATGGTCTGCATGGTCACAGACTGCAAACCAGGGATACATTTTCCCAGCAAAGTCCAGAGATGGTAGCCTTTCAATTATATCTTTGCAATAATTATCGTTCCAACATTAAATCAAGGACCCTTCTAGCCTGGTATCTGGTTTCAGAAAATGACCAACCTTAAAAATAATAAAAAAAAAATAATTAAAAAAAAAATCTAAACAGAAAGATTGTAAAAGACAGGGCAAATACAGAATTAATGTTTTCCTCTAATAACATTTTAGTTTCTATCATTCTTCTGGCAAACTTCTCAAGTTGACTAACTTAATAGCCAATAATGTCTTTATCCTTCACAAATTTGCTCCAACCATTTTTGACTTTAGCTACCACACCATAATATAACAGTGAATTTCTTAATTGTAATGACATGCTTTTTAAAATTGTTTTCAGTTGGCTTCATAGTCGTTCCATTGGTTCATTTTTACATTGTATGAATTAGTGAATCTTTGTTTACTGGTTACCTACATGAAAACGTTTGCATCCTCTCTTCATCCTGTCTTTTGATCTTTCAACTGTCAGACAAATAACTTTTAAAATACCTGTATTCATACAGAGACAAATATCTTCCTGCAGAAGATTTTCCAAGGAAGCACTGGCAAAGTCTGGACTTTTAGCAGATAAGATAGTAATTTTCAGAGGGAAATGAATTCTCTATCAATTCAGAAGGCCTGCTGTTTTTCTGAAATGGAGCATGTTCTTTGCAAGTCTGTAAAAGATAGTTTCCGTAAATGGATATTGTGAAGCCCCTGTTTCTTGATCCATGTCTAAAATTATTATGATCTCACCATGCCAAAACAGTTCTCTTGAATAAAAATTTCTAGTACAAAGGATATTGTAGCAGTGAAAGCAGTCATACAGTTCAAATTTGTTATATAATACTAAAAAAAAATTTCCTTTGCCGCTTTGTCCCATTCTTGTACAGTCAAGTATTGATTAAAACTCTACAACCCAAATGCTGTGTATCATCATGTTGCTTTAGGACTATTTTGGATGGAGGAAACTTGGAACAAAAAAAAAAAAAGTTTCTCCTACCTCTCTTACTGACTTCCTGTTATGTCTATTCTAATTTTACGGATCACAGTAACCTCATGAAGATGGCAGACTTATAGACCTGTACTTGGTCAGACATAAGAGAAGGAAAAGGGGAGATCTGTAGACCAGGTCATCTGCAGCTACTTAGTGGGAGGCTGTAGGGAAAATGAAGCCAGGTTCTTCTTGGAGGTGCACAGTGGAAAGTAGAGAGGCAATGGACAAAAACTGGACCATGAGAAATTATGAGTAGATGTAGGGATGAATTACAACTCCACACCTCCCAGTAAGAAATGGTCACAGAGCTACATCCTTGGAGACACTGAAAACTTCAACAAATAATTCCTGGAATAGTCTGTTTTAACTGGACTTGCTTTGATCTGGACTACTCAGGTAATTTCCAACCTCTGTGATTATATTATTTTAGGACTGTGCATATCTCCCTGATGCAACTTCTGACCACAGCTGAGCTGTAAATGCGTTCCACATATTCATATGTAACAGCAGGGGGTGATAGTTTCTTACAGTTGAGGAATAATAATTTGTATTGTGCACAATAGACTTTTTCTCACCAGAAAAAAAGTGAAAGGAATCAAGATGACCCCATCTTCTTATTGCACCGGGGAGAAGAAAAGCATAAACATGGGTAATTAGATCTTAACACAGATTTCAAAGTCCAGCAGGTAACAAAGGTATTGAGTGAAGAGCAGCTTGTTTTATTCAGTCAAGTGTGTTAAGACACATAACCGTGTGTCCAATTCTGGGCTCTTCAGGACAAGAGAGATGAGGAGCTCTTGGAGTGCGTCCAGTGTAGGGTAACAAAGATCATTAAGGGATTGAAGCATCTCTCTTACAAGGTAAGGGTGAAAGAGTTGAGGATGTTCAGTCTTGAGAAGAGACAGCTGAGAGGTGACCTCACTAGCGTCTGTAAGTCTGAAGGGAGGATGACAAGTCATTGGAGCCCAGCTCTCCTCAGTGGTGCCGAGCAATGGGGCAGAGAGGCAACGGGAAGAAAATGATGCACAGGAAGTTCCACTTTCTTTACTGTTCAGTTGATCCTGCACAGGAACAGACTGTCCAGAGAGGGTGTAGAGTCTCCCTCACTGGTGGAGATGTTCAAGGACCCTCTGGACATAATCCTGTGTGATGTGCTCTGGGATAACCTTCCTTGAGCAACCAGATGACCCACTGTTGTCCCTTCCAAATTTACCCATTCTGGGATTCTGTGATTCATAAAGGGGTAGCTTAGAGTTCTTGTGACATGAATAGTCAACATGAAATCCCCCTTAATCTAAGTAGACAAATTTACAACAGATAGTTATTCCCTTCCAGTTTTGTTGAATCCCTGAATGCCTAATAGCTATAATACTGTGAGCTGTGTTCTTGTGAGGGACCATGGTTTGGAAAGCTACTTTGTAAAAAAGAGGTGTAATGTCTAAGAGACCTGCCAGTAAAATATTGCGAAAGGCAGAGAGAGAGCATAAAGAGGGATTGCAAAAAGAATCGTTTCCAGCACAGAAACAATAACTTATAGGGAGGAATGAAAAAGAAATGAAAAAGAAAATGAGAGAGTGTATTTAAGTTACTATCTTAAAAGAAAATATAGGAAAGATATAAAAACTCCCTAATGATTACTGAAAAATACTTTCACTCAATAGATTTGGAGATCACAGAGTGGGCTGTGTAGTCAAGGCCAGTGCAGGGCCAAGAACCAGTCTGTAACATCAGGTGTTTCTGTATATGGACACCCATTTCTGTTTATAATGATATTTGTGGACATATCATTGACATATCATAATTTACCATCTTAAGCTGAAGTTATCTGATGAATTGCCATCTTTGCTTCTTGTCTTCAGGTCTCTTATGTTTCAATCAACTGCATGTATGTTCAATTCAAATCAGCTACTTAAGAATAGATGGTATGACTTGCTGGTTGGCAAGATTTTGTGAAAATTCTAGAGAGAAAAGAGAAGAATAATATAAACAGGATTTTTCAGCTAAAATTCTTCCCCTTCCACAGATATTTGAAGGCTGAGGCACTTGAAAAAAGAAGGTACACATGTGACTCTGTTAGAAGCTTGACACATGTTCCCAACTTTTCCTGAATTTTGTCCTTCCCTATACCAGAGGTGTATATATACCACTCCTCTATATATTGCTATTACCTTCTTAATGTTTTGAATCTCAGAAACTTTTAATAAAGTCATGCAAAGCTTACAGTTTAAAAGCAATAGCTGACAATTATCCACTTAGGGGGTTAGAAAACTGCCTTGAGAATGTAAAGTACACTACTAATCATATCTTTGTTATTTAATGGAGAGCTACTGTAATTTAGTTGCTACAACTGTCACGTAATGGGCCACAATAAATTCTCTTGAGAAAAGAAGACCAAAGGCAGGATATATACCACTGCAATAGCTCTGAGTGTCCTAAATTTATATTTTCCTGTAATGCTAAAGAGGTTTTTCAACTCATTTTCCTTTCCAAAGCCTAAATTCTCCAGACTGAATAAACCATCACTCGTAAATCCACTTTGACAAACAAGGAGGCGAGTGTATGTACATGAAATATAGATTTAATAAATATTCCCCATATACAGGGAGACCGCTGATATGTGCATAGCTGCTGGTGTCCTGTCATGGACTTTTCAAAAAGTGTGATTGGTAATGTGTCATTCTTTTGGGTAAGACTCCTGACAACTGATGCTCTTACCTTATTTTGGTATTGCTTTTTTCCTGACAAACTAAAGCACTCAGAGGCCCATATTCATGAGGATGGTGGTGAGACACATCTCAGAATCAAAAGATTGATTGCAGGTTACATTCAGTGCTGGACGAAAAGTTGAAGTATTTCTTATATTAACCAATCCATTTAGTAATGCCTAGTTTCAAAGTTTCCTCACCTTATTAACTCTCAGGTACCTCCACTTGTACTTTGCAATTATTAATGCAAGAATAAAACATTTTGGACTGCTGAAGCTTTAAAAGCTTGTTCGACATTTCTGTCTACCTGGATCCAAACCCAGAGACTTCAACACTGAACACTTTGTTAAAGAAAAGAAAATACAGTTCTTTCTTCTTCCTTGATTGGAAATGTTCAGCTAAACTATTCAATAATATAACACCCTTATTATTCACTGTGTGATTTGTGTTTATATTATTGAACATTATTATTACATAATTAATCATGGTGATGATAGTGAGGAAGAGAGACAGTTAAAGAAGTTCTGAATAGACCTGCTTCAAAATATTATTTATGTATTAGCAACAATTTTTACTAATACCTTATCAACATTTTTCAGTAAAAAAATGCCTTCAACAAATATATGTATTTGAAAGAACTGCAAGATGAGAGAAAAATCCACTACATAATTACTTTTAGATTTCTAGTTAAAATACTGAATTTGTTGACCTTAGATTTTTTTCTAAGGGCAGGAAAATGGAGAAAAGAAGGAAATCTTTCATTCTTCACACAAATAATAAAGGTCTGGCAATGTATTTCTTCTTGTAATAATCTTGCCGTCTTGCAACAGATGCAAGAGAGTTTAGTTTATGGAGCAATTTAATAAATAGGTCTGGAAACCAAATTTCTGCCATTTTCTGTGTTTTTATTTGACATAGATCAACATTACTCTTATGCACACATTCCATTATAAATGCAATCCTATCTCACTTTACTCTTTAGAAATGGGTAACACTTTGTATGAAAGAATGCATTTTGCTTTATTTTCATTTTATGCTAATTTTGTTCAAATGCTACCTCAAAGGCCAGTATCTGACTATAAACAACCTACCATGTTCTGGGATTAATGTGCAGTTCAAGATGCACCAGTGATTGCCTGTATATCAGAGCTGGGATATTCTAAAAACTACCCTATTCTAATTAGTACTATGACAGATTCTTTACCTGTCTTGACTCTACAGAGCAGTGATTGCAGAAGAGGTTACCATTAATGTGAGGTACAATGAGGGCTAATCAGGAACAAATAAAACAATGCGTCACCTTACAAGAGCAGTGATGATTTACCATCAGAATGCTTTTGAATTTCCCCTTTCATCACATTTTCAGTGTTAAAAAAAATTGTATAAAAATATTGTCTTATTAAGTAACCCAAGCACACACCTGTAAAATAAATCTGTTCTCTGAAAAAAAGGGCTCTTAAAAAAAAAGTCTTGTAACTCAATTTGTGTAGTATGAAGGACACTTACCTTATTCACGAGACCATTTTTTTTCCCTCTGGAATGCAGACATTAAAAGATATTACAATTTCCAATCTACTTGCAGTGTAATTGATTCTTTGATGTCCATTTTCTCTGTTACAAACATTAAACAACTTCCTCTGCAGGTCAGTGATGATTTTTATTTTAGTGGGAGGTTATATTACGCTTTTTCTGTGTAATTGATGAAAGCTTTCACTTATTTATTTATTTTCTTGAGACTACAGTGTATGACCTAAAATCCTATGTTCACTTTAAAGAACTAAGAATTTTGAGGACATCTGATTTGATTAGGTTACTTTGCTTTCCTTATATCAGGAAGATATAGAAAATTTGTAAGAATATAGGATTAAAGACATTGAGAAACTAAAACAATCAAATTATACAAACCAATTTTTAGAAGGAAAGATTAGTCTGGGTAAATAAGAGATAATCAATAATTTTTGTATTCAATAAAAAAATTTAAAATTAAAAGAACTGAAATATTTCCTGTTCTGAGTAAGATTAAAAACAGCATTTTGAGAAGTCTTTTCTTCATTTAAAATGTGCAGACAAAAAGGTCTTGTGTCTATCAAACTACTTAAACATTAATGTTTTGTCTTGACCTTCAGTTCTTTTCTGTAATATTTCATTTAATTTCTGAGTAAAAGTAATTTCTTATCTAGAAAGAAGAAATTTTCAGTTTGAGAATATCAAAATGTGACTTTTGAAATATTTGTTTTCAAAAATGTACTTAAGAAAGCAATTTCATCTGAATCCTAACTGTTCTAAAAAACAAGTAGAACCAAAAGAAGGGGAGAAACTTTAAAAACTCATTCTTATTTTTTAGAATTGTAGAAAAAGTTTGTATGATAAATAAAAAGCTAATTGTTACTAGAGTGCACATTTTTCCAAGAAGATAATGTTCTGATATTGTATTTAAAACAAATTTGACAAGAAAAATATTTGTGGACATAAAGTGTTAATATTTATTTGATATTTGAAACTATCTTCAAAGGAAGAATGGTATTCATCCTTTTCTTTCAGGTTTGTCAAACAAAGTGGATAGTTCCTGTAAAATTCAAGGGAGAAAAATAGTATTTTGATTGATGTCAGGAAGCTGTTGTTTTGGATGGTATCAAGGACAAATTCTTGCATTGCTGACAATGCAAGACAACAACAACCAGCACCACCAGCACAACAGCAATAATAAACCACCAAAAAAAAGTTGGACAAATTGTACTATGCCAAAGATCCTGCTATCTGAAAGTTAGCCCTAAATAAGAATAACAGGATTAAATATTTTTCATGTTCACTGGGCTTTTATTAGTCTACCTGGTAGCCTGTTCTTTCATTGTGGATCTTGGAAAACCATGGATGTAGTCATTAGGAACTACCTCTTTAATTCTCTGAAAGTCAAATCCAGTATTTTTAAAATCATCAGTTGTAAACAGTGTAACCAGTCAAGAAGCTATGATGATGTACTATATTACCAAATTAATGTTACAGAATTCCTTTAACAGGATTCCACAATATGAACAAAGGCAAGTCACGCTGTTATGTGGGCTTCAAACTTAGATGCATGTGATGCTAATCATCCAACTCTTGAAAATATCTGACATTTATTAGCAATGCTCAAGTGCAAGAGGTGTTAAACACAACAATTCCTAGTTTTCAGCAGGTATTTAATGGCAAGTTAGTTGTGAATAACAGAGTGAAGTAATCATTGCCTATGTACCAATGATTTCTCTTAGCAGATAGAACAGAACACAGAGTTTGAATATGTGTAAAGTAAATGATGTGGTTCTGAGACTGTCTGGTTAATGCCTGTTCAACATAGAAGATTAGGATGAGAAGCAGAAGTAGCACATTAAACACCATGCTCTTAAGTTGTCCAGGTGTTTCTGCTAGAATTTTCCTTGTGGGTATAGCCATGATTTCCAGACCACATGAGTCAATAGGTCATTTCCAAGCCTACCATATGTCACGGCAACACAGTTCAAGCTCCATGTGAGGCTTTGCACCTAAACCTCCTGACCAGATGCATCTGAGTTACTGAAGAACAGGGCCTGTGTAAAACATTACGCAATAAACTTTCTTCCTGATGGTTTCTTCTTTGGAAGTATAAAAACATGGTGAGTGGCTTCCTAAGGTTAGGAAGCAAATTGATTATGAACTGGAGTTTTGTCTACCAACAATTTTTAATATGTAATCTTGTCATGAGTGAACTAAAGTCATTAATAATACAGTAAGCAAAATGTGCTACAGTTAACCTTAAATTATAACTTACAAAGAGCGTTCTTGCAGTTTCTGCTGTGATTTATGGGCTCAGTTTATTCTATGCAAATTCATGCACAGTTTCTAATAAGAGGGAGGAGGAAAGATAAAAGAGCCCTGAATATTTTATAAGCTTTTTCCACTTACCTTAATTTAGAAATATGAAGCTGAATATGTAAGTAGAGAATAATTACCTATTACTAATCTCCCACATAGTTTATCTATTTCAGCCCCGAACATCCTGAGCAATGCAAAACATAACTGTTTTACTACCTGTACCACTGTAAATATGATAATTAGGTATACTTCAGTGCTAGTTTTTGCTGATACATGAGAAGATAGATACTGTAATATAATCAGGCAGTGCTTCGCTATTGTTTTATATCCCTTTTAAAAATAATATACCTGCTGTTCAGTATTTCATTCATTGGACACAGTAAAGTTAACTTTTAAGAGGATGATGCCCTAGATAAGTTCCTTGAGCATGCTTTTCCAGATGCGATCCTTAAATTTTAGAAATGGGGTAACAAATTTGGGATTGCCACAGAAATCCAGGCAAACAGCTGCAGCAGAACTCAGTACTCTGTGCTCTGCAGCACAAGTTCTTCCATACTCAGTACTCAATTGTCACCCTGACTCATAAAGGCACCTGGACTCCCAGATCATATGTTAGACAATTGGTTGTAACAGAGCAATATGCCATGGGAGCACAGAATCACAGAGTCATTTAGGCTGGAAAACACCTCCAGGATTGAGTCCAGCCTTTGACTGACCACCACCTTGTCAACAAAACCACAGCACTGAGTGCCCCACTCAGTCATTGAACACCTCAAGGGATGCTGACTCTACCAACTCCCTGGGCAGCCCCTTCCAATTCCTGACCACCCTTTCCACAAAGAAATTCTTCCTGATGGCCAACCTGAACCTCCCCTTGTGTAGCTTGAGGCCTTGTTCTCTAGTCCTGTTTACAGATACTTTAAAAGCCCCTTCCAGCCTGTTCCTCCTGTTCCTGAAATTTAATCAGAAAATTTATGAGCTTTGAAGTCACACATCAGATATGCCACCACCTTCACTCAGTTCAGTATTTCTCTGGAAGACAAACATGGTCCCAAATCCTCGTATTATCTGTGAGGTTGATCCAACGCCCATACAGCAGAAGGATAAAAGCTGTGGGCTGTATTTCCTTTCCACAAATCTGAAGGAAATTAAAGTTTTCTTTCATTGTTACTGACTAAAACTAATAGGAACCTAAATGAGGGGCTACACTAATGGTAGTCAAAGACTCAGAAAAGAAGTAGGTACTGGTGTTTTTATTCAATAAATAAATGCACTTTTGAATCCAAGAATCCTCATTTTTCCAGAGAACCTAACCTGACAGCAAAAAGTACCCTTGCTCATACTTTTTTTTTTTTCACATCAGCATCAGTATTTTAAAATATATTTGAGTTAGTCACTTATATAATTATTTTTTAAATTATGGAAGGAAGGTAGGAAGGAAGAAAGGAAGGAAGGAAGGGAGGAAAAAGAAGAGAAAGAGACACTCTCCAGGTTTATCCAAAATTACAATGAACAAGCTTAATACTGATTTGTATTTTTCATTAGTCAGCAGACTAGCCAAAATGTTTTTCTGTTGTCTCCACTTCTAGCTATCACATTAAATTAAGATCAAACCACAAAAGGTAAATTGACATCCTTCAATCAGAGAGAAAAAAATGAATTGTTTACCTGTAAAACATAATCTTGCATTGCATTATCATTCCCCTTTCAAACTGTTTGTCAATCACTGTTTTTTATGCACTTGCAGATATATATCTAAAGTATACTAACACCAAGAGCTGTCTCTCAGGTGAACCTTAGGTACATAGTAGTTTTTTAGCTTTTATTGTGATACTGAAAAACCAAAATCTGTCTTTTCTGATTTGAGTTTCATGGTCTTAGGTAGTCTTGTTTGCCACACTTAGCTCAAGGCATTTTTTTTTGTGATACTTCCTGATGTTTAAGCCGTGCCTAAACCCTGAGAGGGTCCTCAGGGTGGATTTTCTCTTCGTACTTAGTACATCTCTGAATCTGGTGGCAGGACTGTTTGTCTGAGCGTGGCTACTGATGCTTTTGTCACTCAAAGGTCAATGAGGAACGTCTGGGTCAGATCCAATATAACTTTTTTTGGGGAAAGGTAAGAACTCTCAGTTTGGAGATGAACTTTCTGTGACATCTAAAAACTGGTACCTGCATCATCACTGTCTGAGGAGTGGCTGAGGGAGCTAGCGTTGTTCAGCCTAGTGAAAAGGAGGCTCAGAGTGAAGCTGAACACTCTCTAAAAATACCTGAAAGGAAGTTGCAGCCAGGTGGGAGTCGGGCTTTTCTCCAAGGCAACAACTGATAGAACAAGAGGACATAAGCTTATGATAGGACTTAAGGCCCTGGTCTTAAGCTGCACCAGGGGAGGTTAAGGTTGGACATGAGGAGGAATTTCTTCACTGAAAGCGTGGTCAAGTATTGGAAGCAGCTGCCCAGGGAAGTGGTGAAATCATCATCACTGGAGTTGTTCAAAAAATTACTGGACATGGTGCTGAGTGTAATGGCTTAGTTGACAAGGTGATGTTTTGTCAAAGGTTGGACTTGATGGTCTTTGGGATCTTTTCCAAGCTTAATGATTCTATGATTCTATGATTTTACCACAAGTGTTCAGACTTCCAGAAGCCCCAGTGTATATGCAAAGTTCAGACACTGAAGATGCAGTGTCCTATTTTGAACATACTGTCCCTTGCCGTCTTATTAAATCTGCTCTTTTGTTTGAGAGGGAAGAATATATTTCAGTTTTGAGTCTTGAGTGACATTTGAGGGGGAAAAAAATTACCCAAATAAAAACTTGCTCAGAGCTCACTGGGGTCTTCATAGAAGATTTTTGTTGAGTGACAACTATAGCTGGTTACTGATCAGCAGTTTTTCCCTCTGGCAAATTCACGTTTCACTGGACAGCTTACCAGTTATTGAAATTTTCCACTGATAACAGAACCCAATCAGTTATCCTGGATATTTTATTTGTACCTTAACTGTAGGGGGGGAAGAGAGAGAGAGAGAGAAAATAAATTGGCTTTTAGCTCTTCAGTGGCTTGCAAAGACTATTTCTCTTCCCACTGGGGAGCAGAAAAAGTGACTTGGAGTGAAGAAACCCAACTTCCTTGGCTTCATCCCTCTTCTCAGGACTTATGAGAGTGACCCCGCAAGGTATTAGACACTCTTTTCCCAGCAGACTCTAGTCATAGATGAATAATAAGTCCTTCCATCTGACTTTTGGCAGCTCAGCTGAGCTACCTAAATTATCAACATAGTTGCCCTCTGGCTTTTGCTATAGTTGGTGGAAGGAAATAATCATCTCTAGATATCAGATTCTTATGCTACGCTTGTAACTCCTAAAGCAAGAAATGATACTCATTTACTTTATAATTTTAACCTTAGTTAATATTATAATTAATAGACTGAGAATCAATATAGAACTTGAAAATAGATTCCTAATCCTTAATTGTTCTGTAAAGTGTGTCATCACATTTGTGCAAAATGACTAATGACTTAACCCAGTTGAAACAGCAGCAAAAAAGTGGTATGATCACTAGAACACTTCATGAATTCAGTGAAAGGCTTAAGCAATAAACTTCAGCGTATTACGTGCTTTTTTGAAGGCTATAAAGGCTTTAAGTCATTTATCAGTTGTTTTACTCAGTGCTGTCCCAAAGACTGATGTGGTTTTTTATCCGTCCTTCTGTTCAAGAATGTTTGCCCAGCAAGTTTCCAGAGTTTTCACCTCTTGTCCAAAATTCCCAGACACATTAAAATCCTTGAAATGGCTACAGAGCTCCTGAAAGTACCTAACTTCTTCTGTTTTCTGGATAATCATGGTCTGACCTCGGGAGCTTTATCTGCAAACTGCAGGGAATACTCGCTTGGAATCTTTAGCTAAAACAGCCGGACAGGTCTAGAGTCAGAAAAACCAAACAAGAAAATTGCAGATCCAAGACACCCTTGTGATGAAGAGCTACACAACAAACAGAGGTTCAGGCTTCTAAGTTTCACCCATGGCGTTGTTAGGATTTAACCCCAAATTACCAATAAGTACCAGTTAGTCTCTTGCTCACTCTCATTCCTGGTTGCAATTAGAATAGTAATAAAAATAAAAAGAGAGGAATAAACCCAAAGAAAGACAAGTGATGCCCAATACAATTGGTCACCACCCACAGTCAGATGCCCAGATTTTCCCCAAGCACTGATTGACCCTTCCTGGAAAACTTCCTCCAGTTCATATACAGAACATTCTATCATATGGAACATTCCTTTGGACAGATCAGGTCAGATGTCCTGTTCCAAACATTTTTCATTAAAGGACAAATTCAAATTCTTTCAATTTCCACAGAATTAAAACATATTTGGAGATTGTGACATGTATTTATGTGTATTTTGTCACTGACAGCTTTTAGTCTCTCTATGTCCTGCTGATGAAGGTGTCAGCACTTGCAGCTCTTTGGGCTCCATTCCCAGAGATGGTAATAAAGCAGAAGTGGGTAAATAAAAGTCAAGCATGCCAGGCACTAAGAACTTCACTGGAGATTGAAAGGACCATCATTTGTGACTGGAGAAGAGTCAGCATCTTACAGTACCAGACCCATAAGTCACAAGAAGAGAGGTGGGAAAAGACTTCACTGAAATTATTGCACTGATTTCCAGTGACTGGAAGAAGAACAAACAGGCTTATTAATCCTGGTTTTATGGTAGAAAGTTAACATAACCTGAATCTTTGGATGACTAAAACATAATTAATGTTTGGGGTTTTTTTCTCTCTCTCTCTTTTTTTTTTTTTTTTTCTTCATGAAATGTAGTTGCTCTGGGATAAGGAATATTGCATTTCTTCAATGACAGCATTGTTTATAAGAAGCTGTTGGTATTGATCAGTGGTTAAGGCTGGTAAAAAAAAAGCGGTTTACATTTTCCATTTTAAATGTGTGAAGGATAAACAATCTAACAACCAGTGCTGGATAGCAGCTTGGTCTCACCAGCATCTCCTTTATTGCCTCTTATGTGGTTGAGTACAACACGTCTCCCAAAGGAAATCCAGCAACTGGATCTCCAAATCCCAGTGGGTGGAAGCCCCTTTGACTCATATTTATATCTATGCAACAATAATAATACTTTTTTTCTCCCCTGAAATATTTATCTATCTGAAATGAGAGAGTGGGAGCATAATGTGCATGTGCACAGGAAGTAAGTGTGAAGTAGAAATTGCACATTTGGTGGTGGGTTTTTGTTTATTTGTTTTGGTTTTGGTTTGGTTTGGTTTTTTATGTTTGGTTGGTTTGTTTTTTGTTTTTCTTTTTTGGGTTTTTTTTTTTTGGTTGGTTGGATGTTTTTTCTTTTGCTTGTTTTTGGGGTTTTTTTTGTGGCTGAAGTTAAAATGTGTAATACTTCTTTCATTTCCCTTCATATCAGAACAAACTTCTTATCTTTCTCAATTTAGCTCACTTTTGAAAAGTTAGACTGACAAAATTTTGGTAAAATCTCAGTGGTTTTATGACATCTTGATCTTAAGAGACTCATTCATTAGTGCCAAAATAACAAGCAAAGATCATATGTTAGAGAAATGTGAGTTTTGATTCTCCTTCTCTGCTCTACATTGGTGCTGCCTCACCTCGAGTATTATTTCACTTTTGGTCACTGCAATATCAAAAAGACATTGAGCTATTTAGGACCTTCCAAAGGAGGGTAATGAAGATGGTGAAGGGTCTTGAGGAGAAGCCTCAAGGAGGAGCAGCTGAGGGTACTTGCTGCGTTTAGCCTGGAGGAGACTGAAGGGAGACCTCATTGCAGTTACAGTTTCCTCATGATGGGAAGAGGAGAGGCAGGCACTGACCTCTTCTCTATGGTGGCCAGTGACAGGACTTAAGGAAACAGCATGAAGATGAGCTGGGGGGAGATTTAGGTTGGATATCAGGAAAAATCTTTTCACTCTGAGGGTGGTTAGGCACCAGAACTGGCTCCCCAGAGAAGTGGTGGTCATGGCACCAGCCCTGACAGAGTTCCAGAAGCATTTGGACAATATTCTCAGGCACATGGTGAGATTGTTGGGGTGTCCTGCACAGGGCCAGGAGTTGGACATGCTGATCCTGATGGGTCCCTTTCAGCTCAGCATACTCTATGACTCTGTGATCCTTTCGGAGCACCAAATTTTGCAGAACAATGTTTGAGCTGCTCAATTGAATTTGTGTGCATGAATGCTAGTGTATACCACAGGGAGTTCATCTTTTTTATTTCCCTGGCTTATCCTTATTACATCTGATCCAAAATTGGAACTTTTTGAATGATTGAATGCACTAGGGTACACTGAACATAAATGTGGCTAATGAAAAGATTTGCTAACCATAGCAATTTCAAACCCTGACAGAATTCAAGGGATAATTTATCTGATGATTCTTCATAGGATTTCTAAGTGATGCAGTGTGAAAAGAACAGGAAGAAATCAGTTTTTGAAACCAAGTGAGTGCAGAAGGTAGGGTTCATATTTGAATTTCTGTGGGAAAGAAACACAAGGTAACCTCCGATGGCTAAATTTGCACAGGCCTATTCCCCAGATACCGAGAGACACCTTTCAGTTTTCCAAAATACATAAAGGGGACAAGGTGGGAGAAGAAACAAAAAAGGAACCCTACATTGAATAAAGCCACTGCTAGGAGGGAAATGAGAATGCCAAGTAATTGGTGGGTATAGATGGTACCTGCCAACTAGTCAAGCTGTTTGATAGCACTCCCCTGTAGACCCAACTGGGTAATTGGTAACACAAGGAAGAAGGTTTAGCAATAGTTTCTAGGTTTTTTATGAGGTTTACTATTGATCACAAACCTTTACTATGGAGAAAAAAGGTAAAAGAATATCTAGATAAATTGAAATTGACAAAGCTAGGCAACGCAGAGAAAGAGATCTCTGGAGTCACCCGTAACCAAAGAAGAGATATTGAAAGTGATGCAATCAATGTAGCCCAGGAAGACTCTGGGGACAAATGACTTTACCCATCAAGTCACCCTAGTTGGAGGCATGTGGCTTGTGTGTTTGTTTTGGATGATGAGCTCACTGAGGCTTCTATACCTTCTATATTTTGTGCTGCATTTCAGGACACATTTGGTATAAAATGGAGACCATCTTAATAACTCACACAATTCTACAGTTCTAGGCAATGTAGCAGCATTTCCAGCATTAGGAGAGAGATTCAACTTGGTATGGGGCAGATGTAAAACAGAGGAAAAGGAAAATATGGTGATTCTTTGCCACTCATTTCTTGTCTCCAGAGGAACATAGAGAGATTGAGATGACTTCTAAAAGAACTCTTAAAAATGAAGTTAGTTAAAATGTATAACTTAAAAAATACTAAAAAAAAATACAAAATATAAACAGAACCTGGTGTTAGGTAGGTTATTGAATTCAGAGTACAAGAATAAGGAATTAAAACTTGAATTTTCCACCTTCTACTTTATCCATAAATGAGGTTGATCTCCCTACTGTATTCTGTGGTCACCACTGAGAGACTTATTTGTTCAGCTTACAGGCAGACTTTAATCTAGAGCCTTTCTGGATCTCTGGTCTCTTTAAATTGACAAATTTGCATTCATTAGAATAATTGCTAGATCATAAGGAAACTAACTTTACAACTTAGGTGCAAAAACACAGAGGCTCTAGCTATATAGAACTACTGTTCTTGAGCCACAGTCTGAGACACACATTTTAGGAGTAGAAAAAAAAAAAGAACATTCTTCCTCTTCAGGTGTGCATAGGCCATGTAGAGCAGTAGGAGTCTGTTACTGGTTAGGCTAAAAAAAAACCCAGACTTTTGTGAGTTGTTTGAGCTTGTGAGGGTAGATTTAGAGATGCCATGTGCAATACGAATTCAACAGATTTCACAGTACTTTGGAGGATTTCACAAGATATGCTCAGCTTTGCCCGAGTTGTAATGACAGCCCTTTTGTATTCCGCAGCTGTGGTTTTCAAAAGCAAATCCAGGTAGCCTTCAATCTTAAGCATGGATTGAATTTAGCATGGTGTCCTTTTTTAGCAATCTCTCAGTTTTGTCTGCTGCCAGATAAAGAAGACAATAAGAAAAGTAAGTTTGAGATGTCTAGAACAGCAGTAAGATAGGTCCAGGCATTTTCTGGGCATATTATAAAAATGTTCCCGAAAAGTCTCCATTCCTGCAAGAAATCATGCTATCTTTTAACTATTATATAAATGAGTCCAACTACTGACACCCATTACTCCAGGTGAATTGAAGTACCCATAGGAAAAGATCTTCACTGTTGACTGTTGACCAAGGAGAAAAAAAAGTGGCAAAATGTCAGTTCCCGCAATAGTCTGAGGTACATTAAAATTTTGACATGGGGAGGAGAGGGAAAGAAAGCAACTGTGGAGAATTAGAGAGAGAAAAAGGAGAGAACACAGTGGATGTCCAGGTTGGATTCACCTCCCTTTAAACAGTGGCCTACGACTCCAAAGATATGGACATGTCCATCTCTCTCCATCAGTTACAGAGGGAGTCTAGAATGCACATTTCAGTACCTGAAATACCAAATTCTGCACTTGAAATCAAGTGAGAAGAATCCAAGACTTTATTAATATAAACTTTGGTCAATTAAAATGATGTCTCCTAACCTCAGTTCACCCTGCTACTGCTCTTGACACTCTGGGCTTCACACAGAGTACTGAGTGCTTCCATGGAGGAATCACTACCAGTGAAAGAACCAGTGGGCAAGTTGCATATTCAGTATTCAATTTCCCTCTCTCTTTCTCTCTCCCCACCCCTCCCACTTTAGCAGTACCATGACAGCCGAGTCAAGACCTTTAACACTTGCAAAATGGAGTATGCACATGTGTCTCTGGGTCCAGCTCTAATTACCGGTATCCATGTAAGGATTCACCCCAGCAGTCCAAAGGCAAGGATCAAGGTGCTGGGAACAGTACAATTCCAGGAGAATACACATATCTTTATATAACTTTGTGCTGAAAGGCACAAAATTACAGCTCCATTGGAAGAACCGCAGTGCCAAGAGTGGCCCTTAGGGCACAAACCCCTGCTGTATCAAATGATACAGCCTCAGCATGTGAATATAAGGACCATAATATTGAAGATTTTACATATTTAATTTCCTGGCAGAGACCAAGCTGTGGTGATTTAAGCACTTGTTTGCCTTATCCAGGGCCATTTGCCTATGCTGCTTTTAGTACCAATGATGATATACTAAAACCTTTTGTTTGTGGGGCTACAAAATAAGAACTTATCTCCTAATAGCAGCAGTTTAGCTATGTTTATGTCAGCACTGCAGTACATGAGGACTGGCATGTCTCTGCTGATTTAAATTCTCCTGAATACAAGCCTTCCAGAGCTGTAAATAGAGAAAGGTTAAGGCCAGATCTTCCAGCTCAGATGAAGTTGCTTCATCGTTTATTATTGTTCAGTTACAATCAAATTATTGATGTTCTCAACATTGCTGGGGCTACTGCATGATGCAAGCCACATGAGTGAGATAGTGGGAAACAAAGAGAAAAATAATAATGTAGAGAAGAATAGAGCTCTTAGCGCTTGCATACACAATCATATGGGAAATAAAACCCAGAATGGTGCAGCAAAACTGTGCTTGTTTTTTTCTTTTTCCCCTTGTTCATGCGTGATTTGAAAATCTTTTGCATAGGAGAGGAGAAAGAAATAAAGTTAAACATTCTCAGGAATGTTGAGATGTCAGAGAGCAGCTTTTTTCCCTTAAGCATATAAAATATTAAGAATGCTCAGCAAAAGCCAATAGGGAAGCTGCTTAGATAAGACGATGAAAAATTAATTTTAATGCACAGAGGACTAAGTAATACACTTATTTCACAACCTCAATCAATTTTAATATTTTAGTATTTAACAGTTGTGTCTCTCCAAAAATATTTTAAAAGTTGCTTGTGTCTTTTTTTTGCTAACATTCAGGTTGTTCTGTTTCTCTCTTTTCTTCTCTTGCTCTCATTCTTCTTTTCCTGTATGCATAAAAGAATGCCTTAGATGAATTTTCTTCTTGGCAACTATCAGTATAGGGTGATTAATGGATTCTTCTCTCTCATGGTGTGGCATTTCTTCTCGGCTTCTCTCACATTTGAGAATGGAGTATCCTTGCAAATAAATAGAGGCCAAATTCAGTGCACTGAAAACACTCATCTTCAACAACAGCCCAGCTAAGTTGCACTGGAAAACTGCACACACATAGAGAAAGTGCTTCTCAGTTAATTACTTTGAAAAAGTAACCCACAGGAGCCAAGCTTTCAGTACAGACTGTAAAAATGCAGCCAGGAACTCAAGTGAAGATAAATGTGTTCAGGCCAAGCATCTCCATGGCTTTGTGACTGTATTACCATCACTACCTGAATTAAGTAGTTTAAACCTATCTCATGTATATCTGCATGTCTGAGTTGTCCCTTTAGGATACAATATAGACATGCTGGAAGAGGAAATTCTTACCTTCAAGTTAAAATAAAAACAAAAGCAAAGAAGACAATGGAGAGAAAAATCAAACAAAAACCAAATTCTTGATTTTTATAATGACAATCATGCCCAGAACTGGCCTAGGACAAAGGGAAAACAGCTTTAAAAATAATTTTAAAAACTAAAAGTTCTGTGCTGATTTCCAGGTAGATCCCTAAGATCAAGTAACCTTCCTTTGCCTCTAACACTCCTTCTATTAGGTGCCAGAGAAAATGTACCTATTACAGTCATTAAATGCTCAGCTATCATAGAAAGAGATTGTCTGCCTTGTACCTCCATTTAGGCATTTATCTCTACCACCACATACCTGACTCATTTTGTAACAGAACTAGTGATGGGCAAGTCATTTCTCCTGCATTTTCCCCATAATTTTATTTGAAAGCAGCACAGACTTAAGTTGATGTGAAGGGAGAATTCTCTGAAACTATGTTCCTCTTAGGCAAAGAAATACTCTCTTTATTTGCACCTAACAATCTTAGACATAACTGGATAACATATAAACAGAACACTACACATTAGAAAATTGGCCATGTATTCTACAGACAAATATATCAGCTTTTACTGATCACATTTTCCTCTTCATTATACTACATTTCCAAATTACTATATCATCACGGCACTCAGAGAAAGAAAAAAAAAATTGTCTAAATGCAATCTGTAGTGTTATGACAGACAGGGATGGTATTTTATATTTTATTTTATTTATTTTTATTTTTATTTTTTTTTTATCTTACCTTGTTTATGTTTTATTTTGCTTTGTTTTATTTCATTTTCTAACCTTCATTCCTAACATAACTGGAATTTAGAATTTTATTCAATCAGAGAGAGGCTTAGGAAAGAACAAATATTTCTGATGGTATGTGTAACTTCTTAAAAAAAGATAGTAATATATCTGACTGACAATGTTTTACAGGAAGCACCTCTTACATGTTCAAAAGCATAGAATAAGTCAAAGTACCTTAAAATAGCAGCACACAGTAGTTTCTAAATATGGTATAATTTAGCATTATTTCCTTTTCCTTCTTGACAGATTTTCATCAAAATAGGAAGAATCTGTTAAAAATAACATTTATGGTTTTGTTTAATTAATTTTTTATTAGGCAGTGATGTTTCTGTAATTTCCCAAACTATTCTGCCTAAATAATGGTAACTGAAATGCAGACCAAATATTCCTTTCTCTGTATACAGGATGCTGTACAGTAGCTTAAGATCAGCCTGATTCTTTTGTATACTTGCAAATTTTTATTACAATGGAGGTTTTTTTTAAACAATACCTGAACAATTTCTAACATTTTTCTTCAATTGCTTATTAGGGCTTTCTTGTTTGTTTACTCTTTTCCTGATACTAGGGGGCTTGTTTGTGACATCCTGAGAACAATCTCCTTAACAAAGTAGCTGCTTATGAAACACATCTCTCTTGAGTGTTATTATCATAATAAATGGTAAAAATGTGACACTGCTCCAGAGAACCTAGTTCAGACACATCCAAGATGGATACATAAGGAATCAGGCTAGAGATAAAATGTTCTGATGAAAAATGTTTGTTTGCTTGTAAGTTTTTCTTTTAAAAAATGAGCTTTCATTATATTCAAACTTGTATGTAGGGACTGTCCATTCTGATGATCTTCCTCATTTTGAAAAGCAATAGATTGGAATAGAATAATATATTTCTTTTAAAAGCTCCGTTCAGACTTAACTCTTTTCCTTTGAATTGGAATTTGAATTAAAGTAGAATTCATGTGGTGTTTCAACTTATGATACCATTTCTATACACAATTTATGTTTCACATGAACTTTTCAAAAATAAAATCTTTAATTTCAAGTTAATATTTTCACTCAGTGTTTCATTTTAACTTGCCAAAACATTTTGCTGCAACTAAAAAAAAAAAAATAAATTAAAGCAATTATTTTTAAGTAAACCAAATTGTTATAAAATTCTGAAAAGAAATTTGGAATCTTCAAGAAAATCCTTAACTACAACATTTCCTAAAACAATCTTTAATTTCTCTTTGATGAACACTGAATAAATAGGACAAGTTTATGCACATAGTGTACACGTCATGATGAAGTTGCTCTTAGATACCTACATGATCTTAAAACATTGTGAAAAAATCCTTTAATTAAACTAATCCTTTAATTAAAACTAAGAAAATTTAAAAACAAGTATAATTGTTTTAATTAAGTGAATTATTTGCATAACTTTTAAACCATAAAAAGTAAATAGTTAGGAAAAATTAGAAGCAAATAGGTTCTAAATTTTAGTCTTAATATTCTTTATGTACCTATTGACGTCTGAATGACATTAGAATTGGTATTTTTTAAATCCCCTCCAATTCTAGTTACAGTTTGGAATGGTTTTTTTAGGAAAATGAAAAAGATATTTCTCTTACTGATTTTTCCTTTAACATAAAATTTCACTGTTATTTTCCAATTTGTAATTAATGTTTTATAAGAGCATTTTTATATAAGAGTTCCCCAACAAAATAAACACACTTTGAAAATAAAAAATCAAGAAAAAAACCAGTATTATCAAACATACCTATCTGAGGAGAGGCAATAGGAACTATTTTTCTTATTAGCCAAACCAATTTTCTCATCTTTCAAAAGTAGTTGTATAACTGGAGAAATTCTGTGTCATGTAGTATAGAAAAATAAAAGCAAAATAGCCCTTACTCCTGCTTATCTTTTACTCCAACTGCTTTGCTTACATTCTTCATAAGAGTGACTAATACTCCCCTATACACATAATGTGGACGATATTTTGCTCATGAACTATAATAATTGATAACTAAATTTTGCCCAGATAAAACCCAAGGCTATTAAAATATTTACAAATCTTAGCAGAAATAAATATGCATAATAGACTTCATCCTATTCTGACAGCCATTTTTTAGAAGCTCTTTTCTATTTGCACAATGAATTAAAGCAATTATTGTTCATTCTACTGTAAGCTCCAGAGGCTCCATTATGTTACATGTCTAGAAGGACGCATGAAAATACAGTACTCGTTCTGAAAACTTTATGGTCTGCATTGGGAAAAAAGGGAACAAAGGAAAAAAAAAGGAAAAATTTAAAAATCTACAGGAAATTAACTGATATTCTCACAGCTGCATAGAAGATCTTTGGAACCGCCAAGCAGAAAGCAGAGGTTTCTTTCCCTTGGTACAGTAGTCAAGCCCAAGACCACAGCTCTGTAGTTAAAGATAAATTAAGAAATGAAACTTCAGTAACATTTTCTCTGTTTTTAAACCAGAGAGAGAGTGACTGACTTCCCAGGCCAGGTGAAGAGGGGGACCTTGAGGAGTAGTTGAGAACCTGTTGTTGCCTTTGCCACTCACCTTTGCCAGTCCTATGAGCAGGTTTAGCATTCAAAGGAAACTAATTCCCTGCAGATCCCAGCCTGAGAGTCAACTTACATTACATATGATGAGGAACCTGGGCAACCACCTAAACTCAGCCCAAAGACCTTCTTTTGCTCCACCAAACCTTTTTACTCATGTACCAACACTACCAATGTTAGGAGACAGTTGTTTTAGACTACCTGTCCACCAAATGCAGAGAGCAGAATCACTGACTGGAAATTAAACTCTCTAGAAAGTCCATTTTCTAGAATAAGTTGTCATTCCTATCCTCTTAGAACCGCATGTTCTAAGTATAAAGACTGAGGTGAGAACAGGCTCACTACAGGTAAGTCTATTTGCTGGAACTGCTCTAGCCTGGAGTAACTTGATATTGCTGAAGCAGTGGCAGATACCCATTGATATCAACAAGGTTTGGGATTTGTCTTTCATTAGCAAGAGAATGTTTTCATATCCAAGCACATATACATTGAGAACGAATACTGAAGGATGTGATGCTGAAATGTATCAAGAAACTCAAAATATTGATATTAAGGATTTGGGGTTTTCTTAAGATTTTTTTTGTTAGTCATTGAAAGAGAAAAGCTAAACACAGAAGGAACCACTTTGGTTTAATCAAAACAGAGCATTCAGTTTGGCTAAAGACTTAAGTATTTTTTAAACCAATTGCAGAAAAAAAAAATAAGTAAAAGTTGATTTGTTTGTTTTTTTCCCCCTGATCTGTAGCAAGTAGAAATATGTGGAAATTATGTGGTTTTTTCATAACAACCAAAATATATTATCATCTTCGATTATTTCAGGCCAGTATTTTCAAGCTGTGTTTCTTTATTTCACAAAGAAACTACTGACAGACTTTATACAAACTATATACATAGCTTTCTGTTCTCCTCATTCTCAGATGTTTCTTCTAGTCCTCTTTCTGCCTTTGTGTAATTTGCTGTCTTTGTAGCTTCTTATGAAACCTCTCAAACACTAATTTTTAGTAAACACTTCCCTAAATTAATCACATACAAGTAGTCAGTTCTCTTACCTTAGAATGTCACTAAAGGAAATATATTATTTAAAAAAAAAAAAAAAAGTTAAAAGAGATATTTTTATAATATAGTTTTGTTTTGCTGTTTTTGCTCTTTTCCACTGCTCATTTTCATGCAGTTTATTTTTCCTGGCAAGAGAGAAACATTCTCCAATTGCTGTATTCTTTAAGTGAATCCTTTTTTTATTTTAACTGATATAATTTTCAGTTTGTTCTTAAAGTCAAAATGGAAGGATTATGTATTTATTTTGTGTTTTATTTATTTTATAAAATGAGACTTGAGAAGGTCAGAACATTCAATTACAGGAAAGGCTGGTAAAGCCTCCATGGACAGGGCATCATTACTGGAGTTCTTTCTGCAATCCAGCTGACAGCTACCGAGTGCAATTTCCTCCTTTCAGCTGCATGAGAAGAATTGTTGGAGATAGAAGCATATTTTTTAAAACTTTATCTTCTTTACCATGTTCTTCAAAAATCAACCTCTGTAGCTTTCTCCCACTCCCCCGTGAAGGAGAAGCTGAGCTCTCCCTTTCTGCCCTATGCAGCATACAGTAGGACACGACCCACTGAATGGCACGAGATGGGGCTCTCAGAATGGACTGGATTAAATCAGAAGCAAAAATCCCTGACTGCATCACTTCAGTTTTTTTCTGATGGTATTCATTTAGCACAGGAGGTGAAGAAACAAGAAACTTGTGCATTGTTGTTCTGGCCTTGTAAATAATACAAGACTTGGAAAAGATGATTAAAATTTCTTTATCAAGTAAGACAAATCTTTCACTTGGAAAAAAACTCTGGGTCTTGTTCAGAGCAAAACTAGCCTTCCAGACTAGGACATCCAACCTCAATTGTCTACACGGTGAGCAGGTGTCTAAGTTTTTGTTACAGTCCCTGGAAGGTCTAGTCAGTCATTGAATCATCATAGAATCATACAATGATTTGGATTGGAAGGAACTGTAAAGATCTTTTCATTTCAACCCACCTGCCGTGGGCAAGGGCACCTTCCAGTAGACCAGGTTACTCAGGGCACCATCCAACCTTGAACACTTCCAGAGAATCAATTTCAATAAATTTCATTTAACTGCAAAAGTGAGTCCAGTAACATTTAAGATGTGTTACAGTGTTGGATCTATCCCCATGGGACTGATAGATATGATGTGGGGCTATGCAATACCCTTAGCTGGAAGGTGTCCTAGGGCATGATGATAATTTCAATGCCTTGTGTTTTATAAGCTGAAGCAAACTCCACTAAATGTATTATTTAGAACTCCTCTGAAAACTTTAGCTCATGTGTAAGAAATTACGCCATGACTCAGTTTGTTTTATTCTGTGAATTAAACCTCACTCCTATGAAAGAATCATACCATGTTTATAATCACTGAGGAATACATGCAACTTTCAGTGGTGAATCAAAACTAAGACTACAGAACATTCTCTAGAGGTGATCTTCTCTAGGGTGCTTAGCAAACTTGATAGATGTCTACATTTTGGAAGGATAAGGGAAGGCAGGAGTGGCCGTGAAAAAAACAACAACAGAAAGTGGTCAGTTCAGAGATGGTTTCCATTGCCATCTGAATGTGTGCTTGCTGACTGCAAAGAGTGTGCCAAGACCAGTGAGTACAGGAGTTCAAGGCTCTGAAATGAAGCTGAGGCCATTTTTGGCTAGCTGCCCATTTGAATCAAGCTGAGCTGAACTGGAACCTAGCATAACCTAGCATCTGGTGGTGGTTTATGGCAGTAGGTCTCACACAGATTGCAGGTCTCCAAAGTACAGGAAGGATATGCACTGGGTTGAAGGGATTAAGCACAAAAATAGAGTGTCCCACCAGCTAAATGTCTGTTGCCAAGGAGGTCTTTCTGTGTTGGTCTCTACAGGTGTGCCAGTGGTCCTGTCATTTTCAGTGTAGTTTTTAAAAGATGTTGGTACTTGCAGCATTTTGTCTCAATTCCATGTTTATCGGAGACAAAACAGAAAATGACACAACCTGTGTAGGCATTCCTATTGTTTGTAACACAAAGTTACAGCCTTGGATTTAAGAAATAGCCTTTTCCTAAGCCTTTTCCTCTTTTTTACTATTTCTTATCCTTCCTATCTTTTTTGTGTATGACACAAGTTAATTCATGATCAATGGCCTACAGAACTCATGACATGGATTATGGCACTTTATATTGGGTAGAATTAAAGAATTAATTATTGCTCCACCAGTATCAACTTCCTGCATTTAGAATGTTTGCAATTTAACAATGTTATGCTGGACATGAGTACACTTCCTACTTGGTCCAACCAATTTGTTTAAAAGAAATAATTAAACATGTAAGAGACATGTTAAATCACTGAATTTCCACTAGGTACTAATGTAGTACAAACTATCCATGCAAATAGATATTTGGGCAAATTGTCTGCTGGTCCAGCTTCATTGGCTTTAATCTGTAAAGAATTCAGCTGAGGTTTCCCAAGGGAAGATGCTGGATTTCAAACTGATGCTGTGTTTGAGTTTGGCCAAGAAGACATGAAAAATTAAATCTTTATTCAAACATACCAAAGATTTTCTCAGTTCTTCAAATGGCATTTCAGACCATTTCACTTAAAAAAAAAAAAAAAAAATTGTTGTATAATACTTTTACTTCCCTGTTTCCACAACCTAAATTCGTGTGAATGTCCATTTGTCAATGTTTACACAGAATGTTTTGAGGTGGTATTGTACAGCAAGGGGAAAACATTAGCTTGGGATGGAGGAACATGAAATATAAAACCACCTTCCTCTTCCCCATCAATGAATAAAAAGCCTTATTTACTTCCTTCCCCACACCCCACAAAAGGGCAAAAAAAAACCCCAAAACAAATCAGACAAACCCCTAATAATATATAGGGAGAATTTTCCTTCACTAATGATATTCAATTGTTCTAAGAAGAAAAAAAAAATGGTACTAAGTATAATGAGATGCCAAATACAAAAAAGCCATGCTGCTCATCTCTAAGCCCTTCTGTTCCTTGAAGTGAAAACTCATTTTAAGAAGATTATGCTGCATATATTAGAAGATGGGCCGATATTCTGCATTTATACTCTACTGGAGCTTTGGCAGCAAAAGAGAGAGAGGAAGGGAAGGAAAACAACCCGTCTAAAAAACATTTGTTCCTATTTACCTAATATTTTAATATGGAGGGTAAGTTTCTTTTCATTCATTTAGCCTTGAATATATATATGTAATCTGATGGATTCTTCAGATGAAAAGGAGTCATATAGTTTTTTTTTATTAGCAAGAAGGCTACAGAGGGGAATAAGATGGTATTTGAATGAATTCCAAATTCAACATGAGTTACAAAATTTTCCAGGTTTAAGGGAAACAAAAACTGAAAAAAAAAGAATCCATTGATTGGACAAGAAGGGCTCAGATTCCCCATAAAATACTTTCAGAGATGTAAAACTCTAAGAAGGTTTAATTCCTTTACTGCATGAGGGGCAGGGAATATATCTCCAAAGAATGAATAGCTGAATGCAAGTTTCTTAATGAATTTGTAATGAACAAAGCTCTTTCAATTCATACCCAAGGAAGATACTGCTGTGGTTGGTGTTGAAATTTTAAATAAGAAATTGTGCGTCTGTTCTTCACCTTAATTATCTCTTAACAATATTTTTACCATGGGACTTGGCTGTAAGATTTTAATCTAATGATTTGTTTAAGATAGAAAACTGTACAAGTAAGATTTTAGTTTAATTTTTAAATGTTTAGTATATCCATTTAGGACTAAGTTTATCTTTCTGTGGTTGTAAATGCAAAACTTGGACTGCCTATATCTCTTTCCTAGACCCATCGAATTTATTTTTTAAAAAGAATTAATACAAAATTGTGTTACTGACCCCATGTTATATTGAACCCATATTATGTTAAGGTCCTGCTGTGAGTGAAGGGTTGGGCCACATGACCTTCCACTCCTCTAACATAAGTTATTCTGCTTGTTTGGCAGCTATTTCATCTAAAGATTTGTCACCTATTTTTCTTCCTTTTATTATTTCCTTTCCTTTCATTAATGTCAGTAGCATTCTGGGAAGAAATAAGGGACTGATCCTAAATCATTACACTTTGAATGATTTTTGTAATGTGCATGAGAGGAATTAATTTAAGTGGCAACTAGACAAAAATAAATTGGACTTCTTTCCAGTATTACATTTTCCAGCTTCTGCAAAATTGAAATATAACTTAACATTTTGTTCCTCTCAAAAACAAATGAAAAATATTTTTTCACTATAACAAATATATATTTCCCCCTCCCGTTTTCCCTTTATATGTTTTTTATATGTAGCCAAACACTAAAATACATACAAGCACATGGTATGGGAGAACACAAACACATTTTAGGTGCAAAGAAGTTTTATGTTGAAAAACTCAGGTTCTTAAAGGCATTAGGGGGCAAGGTAATTTTCAGTTGTGTCTTTCATGCTTAAAAGTCTCATATTATTTGAAAGACAAGGGTCTTAGAATTCTGATTTCTGGGATTCCACTGAAAATTGAATTTAACTTAATATCACTTATGAATTTTGAAAAACAAACCAAAACAAAACTCTTCAAACATATAAAATGTGCATAAGTTTATTGAAGTTAAAAAGATTTAAAATTAAGCTCTTCTATTGCTAAAGTGCTCTGACTGTACCTGTTTAATGAAATGAGGATGGAAAAAAATTACATTTTAAACTTATCAATATGTACTGTTTTTTTAAAGGCAAGTTTTTTAATTCAGCTGTCCAGGAAATTAACTGAAATAACTATTCAGTTTATAAAGAGAAGAGAGAATATCTCTTTTTTTTTTTTTTTTTTTTTTTTTTTCTGAGATTTGGTAAGTTATTTCTGTCCATGTTACTCCTCTACTCACTCCAAACCAATGGTGCCAGAGCTAAGGCACCTGATCAGAGTAACTTGAAATGCAGTTCATGAAAGTTGAGCAGTCCGGAAAACATACGATCCATCTAATGTTTTATGCATATCTGTAGGTCGATAATGTTATTTATCATTACAGCACACTGGCATGTAGACAGAGCCTGAGAGAGGACCACAGGGCTATAAGCCAAAGAGAAGTACAAACAAATGACAGCCCCGCACTGCAGTGCATCTATTTGGTAGCAATTATCAGTTTGTGAGTAACTACCAGAAAAGCTGTGGAAGAAATGACCTAATGACCAAGGATGATGCTTGGAGACCTCTGCAACTTGTGTAGAATAATACTGGAAGAAACTTGCTAGCTATGGGACAAAGTAAATTATATTTAAACTAAGCAGTAATAAAAAAAACCCCAAAGCTCTCGTGTGTTACCTGCAATGACATTACACAATGTCAAGAAATGTTTTAAAATTAACAAAAGAAACGAGTGTCCAAATTAATGAGACTTTATTGAGTATTTTGTTTATTTATGGCTGCCACCTCAAATTTTAATCAGATAAATCAACTGATGTTTTCCCATGGAAGTAATAATAAAAGTACTCAGACTATATTACCTAACGTGCCACACATATGAAGGAATGAATCACGGCAAATGCCCCTGCAGGAAAATAGTGTATTCACCTCTTACTGTACACAAAGGCTGAATTACAGTGTGTGTTAGCCATGCTGGTCACAATCCAGGGCTGGAATCAGGCTTTCCTTACTGAAAACTTGAGAGGAAGACACGTGTTCCAATGCCTTGCCCACTCCTTGACTACTGATGTAAGAGAAGTTGTGTTCTGCAAACTGAGCTCTAGGGAATTAAGGAAGGGAAAAGGGAAGATGTGAACTCAACTCAGCAGTGGAGGAGGAGCCACTGGGAGTCACACAATGAGTTGGCATTGGAGCTCAATGGTTTAGTAATCCCTTTCCTTTGACACTCCTCTGAACCATGGCTTTGCAAGTGTTAGCCCACAGAGTGCCCTTGTGTTCTTCACAGACTTTCCTTCCCAAAATGGCAAACTCAATCTCACGTTCCTTAAGCTGCTATTCCCTGCTTACTGCAGCTCAGCCCATTATCCCTTAAGAGCAGCATGGGTGTTACTCTATTTTTCTCTTGGCTAGTTATTTCACTAGCAGGACTGTGACTGTAATTTCTTCTGCAGAAGACTTCACAGTTGAAAGGGAAGTCTACGAAAGAGTTGCTGTAGAAATGAGAAATTCAAGCAATATGGAAGTCTTTTCTTCAGGAAGGTGCAGACCACTTTGATTAAAAGGTTATAACCAGAAATTTCCACTTATATTCTTAGAAAATGTTCATTTGGTTAAAATTACCTTGGCCGTGCAACATATGGTCTAGTTGTCACACACAAGGCAGGAGAATAAACTCTCACCATCTCAGTTGTTTGCACTGGTCTTCTGCTCTATATGATCTATCCAATATAGTTGAATTTCTGAAGAGTTGAACAGGTCATTAGGTCTGGTATTATCATGACAAGAGGATGGTCCTTGTCTTACCTTCGTGCTGACCAAGTCTGTGTTTGCCTTACTTTGTCTTGTCTGTCTAAATAGTAAGGTTTTAACTCCATATTTGACTGAGGTTCACAGTTGGCTGGAGCCTGGGTTTTGCTTTTGGCTTTTTTAAATTACTTGCAGTGACCACAGAGAAAACCTAATTTAGGTGCTTCAGTTAAGTGCCTAATTTTGGATGGCATGGTTTTAGCCCTTAAAGATTGTCACTGTCCTTTGATGAGTGGCTAGCACAACGAGAAGACCTGAGTAAAATTCCAACACAAAATAATATATAGGAATAAGCTGCATAACAATAACTGAAGTTGTTTATTACAAATCAAGCCAAGTGGCATCTCTCAGCCACGAAACTTGATTTATTTCCTTTTTCCTGGCATGGCTTATGGCATGTGTTAGCATTGTTATCCATGCATTATAAATATTTATTTATGTATTTATATTTTATGCTTTTACAGGCCAGTAAAAACAAATAACTGAACAAGTTTACAGGCAGTTAATTTGGTGTTTAATGGAAATAATAGTCTGAAAATGTCCTGCTTTGTGAGAGCGCTGAGCTGAGTTTCTCCAGGGAACCATTTATAGCACCAGAGATTTTTTCCTCTGGGTGCTGGAAACCCAGTCTTTGAGCCCCATTTTCTTACTTTGCAAAACAATGCAAACAGTAAAATTCTGTCAATGCTGCTGAAAGTTCTCAGCAATTCTTAATTTCAGGGATATAACTGCTGTATCATGGCAAGAAAAATAAATGACAGCAGTTTTCCATCATGATCTGAGAATAAGTAATTCAGACTGGGTTCAGACTGATAAATAATAGTAATAAAAATTCAGGTTCTTGGCTTTTATAATATAATTATTTTTAATCTAAAATATTAGGACATTTAAAAGCTATATATTATTTACTTTCATCTTTTTTAAAAAAGAACATTACAGAAAAACAAAGAGAAGAAGTGGGAAGATTTGGAAAGAAAAAGGAAATACAAAGACAACAAAATGAAGTATGTTCAGAAAATCTAAACTGAAGTCATTTCAGTAGCCCTGTTTTTATTAATTTCTTTGATATCTTCAGTTGTGGTTTGCTGAGAATGAGAACATTTAGGGAATGTTAAATTTTTTATGGGACACATATTTTTCTAAAAAAATAAACCAACCATACTTCTTCACAACATTTACACATAAAATTTCTTTTTTTTTTTCCTTTGTTCCCTAGGTCTTACATGGTCTAACTATCTCCTTATTATAATTTTACCACCACAAAGGGATTTTACTTCACTGAAAGATCACATCTCATATGGGATAATGTCCTGCTTAACTTAGAGCCAAAATCAGCTGTACAGCATGGCAGGGGAGGAACAGAGAGGGAATGGCTGGGAACAACAGCACTGTGGGTCCAAACCTGTACTGGAGGCCAAGTACCTTGTTTAAACCTTGGACAGCTCAATAAATCAAGGCAGGAAAAAAATGATGAAAAGACTGATCTTTTCCTCATTTCTGTTTGGATGAGCATAAGGGATTATTAAGTCTCCTATAAGGTAAATATGTGTAGCAAGTTTTGTTGCCACTGTGGTCATCTGATTGACCCAAAGTAAGCATTTTTATCATAATTCTTCATCATCAAAGCCTTCATTTCCTTGAATAAGGGTTTGGGTTTTTTTATTGTTGTTCTTGTCTTTGGTTTGTTTTGATTTATCTTTGTTGGATTTGAGATTTTGATTTTTTTGTAGACTTTTTTTTTGGTGTTTGCTTTCTTCTTATTATTTTAAAGAGACACCTTATATTTATTTATTTTCAGTAGTCCTAAAAGGGGAAGGAAAAACCCAATGAATAGTCCATTACTTTCTCCCATCTCTTTTAAATAGTTCAGAATTCAGCTTTCATTTTGGTGGTGCTTTAACAGTACTTGATTAAAAAAAGTAAACTAATTACAATGGAAATGCAGCTCTGCAAAACTTTTAGAAAAACACATTATTTTGTTTTAGGGTTCAGTTAATATACATTCATTTATCATCTTTATAAGAGATGTACAGGGCAATGATGAATAATCCCTGGCTTCCAATCAGGAAATGCAAATTATTCTTCTCTTTTTTTCCTCTCTTTTTTTTTCCCTTTTTTTTTTTTTCTGTCCAATGAATAATGCACACAAGTAAAACTGAAGCAAAAAAAAAAAAAAAAAGGCAAAAAGCTGGCAGAATATAATGACAAGCAAGAAATGTAATGTGGTGTGCTACCAAAAAGCCTCTAAAGAGAAGCTAAATGCTGCATTTCCTTCAATCACAATTACATCATCAACCTTGGACTTAGGGGAAAATCTGCAAACTACAAACCAGAGAAAGAATGGGGAAGGAAAAAGGTATCCATGGAAAAGTAAAAGAATAATAAAAAAAAACCCAACTCCTAGTTTTGAGGGTTTTCTCTTGTTTTATTTTTTTTTATAATGGAGGCCAAATCATGTAGTCTAACTTGAGACTCCATCTGTCTACCTGAAACACTTTAACCGAAGGTGGCTTTTTTTAGAGAGAGACAAATATCCACTCTTGCTGCATCACAGAGATGTTAGGCTGATTTGGGGTTGGAGCGAATTTTAGTCTATTTGGCTTCTACTTCAGACCACTAACTTAAAAGTTTAAACTTGCATCTCCTGAATTTAGGTTGCAGTTTCATTCTACTGTCACAGACAGGTGTCCAGTCTAACGAAACTGGTTGAATAATGAGAGTTTAAACACAACACAAGAAGGTCTCAGTGGAAGATGTATAACTATGCACTTAGCACAGAAAAAGTATATAGCAAGGTCTCAAGCATTTCTCCAAAATGTTGAAACTCAGTGAAGGTTTATTACTCTTCATAGCTTGTGACTTTTAACTGAGATCTGCATTGTCATATCTGAATCATAAAGTTCATAGAGAAAACATAATAAAATATTTTTTCCCTTCTTTTCTCCTTTTTTTTTTTTGTTTGTTTGTTTGTTTTTTAGTTTGTTTGGTTTGGTTTCTTTTAGTTTGGTTCATTCACTTTGGTTTATTTTGATTTGGTTTCTTTTGGTTTGGTTCATTTCAGTTTGGTTTATTTTGATTTGGTTTCTTTTGTCCTGGTTTCTTGTGGTTTTTCCTCTTAGTTCCTTAAAATCTTATGAATGAAGAGTTATAAAAACTTCAGACTAAAGTGTTCATGCAAGTCGCTATTGTAGTTAAAATGTTTGAATTTCAATCCTGGTTTTTTTATAATTAAAAGAAAATAAATTATCTCTTAAGTTTAACCACAGACTTGTTGGGCTGAAGGCTATCTGCATCTGTGCTCTCTAAATGTTGATCTCTTCTCACAAGTAACAGACGATAGGATGAGAGGGAACAGCCTCAAGTTGTGCCAAAGGAAATTTAGATTAGATTTCTTTACTAAGAGGGCTGTCAGGCTGTGGAACAGTATGACTCAATGCAGGGAATTGGTTGAGTCAGCAATCCTAGAGATATTTAAAAGATGTGTAGTTTTGTTTAGGGATGTGGTTTAGTGGTGGGCTTGGCACTGCTGGGTTGATGGTTGGACTCAGTGATCCTAGAGGGCTTTTCCAACTTAAATGATTCTATGATTCTATGGATTTCAAAAGCATTTGGATCACTAAACTTCTGTAGATTTCTTTAAATGTCTGAGCCCTCATTACAGATCTACGAACATGTCACATTGATGAATAAGCACTCAAAACATTCTTCCTACAATGCCATTCCTGCACCAGACTTAGGAATTGGCCATATTTCACCCCCTATTCTCCTTTTTGATGGTCACCAGAGTTGCTGGAAGAGATATCATAATTTAAGATTTTTTTACAGTTTCAATGAATAATTTCTAGTTCTACTGCTAAAGGATTATTCTTTCAGTATTGAACATATGACTGAGTCCCTCCTGATAACAAAATTACATCCTCTTTCTTATACGTTAAGTGTTGATTCAGGTCATAAATACTAAGATATCTGTTGATGAACAAATACCATTTCCAAAACAAAGTTTTCTTCTCCATTTTGCAACAAGATAGAAATAATAATTTTTATTCTTTTGATCTGTATATTGTGTTGCTGCTGCTATATATTTCTTCCCATCTCCCTTCTTTCTGTCCCCAAGACAGCCACAAATTCCTGGCATCAATAGCCTACAGAAAACGATATTTCATGGATGGATAAAGGCCAAGATCAAGTTATCTCATTAGGACACAGCAACATGTTTTCTGGCATACCTTTAAAAAATCAAGAAATTGAGGCAGGATGGGACCTCTCATTGTGTTAGAAGCCAAAATATATTTATTGTCCAGATGTAATTTCAGTTTTATTGCCCAGATCACAGGTCATTGGTTAGCAGATGCTGGGCAGGGGAATCTAGCCGGTCAGCTAATAGCCTCCCCACTGCTGAAATTAACTAACAGTCAAAAGGTTTAATAACCAAAGGTCACAATAGGCTGTTTGAAGAGTCAGTAGGAATCCATCTGATAAATTATCTTCTTCTGTTCTGGGGCAAATGCTGTCTCACCTCCCTCCGTGATATAAAATGAGAATTAGAAAAGTAAACTCTTACTCCAGGCCAAAAAGTTGATTTTCACAGCTTGCTAACATCTTCCAAGGAGTGCTTATCCTGTCCTAAACTCTTGCCCTTGTTGTTGCTGACTCTTCTGACACCAAAATTGATCAAACTTGGAAGTTGTGCAAAAGCACTAATTAATAGATTAGGATTGAATGGTGATTTTGTGGTTTATTTTTTTAAAAAAAATTTGAAAATATCAAACAAAAGATATCATTCAAGAATGAAAAACCCTTGTAATATTTAATTTGACGTTTGAATTTCATTATTTGCCCAATATATCATGATAGGGTTAACAAAACCTACCAGAGTTAAGATTAGAGTCCTCAAATAGATTATGATATAAAAATTTACCATCAAATTATACCAACACAGAAGTCTTGAATCTAATTGCTGGAGGCACACAGAAGTATATTTTGTCACATTCCTTGTTAACTTCATCATTCTCATCTAAAATGCCAAGAAAATGACAATCTGCAGCCTTGATAAATTGTTGGTGTTTTCAGTAAAAAATGACCATTAGTGAACAATGAATGCTTCTGGTTATTAAAGTCACTTTTGTTCCCCCACTTTTAACTTTTCCATGAAGTAGGCATAAGCTTATTTTGCACACCCTTAACATAGCCTTACATCAAGGCCTGAAGCAAGCATTACCATTATGAAGCAATTTCAAGTGAACACTGAGGAACTGGGAATACTTTTCTCTATTTTTCCTTTATTAACAGGAATTAATAAATTAATAAAATTCATGTTTATGAACATCCTTATATGCTGCCTTATTCATATGATGGAAGATTTGTCAGGTCACTTCTAGCCCTGCTGTCATCCATATCATGGAACTTAGTTCTTGCTTTATAGAAACGGTCTGAAGTACAAGAGGATTAAAGGCAGGATATTAATGTTAGAGGAGAGAAGCAACAGGTGCCAATAGTCTTAATCTACCATAATAGTAGTAATAATAAACTTGAGCTTGGTCTATGAACTAACTCAACTCTCATTATGCAAGTCTGTGCTTCCAGTAGCAGGAAGAGTTTGCATCCAGATACTCAGCACATGGGTTGATTTCTGTGCCTGAGTTTGATCTGTTAGCTCATTCTTGAGGGGAATCAAGTCATGGAATCACAGAATCACAGAATATGTTAAGTTGGAACCCACCAGGATCATTGAGTCCAACCCATAGCCCCGCACAGGGCCATCCCTAGGAGTCACACCATGTGCTGAGAGTATCATCCAAACACTTTCTGAACTCTGTCAGGGTTGGTGCTGTGACCGCTTCCCTGGGGAGCCTGTTCCAGTGCCCATCCACCCTCTGGGTTGAGAAACTTTTTCCAGTATCCCACCTAACGCTCCCCTGAGGTAACTTCAGGCCATTCCCTCAAGCCCTGTCACTGGTGACCACAGAGAAGAGATCTGCCTGCCCCTCCTTGTTCCCTCATGAGGAAATTGTAGACTAGGGTGAGGTCTTCCCGCAGTCTTCCCCAGGCTGAACAGACCAAGTGCCTTCAAATGCTTCTCGTGTGGCTTCCCCTACAGACTCTTCATCTTTGTGGCCCTCCTTTGGACACTGTTTAATAGTTTAATATCTTTCTTACATTGTGGTGCCCAAAAGTACCCCAATACTAGGGATGAGGCTGCCCCAGCTCAGAGCAGAGTGGGACAATCCCCTCCCTGGCCCGGCCAGTGATGTTTTGCCTCATGCTCCCCAGGACAGGGTTGGCCCTCCTGGCTGCCAGGGCACTGCTGACTTGGCCATCAACCAAGACCCCCAGGTCCCTTTCTGTGGCACTGCTTTCCAGCACCTCATTCCCCAGTCTGTCCATATATCTGGGGTTGTGCCATCCCAGGAGCAGAATCCGTCACTTTCCCTTGTTGAATTTCATATGGTTGGTGATTGCCCAGCCCTCTAACTCATTATCAGTGTGAATATCTGATAAGTATGGTCTAGAGGCTGAGCATGGGTACCAGAAAAGCATAAAAGCATAGCTACAGTCTGAACATGTAACTAGGACTAAATAATAGCAGTGGACTTGCATAGTCATAAATTAATGATGGCCCAAATTCAGTCACTGAGATTTGATTTTAAAGAACAAAAACCTTCCCTGCTTAGAGAAATTTCACTCATAACTTCTAGGATCACAGCTTATTTTGTACTTTTCAACAGCTTTTCGTTACTCTATACTGCACTCAGGTTAAATTAATCATCTCTTTTTCATTTCAAATTCGTGCCCTGGCTCAAGGAGTCTGAAGGAAATGAGATAATGTGTGACTCTCAAGACACATGCTGCAGACATGCATGTAAAGCAGAGCATGACCATTGCTGCAAACAATATATAATGCTGCAGTAAACAGACGAGCCCTTGGCAAAATGTAGAGTGAACACAGCACACCCATATGAGCACGCAGGAGAGGATTGGTACAATGAGCACTGGATTAGAAAAGCAGTGAAGAACAGCTAAAGGACAGGGCCTGTGTTAGTGTAACAAAGTACTGTCAAAGTTTTGAAGTTTTCAGCGTGTCAAGAAAAGTGAGAGCATAAACGAAGAGTGATAGTCATTGATCCTGATGAACTGCAGCCCAGAGCTGAAAAAAAAAGAGTCCTTTTTCTTACATTTTAGGTGATTTTCATGGCTTCATGTTTTCAATCCAAGGGATTCATGGAACTGAAATTCACCTGACACATACATGTTAGAAGAAAAATGGCAGTTTGCTGTGAATGAAGGCTGAGAAAGAAGAAAGAGAAGGGATGTAAAAAGAAACAATTAAAAAGCTATGTTTCTGATGGAACAGTTTGGATTACTAGGTGGGATTCATTTGTCCAAACATAGATGAACTGATCAATAAATGCTTCCAAGGAGTGATTGTCTTACTTTAAGATATATATCAAACCTAGATTAATACAAATCAATCTCTGGAAATGTCTGTTTCTCTCTATTCTGGACTGTCATGAAGGAATTCTTATGTAATGAAATCAGACTTAGACCTCTAAATTTTAGACAACTGAAGTTAGGGAAGATGAATCACATCCTTACTTATTTGTGATAAACTAGTTCTTAAATAATCTGGCTCAAAGGGACACACACAACCCGTTCAGATAATAGTACAGTCAGGATTGTGGGGTTTACTCTATCAAAAAGTACTGTGAGGTTTTGTTGCTCAACAAAGCATCTAATAATTAATTATCACTATGGATGTTGATTTGATAAGCACAGATCCCACAAAAAGCATTGGTGCCTTAGGTTGCAAGTGACCAATGATACCTGTTGCAAACATTTTGTACGTTTCCATAAGATTGGGTAATGTGGTTTCAGTTTCCCTTTTAGGAACAGCTTCACCAGAGAAATGCTATGAAATACTTCAGAAATAGGTAATATGTAAAACTCCCAGACAAGTAAAGAGCTATTTCCCATTCCAAGATTTTCTCAGTACTTGAGCAGAGATTTTGGTGTTGGCTTTTGATCTGAACCTTACCCCAGCGTCCCTTTAAACAGTCCCTTTTTCTAGTCAGCAGTTTTTTCTCTTTTAGTCCCAGTCTTCCCTTGGCCAATTACATTAATGCGTGTTTGTCAATACTGAATTCCATTTGCTGCGTAACAGCTCAGAGCCCAGCAAATCTTGTTGAATTTTCCTTACCTCTTAAGCCTGAGTTCTCGCTTCTCCCCAGCTTTGTGCTGTCAGCAAAACTTAACACATTTACAATCGGTCTCTTGATCTAGGGCAATTACAGAGGGAAGCAACAGCAGGCGTGGGAAGCTTAACAAGAGACGGATGTTGTACTATCATTGTGGTCTACGGTCCTGTGTTAGTATCAGGGTTGTCAAATTGCTTCAAATTAAATTGACATGGTGGTAGAGGAGGTATCACATGGTTGTTATAAACCTGAGACTGTCTTGGCTCTAATGCTGTGAGAGGAGACAAGGGGAAGGAGACAAGGAGGAGGAGACAGGCTTGTGCAGAGGCAGCAGAAGAAAGTGAGAGTTAATGCAGGGACAAAACAGGTAGAAAAGAAAAGGCTTTAACAGGCTGCCTACAACATCTGTGGATTGTCATAAGAAAACAGCTGATGAGAAGTTGCATAGTTGAGAACATAGGAATGCATGTATCATTATGCAATAATTTTTGAATGAATGAACAGGCTCAAGTTTATAAAGGATGAAAAATCTCTGTAACTTGATACCACATCACCAGCCTTTTCCTCATTAGGCCACCTGTGAAATGGTGGAAGAGCCCTGAACTGAGAGCACCTGGAGCACTTTCTTGGCAAGAGGGAGATTCTAGGTGAAGATGAAATTTTATCAAGGTCTCCCATAACTGAAATGATTCCTCTGTGTCATTATGCTGCTAAAATACTCTGTGACTGTATGCTTTGAGAGATTTAATTCTTCAAAGGGATGGGATGGAAGGGATATTTCTTCTGTGTAGAAAAAGGTAAAGAGCCTTTCTGGGCAATGCACTGAGAGAACTTTGATCTCAAGTTAGGAAGATACTCACCTTAAAGTCCAGAAAAATAAATATTTCAATCATGCGAAGAAGGTATAAAGAGGTAGCATAAGTATTTTAACAAAATAAAATGTAAAGTCTTAAACTTACGGAAAAATAACTTCAGATACCAAGATGAGCTGGGGGCCAATTGTTTGGAAAGCAGCATTGGAGATAAGAATTTAGGGGGGTCCTGGTGGGCAAGAAATTGAATATGATCCAGTAATATGCCCTTGCAGCAATATACTGAGCTGTATTTCCAAGAATACTGCCAGAAGGTTGAGAGAGGTGATCCTTCCCCTCTGCTCAGCATTGGTGAGACGTCTCAAGTACTGTCTCTGTTTCTGGGCCCTCTAGTACAAGACAGGTGTGGGTACACTGGATCAAGTCCAGTGGTGGTCTACAGAAATGATGAAGACATTGATGTCAACCCGTCCAGACAGAAAGCATTCATTTAAGTTTGCACAGTAGTCTACAGATGTTAATTAAAATACAGGTTGTCCAGAAAACTGCATATTTTGTCCTAAAACACATAACTAAACTTCAAGAGCTGAATAGCTCTGTAGGTTTTATTGTGTCTGTAAACAAGCAGTTTGATTCAACTGTCTAAAATGAAACATCTACTGTCATTTGAGATTATGAGAGAGTGTGAAACATCCACATGGGTCTAGCAGGACTACACAATGCCTATACTCCTCTGGACTGGAATTTGGAAGCCAGAAGCAATTATCTAGAGCATATTGAATGCATTAGACACCTCTTTTTAATAACTCAATCAAATATCTGATTTTTCTTAATGGTAACAGGAATTGAGAAATCTAATTCAGAGGTAGACCTTTACATCTAAATATATTTACAAGGAGTTTTTCAGTTTGTGAGTGGAATCCCACACAATATACTGAGATGAGTTAGTTCTAACTCAAGATATGATGGACTAGGAGTGTGCAGGAGCAACACCTCCCTGATAAGAACATGCATTTCTGCTAAAATAGGAACAGTAAGGGCAATGAAAACCTTATCCCAAGCACAGGAGAATTCTCTTTTCTGTTTAATCACTTGTTTAATTGGATAGAAGTTTATCTATACCTATTGTTCTAAGATCTTTGCAGATCAAGTAGTCCTTCAGTAAATCAAGAGTTAAGGTACTGACCTGGCATCTGGCCTTCAGCTTCTGAACTCTACTCGTCCTCCCTGTCCAATAACAGGAAGCAAATAGTCTGCTCATGAACCAAAGTATTTGATGCCGCACTCTGAATTTTAGGGCAGAAATGAAGCTGTGGTTCCCTAACTAGACCATCTTGCTGATAAATCTCCCAAGTCCCATGTTTTGCAGAGTCTTCATGTGAGGGGCATTGCTTTTGAGGGGGCTGTTGTGTGCACATTGGCTTCACTCGGAGTAAGAATTAAAGCAAACATCTTGCGAGCTTCAGAGAATAACCATTATGGTCATTATGAGATGGACTTTCTTTTCATCTCCATCTGTCTTCTTCAAAACTCAACTCTTTTCCAAAAGAACTCATTCAAGTTACTGTAGAGTGAGTGCCAAGCACTCAGTATTTGTCTTTTTGATAGATGTAGTCAAGACATTTTGTTTAATTTTCAATATGTTTCACATCTTGTTGACTGTTTCACCACCATCACTCACCTGTTCCTTCCCCTCCAAGTTTCACCTTCTTATCTTCTAGGCTCTGCATTACAGTCATAATTATTTCATCCACAAGTTTGCATGAAATTGAGATTATAGTCCTTTCTTCTAATCACCTATCTAAACAATTTAAGAAGATGACACACATACAAACACACACATGCCCTCTGCATGATAGCTACCTTTTGGTGCCCTATACAAGAGAACCTAATTTTTAAATAAAGTTAAATCCACTGCTCAAATGTAAGTCCTTTAGCAGTTATGAGCTGTTTTCTACCAGGTTCCTGAATTCTGATATCAGCCATTGACTTTGGTTGTAATGCACAGAAATGATCCCTCATTTGTGTTTGCCTCTCATGAAAGTACATCTATAATTAGAGTATTGCAAAATATTCACAAATAAATCCCATCTCAGGGACAATTAATCTTTCTTGCTCTTTCATTAAAGTCTGAAAAACTAGTCTATATATAGTCTATGAGTGTGAGGAAGGATTCTGAAATGTTAGCGGTGTTTTGTTTGGACTAAATTTTTTTAAGAGCTATAAGCATTAAAAATTGTAGATAATACAAGATGTTTTATGCAATCCAAAACCAGAAGGATAGCTTTTCAAAAACCTTACCACTGAAGAACAAAATTTTTGGCAAAATAAAGGCAATGCCAATAAAGAAAAAAAAAAGGTAGATGAAGATAAAGGAGTATAGTAATGATGAAAGACTCAGAGCTTTACACAGAACAAATGATGAGCTGAAAAGTATACTGTGAAAATGTTTGGTTGGCTTCTATGATTCTCCCAGGGAATGTTGGGATATTCTCCAGCAGATGTTTCATTGTTCAGACATTTAAAACTAGATTAGGAAAAGCAATAAGAAAACAAGTGCAGTGAATAATAATTCAAAAAATGGATGAGACTGCCATTGCAACAGATGAAATGATTCAATGTACCTTATTAAATATTATATTGCTAAGATCCTAACATACCCTATAATTCTTTGTATCTTGTTTTTCATGTTCTTAAGACATTATCAAATGGAATAAATAGTAGGAATGTGGATTTAATTAAAATGTCTCAGGATATTTGTATTTTGGATATTTAACTAAGAATTATTAAACCAATACTAAGATGAATTCACTGTCCAGGTTATGACATAGTTCACTGGTGCCAATCACTTTCATCCTGACTGTTTTATAAAAAAGGTATATATGCAATGTGCAATAGAGGAATTATTTCTCCTGTCCCCTTCACATTGTCTTCCTCCACCTAACACATTCCTACAGTACAGACCACAGGGAATATCTTGGGTTTTCATGTCTCCATATCATGAAGACCTGAAGGCATTATAGTCTCCTTCCCCTGAAAAATAAACATGCACCAGTTACCATCAAATAGAAACAACTCAAGACAGAGCCATGAAGCATAAATAGCTCTTTCCAGTCAGAACACTGTGATTTGTGTGCGTATGTGGGTGCATGGACTGTGCACAGCAGTGTGGGAAAGCTGAAGACTAAGGTGAAGAAATGAGACTGCACTTGAAAATTAAAATTACAACCCCACCAAATGCAAAGCAGAAAGAGAACAGAATTTTAAACAGCTTGGTAGATAACATCAGCTCATTAGCAGTTCTATTACAGCTTACACTGGTTTGTTTTCTCTGAGCATAAAAAACACCCAAGTGATATGTTTGTGTCTATGTGTCTGTGTACGGAAGAAAGTAAATTAGACAGACATAGCACAAGTTGTGCCTGAAAATTTAAATGTACCCTTCAAGACAACAAGAGGTGTGGAGGGAAAGATTGCTGAAGTTGATTTTTTTTAAAATGTTGGTGTATCTTGGGCAGACCTATATCTTGTGCTTCCACTGCCTCACACTGACCATAATTTCTCCCTGCTTTAAAAACCATGATGTTCCAAGTCAAGAACAGTTCCAGACAAACGGAAACCAAAGCCTTGTTCCTGTATGTTGTGCCACAGCAATCAAAGTCAAGAGGGTAAGGCAAAAGAGAGCAAAGGAAATAATACAGAACTTAATTATTTGCATTTATAAACAAAAAGTACACCTCACCAAAAGGCAACGGTTTTTTGTTTTTCCTTCATATTTCCTTAGAAGAAATGAAGAAACCTCAAGGACAAACTGGAGATGTTACAGCAGTAGTGAGAAAACAAATTCCCTTCCTACTTTAATACTAAAACTTTCAGTTTGTTAATAGTTGCTATCATAAAAGGTCCATGAACTTTGTTTGCTTAAGATCTTATTGCTATTGTCTCTGTGATAACAAGTCAATATGTATCAGCTTAGTAAAATGAAGACTGAACAACAGCTGCATGCAAATATTAGAACAAGATCACTGGGAGACAGAGAATTGATTGTGGACAACAGAAATGTGAACTGGTCTGGGAAGATTTTAATGGGATACTAGAAGGAAGAATCAGTAAGGTTTCAATGATAGACTCAAAAAAGATGAAATTCAAAATCACGTGTAACTTTTGTTTATTGATTTGTTTTCAGGTCATGGGCATATCTATTTACAAGCTTTAAAATATTTTTCTTCAAAAGCTTTTTCCATTTTGAATTTTAGAAATTTGTGTTGTTGCATGAAGTCCAATCACAGGTATCACATATGGATTGATGTATCTCAAGTACCACAAGTAATTTTTCAGAGTCCATCTTCATTTTGATTTTGTTTTTAAAAGCAGTATTTCTTTTTGTTTGGGAAAAACCCCTAATTAAAGACAGGGTCTTTTAACTATGTATGTCCACTTTTAGAAAAAGTAATTTGGTGCCTATTTCACACGAGTCAATACAACCTGAAGTTCACTGATTATACTTCATAATCTTTGGTCAAGGTGGGAAAGTCAGACAACCTAATATTTTAGATACAGATGCTTTTCATTATATTGGATATGTCCCATCATTCATTTACCACCAGTGCAGTCTTGGCCATGAAATTCTTTCTACAGAATATGGACACTAGAATGAATTTCTATGATCAGACAAATGTTCTTAAATATCTTGGAAGGTTTGTTTTACATTGTTTAATCACTGGTGTAAAGAACACTAGGAAATTAAACACCAGCTGCTTCACACTGTTGAGTATTTGTATAGTTTTTCACCTCCTGGGTCCCGAGACACCAGCATGGGTATGGGTGAGCTGATTTAACCATCTCCTAATTAAAACACAAGTGAAACCTCAGTCAGTATAAAATGAGATAACTCTGCTGTTTTTGGTGGAATGACACTATCAAAAATTGATATAAACATGTCATCTAATAGGTGCTTTCTGGCTAAAAGGAACTATCGGAACATTTTACCATCTCATGTAATGCTTCTAAGGATAATTGGGGACACGAGAGACAAAGAGGCATTAGAGGACTTCATCTAACGTAGGTGGAGAGGTCCATCTTGGTAGATGCCTTGCGTTGTATCTGAAATATCCTCTAAACAAACTAGAGTAGCTGTAGTTCATGCCACTGGGAAAAAGAATCAGGGTTTTAGATGATGGTCTTAGTGTCAAAATTAAAGGGCATATCATTTGTTCTGCAGCACATTTCTGTCCTTTTTTGGATGATTGAAGCTGATTTTAGTTCATGAGGAAGGAACAAGTCTACAGGAAAAGAAAATGTTATCCAAAAATTGGCAATAGGTCAAGATAATCTCAAAGTAAAAAAAATCCTTATTTTCTCTATGAGTTACAAAGAGAGTGGTAGGTATTTCAGGTTTGGTGAAGTAATTTACTATTATTTACTTATCATTGATTTGTTGCTAAAACCGGGAATATTAGCAACATTTCACAGCAATTATATCCAAGAATCTGATGCAGGTCTCCGTTCCAATATGGAACATGTCCTCATCCAGGATTTATGTCTTCATAATTGTATGTTACCCAGTGGTAGGGAAAGACACTCCCATGAAGTATTTCAGGAGAAAGAAAAAAGCAAACAAACTCTGTGAAGCAGTCAAGTCACCACAATAACCTCACTCCTGTACAAGTAAGTGAAGCCTGCTATTCTAGAACTTACCACTAACAGTATTATGCCCACCACAACTCCTCACTCTCACCAGTGCACTCAAAGATACAGAAAGACTAGAGCAAAAGAAAAGCAAACTTAAGCTGGTATGTATTGAGTCAAACACCCATTAAACAAACAAACAAACAAACAAACCTGAAGCATTTGGAAACCCTAACACAAGCTAGTATTTGATGTACTTCTGCTTGATAGAAGCTATTTCAAAAATCTTGCCATCAAATGCAAATCCACATCTTAATGAACATAACAAAAGGAGAAAAGGAGGCAATGTGGGTAAAGGTGCCAGGATACTCTTTTATTTTACATGTTCAAAGTAGGGTCTTATTGGATCTATTGGAACAGCCTGAATAATTTGGTATATTCCACTACAAACTTTAATCCTAGGATTTTTAGTGCAAATGTATTATTTTCACTTTAAAGAAATGAAAAATAAAACTGTTCTATTAAAAAAAAAAAAAAAACAACAACGGAGGTATAAAGGACTTCACAAAAAGAATCAAGGCAGGGAGATCGAAATCAAGAGAAGCTGGGATTTATGGAAACAAAACTCTTGAGATTGGAGGGAATCAAAGACAAGAATGTAATGATGGAAGAAAGAATATGGGGTAAATCTTCTTTTGTATTGCTCTTATACACATACAGCCTCTTTTGTTGCTGAAACACAGCGATCTATTTGTTTCAGGTTTTTTTCCCAGGGAGAAAAGGGGATAGTCATGGAATTATGGATGGGTACTTTGCATGAATTGCTTTACATGCAATCTTAATGTTTCATTTCTGCAGAAACTTGACATTGAATGGATCCCTGAGGGTCCAATAGTTCTAGTTTCCTAGTACTCTGAATACATTGAAATCCCCTTCATAAGTCCAATTCTATTCCACTCTGGTGAAATAATTTCCCATAGAATTATTTGCAATTTCCTATTTAAAATTAACTTCTAGATTCATCCAATTTTTAACACTGCTGAAGGAAATCTTACTCAGAGGTAGCCAGAGAAGGCTATTTATTCTCTGATTTCAGTAGATTTTCATGGACTCATGTCATACTTAGCTCTGACTCTTGAACCCTCAGTGTCAAAGAGGATAATTTTTCTCTCCAGATTGTGTACAAAAGCAAATTCAGCCTCCTTAATCTAGTGACCTTGAGGACCTATTAGTGATACTTACAGTGAAAATATCAGCTTAAGGCAGTGTTCAGGTATTATTTTTCCATCAAATACCTGTAATTGGCAATAACTCTTGAACATGAATATTTCCTCTTTGTTTCCCTTCCTCCATTCTGTCCATGTTTGTGAATCCCTATGTGTGTAACCATCCTTGAATATATTTTTTGCTATGGAGAAACAGTGCTTTAAATTTCATCAAAAATCCATTCTTCCTGACTGAGTATTAACCAAGATATTGTCTGTATTTTTTTCACAGTTAGTTTAATTCTGTAGTATAAAACTGTGGCAATAAAATAGTCCAACTCACCAGCTTTGAACCAGTGTAATTGAGAGGAGAAACTAGTGAAATGGAATTACACCAATTTTACATCAGGATAGCTGAGTTTAATCTCCTGATTAAGATTTGAAGTTGTTAGCATACAGATGACTCTTGTGCCAGCAACCACATTATTTGTTTGATATTTCTGCAATGTCAAAATTCAGGTAGACATGGATAGTCTGTATGTTCCCAGAATTATAACCTTTTTTAAAAAAACAAAGAAGCTCCAAAAGTTTGGAGACAATAGTCGTGTTTGTCAGTGCTTACACACAAACACAACCTGTGACCTGAATACTTATGGCCATCAGGGTAGCTAAAATAAATCAGACAAGAGGTCTGCTCAGCTCAGTATCCTGTCTCTGACAGAGGTGTAAAGCAAATGTCTTGTGAAGGGTGAAAGTTAAGGACAGGTAAAGGAAATAAAGGAAAGTGTCCTTCAGTCCGTTCAGAGATCTTTACCATTTGGGGCTCAACAAATTCCTAAACTGGGGCAATGCCTCAGTATCCAGTTGTCTGAGAAGGATTTCTCTGCCAGGTACTTTCTCAGTCTCCCTTGGAAATGTGTACCTTGTTGGTATTTAGCATTCAAAACAGCTGTGAAAAAGAATAGCGTGCTTCTGTGCTTCTAAGGTGGTCAGCCTCAGAGAATGGAGCAGGTAAATTCAGAAAAGCCAGAGGAAATTCAAATGTTCCAAAGCAGAGCTACAGTAAATGATTGAAGGTCTGAGAAGCCAAGAATTAGGTTTATATATATATATATATGTAACTTATATACATATATATATGTTACAGCTATGATGAGGAGCAGAAGAAGGAACTAGGGTTGCTTAGCCTAGATAAAAGAAGCTCAGAGGAGACCATACCAATCTACGACTCCTAGAAAGGAGGTTGTAGCCAGGTGGGTCTCTGACTTTTCTCCTAGGCAACCAATAATAGCGTGAGAGGAAATGGCCTCAAGTAGCACCAGGGGAGGTGCACCAGTTTGGGCATTTGGGAGACTTTGTTCGCTGAAAGGGTGGTCAGGCATCAGAAAAGGTGGTGCAAGAAAGGAGTGGACTCATTATACCTGGAAGTGACAAAGAAAATGAGTCGATGTGGTGCTTAGGGACATATTTTAGTGGTAGACCTGGCAGTGTAGCGTTAATATTTGTATTTGATTATCTTAAAGGTCTTTTCCAACTTTAATGATTCTACAATTCTACGTCAAATACAGAAACAAGGAGTTCATATACAAGGAGCCATAAACAAGTAGCTCTCGAAATAATTTAGGAACAGCTTGGAGTACTTCAAACATAGGCCAAAAAGTATCCCCACATTTTATAGAATCATAGAGTCACAGAATCACAGAATATTCTGAGTTGGAAGGGGCCCACAATGACCATCAAAGTGTAGCTTTTGGACTGGGGCAGGACACCCCAAGAGTCACACCATGTGCCTGACAGAATTGTTGGCCTTGTTCATGGCATCACAGCTCATATCTAAAGACAGTAGGGGAAATAAATAAGCATTGTCATGGCATATCTCATTTGAGCAATTTCAGACACCTAACGCAGAGTTATCATCTGCCACGAGTGCCTATTTCCCTCCATGGACTAAAATGGAGTGCTGAGTGATGAGCTCAGCAGCAAACAAGATTTGCTCAACACTGGATGTTTTTTTACTTTCTTTCAGTGATGACAAAACTGAAAAACAGTAAAGTTAACGAAGTAGGCACACTGGTGGAACACAACCCAGCTTCGCAAAGCACCTCTACTGACTCCTCACTCCCTCATGAGAGAGAGCCCTACCTACAGGAAAAGATGGTTTCAGGAAGAGCCTGACTAAGTAAGGTGGTTTTTTTGTTGTTGTTGTTGTTTTTTGTTTGTTTGGTTTGGTTTTTTTTTGTTGTTGTTGTTGTTTTTTCCTTTTTTTTTTTTTTTCTCCTTCTTTCAAGAACAGCACCGAGTGGCTCTTTCCATTAACTTTGGGGAACAAGCATCAGTTTTAATAGAGTTTGACATGTTTAACAGACAATGTAAACTACGCCTTCACATTGATTATGTGCACTTTGGACAATTTTCTTTTAGTGAGGACATGCTTCTCACTATTTTCAGTGTGATTCAGTTACATCCTGTAGGGCTTTGTATAACATGAACATCAAAACACATTTGGCTTCCTTGACAATAACATATTTTGGGTTTGAAGAAAAATGAACCACTGCATGACTCATTTTAACTTTGTATAGTGGGTTTATTTCAACCTTTGTAAACTTTACATAGCCAAGCCTGGAATTAGCTGTGAAATGCCAGGCTGATATTTTTATTCCTGTAATTTCCAGTAATTTGAACTCTGAGTAGGTCCAAAATTTATTGTGTAGAGGCAACTGGTCTGCCTTCAAGGATAATAGATCCTCACATTGATTCAGAAGATACAGTTTCTTTACTTGAGAATTTTCCTCACTGGAATGGAAAAAAAAAAAAAAAAAGGTATTCAGCTTTTTTTTCAAATTTTGTTTTCATGTCTCAGTCTTGTTGCTGCAGGATAGGCACATCTGTCAAAGATCAGCCACTGTTTTTATCAACCAGGGTGACTGGTAACTCAGAATGCTTACACACACAGCTCTCCGCATATCACTAGAGCAGAGAGGTTTCCAAGAGCATGTAAGACAGCACACCTACTTTGACTTAAACCTACTATCAAAGCCAGGGCATTCAACTCAGCAAGTGGAACAAATATTAGGACATGCTTTGTGCTTTGCTGGATCTCCACCCCAAAATCTTGATTGTCAAGAATCAACTCCATGATGCCTAAACAGAAAACCCCAGTAACAGTGAAAGGAAGAGACCTTGTGGGAAGCTTTATGTAGTGCTCAGATTGCTGTTGCTTCTTTCCTATAATGCAGAACTTTTAAGAATTTTACGTTATGATCCAAGTGCAAACAAGAAAGAGACAGACAGTGTAGGAGAGAGATCATATGACTTTTAAGGTTTGCTAGTATTGCAGAATTGTCAGGACTCTTTTTCCCTACAAAAATCTTTGAAATATTAAACAGTTAAAACTTGTGGTAATAGTTACCTGAGTTTATAGAGAGGCTGTGTAATTTCTCCAAAAAATAAAGTACATTCCTGTTGTCTTGTGGATCAGTAAATTTACACTCCACCAAACAAATCTGTCTCTCCCTATTCAATTTTATAGAACTCTAAACTTAGAAGATCATATGGCTATGATTCAGATGCTGAGTGATTCAGGTGCAGGGCAATGTTGGAACTCTACTGAGCAGACCCAGTCTCCCCAGTTTAGACTGCTGAGTAAAGCTGAAGAATACAGAGAGACCTGCATGATAGCTAATGCAAGAAGTTGGACTGTTCTTAATGATTTATGTTGTATGGGGCACAGTGGACACTGAAGGAAGAGTTAAATGGAAAGCCATCAAGCGTAAAGAAATGTCTTTTGAGAAAAGATTTATAGAATGACCCAGTGGATGGACCTTGGCTGATTGTAATCTGCATACGAGGCCAAGGCAGGGGGAAAAGGGACTAACAATCAACACTAGAGTAATTTGCCTGATAATAGAAAATTAAAGAACTGGAGAGGCAGGCAGCAGCCTGCAAAAACTCATGCAGATTTGGATCTGCTGTATAATTAGCCACAATAGTTAAACTGGAAAAAAAAATAAAATGAATGACATCAAATTAGAGAAAGATTTCTGTAATATACAATAAAATTGCAGAGTTTACATAAAAAAAGGAGGCTTAGATAATGGGGAGAAAATTTAAAAGCTAGCAAAGTACTCATAATCTGAACAGTAAAAAGTTTTGATATGATTAGACAAGCATCTGTGAGTTTACAATCAGTACAGGTTGTAGTGTGATAATGAAATAAAATTGATGTACAATATGCTTGCACAGAACAAAACCACCATACAAACATATACTTCAGGGATGGGTTTGAATGACACTCAAGAGAATGTAGTAGTAAGGGAGAGATTTGGAGTTTTGTAACCCACATGAATCTTTAATTATATTTTAAAGATAAAATGTACCAACAGCTTTTCCTGTTTTGGGCAGGGCATATGAAAGCTAAGCTTCTCTAAAAATTAAGTCAACATAAAGTTATACTATTGGCTTTGTCTGTCTTTGATATAGATTCTTACCATGGGGTCAACTTAAGTCCTGGTGTGTGAAAGATCCTTGCCAGAGGAACTGCTGCAATTTTTTTTTCTTATGCAGTCACACAAGTTTCCTTTCAAAAACAAAAGACATAACACTCTTTAACAAAAATAGGACTTGGTCAGGATTGAGTCCAGGAACCAGGACTCAGGAAAATTAATTCTGTTCCTATTTTCTCTCCTTTTTTTTCCCTTCACAGTCATCATGATAAGCATCCTTTCTATTTTTATTATTATTAGATAAAGGATAAAGAGAAAACAGAATAAATGAGCAGAATTCTGAACATTAACCTACTGTCCTTTAGAACTACTACAAGACTGTGCCTGGCATGACCACCAACACTTTGTGCAAGGCAGAAGAGTGTTGGTTAGAGAAATGAAATCTAATTTTTCCCCTTTCTCTCTTTCATTTTCTTTCCTCCCTCAAATTGTTAAGTAGGATGAAGGCAAAACAAACAGGTTGAGGGACAGTTGAGACTGAAGGACAGATAGTCAACAGAAATAAACTCTAGATGAAGTCTGCTCTTGCTTGTTATAGTAACTTTTAGAAATTACAACTCAATAGTGTTTAGAAACTTACTGGAGTTTTCCACTATCATCTATATATACATACATTTTAAAATAGAAGTGACTGTACTTAATGAAGCAGGTTGTATTGCAGAGACTGGATCTGGTCTTGGGAACATCCTTTGTAATTACCACTGGTGAGAAAGGAAAGTTTCACTTCTTGTGAGTTAGAAAGAGAAAGGAATACTGGGATTTCAAATAGTACAAGGTATAACTTGTAGGTTGTAGGAAAAAAAAAAAAAAGAATTTTTCTAGTCTTAGTTTCTGGGGAAAATAAACCCTGTTCATACTATGATCCAAATCGTATCTCAATTCAAAAATGGGAGTTATTTAACGAGAATAGAGACTGACACTGCTATGAGAGAAAGTCCCTGGTTATATTTCTCACGTGAAAGTGATAAGTTATCTTGTAGACATGATTGTTTTTCCACTGTATTTCCTTTTTTGGATTCTCTATTTCCTATCCCCTAGAGGCAAATATTCTTTTTACATTTAGCAGCACTATTACACTTCAGGTTTATTCCTAATAAAGAGATGGTCTCTTTTTCTTTTAGAACATCGTGATCATCAGAATTTTGTTAACTAATGAAGTTCTTAGTAAAGTATTTTTCACCGAGTTGGCTACTACCAGCTGAAAGTCGGAAGACAATTTCTAATTTCTCTGCCATCAGATTCTCATGAGGAGGTTTTTGTTAAATATTTAATCAAATCCAGGGCCTTTCACTTGGGACTGTGGTTACTGCTTCTTCTCCAATTACAGTATTTTGTAGAGTTCTGAAGTCTAATTAAGGAGTTGTCCCACTCCATTTTTGTATTTTTGCTCCTAGAATTTAGCAGAACTTCACTTATTATCAATAAAATATTTAACTGAGGTTAGAAAGGAAAAAAAAATTAAACTAAATATTTTTTTGATATTTTAATTCATCTAGCTAAAATGTTCATTTAGTATTCAGCCCATCTATCAGCCTTTATATCTATATTAATGTTCACTGTCGAATAGATGAGATGGTACGAAAGAATATATTCTGTCAAAATTGAAAGTCCAGTCAGTAACTTCACATAAAAAATTAGTTTTTTCCACTTATGCAAGTGGAGTAAGTAAGATATATTTCCATTGTAAAACATAAACCAAAGAGTTTGGATGTTGTCAAAGTTAGGAAGTCAGCCTTCAGCCTCAAGAGATACATTCACCTACTTTCACGTAAAGGCCTTCATTTCACATTCACGATGGTATTTAAATAGAAAAAAAATGCAGAATTTCTTTTTTATTCTGTTTTAGGTGTGAGTGATGTAGTTACTGAAAGTAACAAAGTTCTTATTTTCATGTGGTAATGGAAGAAATCATGAATGCACTATAGCATATCATGGACATCTCCTAAATTCTAATCAAAAGAACTAAACAATCAAGAAGTTTCATGTATTTTATTTCATTTGATTTCCATATATCTCCTGGTAGTTTGGACTTTTTATTAAACTTTTTTAAAATCTGTATTATATTTTCTTTCAGATATTTTTGGCTTGGCTTAAAGTGTCATATTGATCAGCCTGTGGACTTATCTGATTGTCTTTCAGACTGAAGTCCTCTATTTAATTAATAGTGCAGGTAGAGAAAGGGTACTATCAGCTGTACTGTGTGTGCCACTTCCAAAAAATTGACTCAACTTTTCCTGCAGAAACAAGATGCTTAAGGCAAGAATAGAAGAAGAAAAGACATACAGACTGATACGGCCTTGTAGCTTCCCTCCATCATGGACCTCAAGTTGCATGAATACATATTCAGTCATGGCACCTAGCAACCAGTAAATTTGTCCAAAGTACATCTGATTTATAGTTTACAGTTTTGGATGTGCCATGACACTATTACTGTTGGAGATGAGGAAGTTTATGAGGAGATGGAAACAGCATTTGCTGCGTGGAAAGATGAAAAGAGAAGACTGCTTTCATGAGTGGAAAACCAGCACTGACAACACCACTGCCAATAGCAACAACACCAGTGTTTAAAGACTTTATTGTGGCAGCCTTGTTAAACCTACCTATTAGTAGGTTGACTCCCCCGTTTTTTGTCTCCCATTATGGACTTTCTGCCTGACAGGCATGGAGACAGTCCCTGATAGGTCAGTGTACTGTGAGGTACTGACCAATTGTGTTCTCCCTGGTTAACTCCTCCCTTGTTAACACCTATCATGTTTATTCATGTACCCTTACCCAATCACTGTTAGCAGATTTGCATGCTCCGCCCAATCTCTGCCCTGTTTCCAGACTTTTCTCTTCCTATAAGACCCACCATTTTGTCCCAATAAAGTTAGATCGGCTTTGGCTGTTCGGGTGTTTACTTGTGTTGTGTCTGCCTCTTCTCTCAAGTGCGTGCATCAGGGTGAGCTTCGCTCTCAGCCACTGCCTATTGCCCTTTTTAACACCTTGTCTACAGGCTAGGCAGAACCCTGAGCTGGTCCGATCCCTTTCCAGACCAAAACTGCGACATATTACAATGAGTTTCACAACAAAATGCCTTTTATGAGAAAGTTTTTTGCAATTTTACTGTGTACTCTTTATTTTTATCATGTGGGGAATGCTATTCCTGATTTCAGTTCCTTTACTCTTCATAATTATAGAAGAATGGTAAAAAACAAACATATGCTCTTCCATCTGTCCACTCTTTAGCCTGAAGATTCCCCCATGGTATCATGTCTTCTCATCTGAAAAGTCCTACCAAGCATCCTACAATCCTCATCTCCCATTTTAGCCTCTCCAGCTCTTCTAAAAGTTATTCACGATGAAGCTATTTGCTTATAGCAGTGAAAGATACTCTTACTTGACTATGTTAGTTTAGCAATGTTGAATTGTAGACAAGATAATGAAAATGATCCAAGCATGTTGCTCACATCCTAGTCTGCTGGTCATTCTAGCCACTCTCTGTCTTCTTTCTGTAGGCAAGTCAGTTCTGCTTGCAACTCTTATTTCCCCTACACATATTAAAACTATTTATTTTAGCAGGAGAAAGTTTGAGACTGAAAACAGGCCATAAACTCAGTTTGTGTGTGCTTAATTTGTATGTACAGTCCAAAATCACAATTTTCAGTTTAACTAGGTCTTCTAGGAAGATGACTATATGAATTTTCATGTGTAGAGTAAATGCTCCTTATTGCATAAAGTTAGTTGGGCCATTCTGGATATGAGATTGTTTGGCTCATTTGCTCTTTCCTTTCCAGCTCACTTTACGATAAGTTCAAAATAATTATTTCAGCAAAGAATGGTCTGTACCAATTGTCCACCTCTTTTGTGAGCGAAAGGCCTGAAACACATACATATTCTGTTATTTTTGCTATTTCCTTTCCCTTTAAGTCCACTTCTACTCTACCTAATTTAAAGCAAGAAGAGCAAAAGACCCAGAGAGTGCACTGGAGGATTTTTGCAGGACACTTAAAGCCAGCTTCCTTTGGCTAATTTGCAAAAACAGTTTTTGATTTAAAATAGAAGGATGGTACATCCCTCCCTGGGAGCAAACTTGCCTCCGCTAATGTTCCTCCAGAAGTGAGTTATGAGAAGAAGCCTCAGATGGATTAGAGAGGAAGGTTAAATTCCAAGGAACTAATTTGTTGAAAAGGTGAAGGTAGCTAACTAAAGGAAAAAAAATTAAATTGATACACCAGGTCTGCAATATCTTTCCTCCTCACTGAATATTGATGGGTAACTTACAGATCTCAAGAAGAACAAGTGCCATAACATAAAGCAAGGTTGTTTCCCTTAGGAAATTTTGGTGCAGAGTCAAGGTAAAGGCATAGACGCTCTTTTTGACATGTTAAGATCTTTCTAAGTGAAATATAAATTTCCATTTAATAACTTAAGATTAATAATAGAGAGATATTTTTTACTGCTAAAAGCCAGATAACTTCTTTTGGCAATTTTATTGTTCCTTTGCCTCCCTAACATTTCTCAGAGATTTAATGGCCCATTTTCTGGTGTAAATCAACATAGCTTCAATTATGTCAACTATGTTAAGCAGATAATATTGGTCCAGTATTTTATTCATAAGTGTACATGAAGTCAAACTTACTTCGGAGTTGAAAGTCATTGCAGAAAATTATGCGAGAAGACAGAAAAGACACGGCTGGGTAGGACAAAGTGGACGAGGTATCCACACTAGTCTGTGAACTTTAATAGCCCATGCTTAATTAGTCCTTTTCTGATACAGCTATTTGAACATTGTTCCGATCATAGAATATGGTCAGTGTTGTTGCATATCCTGAGTTGGAAGGGACCCCCCCCAATCCTCAAAGTCCAGCTCCTGGCCCTGTACAGAACATGCCAAGAATTCCACTGTGTGCCTTAGAGCATTGTCCAAACACTTCTCGAACTCTGTCAGGCTTGGTGCTGTGACCACTGCCCTGGGGAACCTGTTCCAGTGCCCAACCATCCCCTGGGCGAAGAACTTTTTCCTGATATCCACTGACACACCTTCAGACCATTCCCTCTGGTCCTGTCACTGGTCTCCAGAGAGAAGAGAACGGTGCCTGCCCCCCGCTTTCCTCCACAAGGAAATCGTAGACAGCAATGAGGTCTCCTCTCAGGCTGAAAAGACCAGGTGATCTCAGCTAAAAGTTCCAGAAGCAATAGGGAATAACGAGACTTCAAACCCGAAGTGCTTTTTTTACTGCTTCACAAAAAGGGCACTTCTGTAAGTAAAATAGAAGGTTACCTCTTCTAGGTCCATAAGATATCTGCCTGAAATAAGTTAAACACCTAAGTCTGAGTCATATCCTTTCAGCTTAAAGTCAAGCGGGAGACCTAGCTGAGGCATATTATGGGAATTCTGAAGTTCCAGAAAATGCTCTGAAGATTTTTTCCCTTTTTCCTCAGTCTTCTCAAGGCCTCCTTTCCTTCTCTTTGCTTGCTATATTACCTAAAAAAGTTTTGTTTTTTTAATTGGCTTGGTTTTCTTTTCTTATGCTTGGAATATCCTCTTTGTTCCTTTGCTCCTATTGCAGAATCAACCACTAAGATTTCAGAGAAAAACACCCCTCCTTTCCTTCCTTGTGCCACCAATAAATAGTTCGGAATTACAGGGAAAGATTCTGAATTGAAAGGTTCAAATATTCTTCTGTGTGTCATTTCCTTAAAAAGAATATGTCTATGTGTGTTTTTTCAGAATTGTATGAACATCTATGAGATCTTTCCATGTTCAGTAAAAAAACTGCTTTTTGTTCTGCTTCCCTATTTTAAGGGCCCTGGTATAGCTTGTCAAAGATGAGTAAACATCTGAAGATCCCAAAACATTGTACCTGGAATTTGGGAAGAAGATGAACCAGTTTGGTCAGTTAATATTAACAGAAACACTGCAGCTTTCAAGTCTTCAAAAAAATCCTCAAATAAAGCTATGTGTAAAGAAATATCTAAAAACATAGGAGCTCAATGCTATTTTCAGAGAGGACTTGGACAGCTTATCTAAAACATTGCTATGCAACCTGAACTTCTTTAATTGATAACATTACTCTTAAAAATATGTCATGAACTCTGCTTGGACTCCCAGTCTTTTCAGATTTGGATAGGTAAGAGGTTATCAGCCTTTCAGGAAGCTTCCTAGAGCAGTGGAATAAAAACAGTGGCATTGAGCCTTGCTCCTTGTTTAGCCGTGAACCACCAAAAATCTCTTTTTCAGACAGAGTAAGCCCACAACCTGTTTATGACCTGAGTAAGGTCTTATGCATGGAGACATTGTAAGCCTATACCAATCAATTATTTTTATGCTTTTCTATGCTTGAAGCAGTTTTGCCTGCAAGCACTGTGTATGTAAGTGGGACGGATACACTGGTAGGCTCAGACCAATAATCGAGCTCCCAAACTTTAGCAAGTTAACACACATTTGTGTCTCCTGCTTATGTAAGTCCTTAGTGAAGGTGAGATAATGAAAGGGCTTAGAGATAACTTTCATTATGATTCATCTGCCACAGACTCATAATGTGCACATTGAACACAGCGAGTATCAGTTGATGCTCAGTTATCTGATGAGCTGCAGGGACTTCAAAATGTGTTTACACCCTGAGAATGGCAAATGTAGGCAAGGTTCGATCAAGGCAAGGTTCCTATTCAACTACAAAAGGAGCAGCATCAGAGAACAAGATTTGGTCAGAAAGAGTGGTCCTCATGTCAGTTGGCAGTGTAATAATGTTAAAAATGTGAAGCATGGTACCAGTAAAAACCTTGCCAAGGAGGCTTAAAAACAGGGGGGAAAAAACCCCTTCTTTTTCCTTTTCTCACACCCCTGTCCCAGCATTCCGTTTTAGGAACTGCTATATACTTGTTGCAGTAGAGGAGTTTAACTAATAAAGACTTAGAATAGTAATGCTATGCTACTTTGATTTCAGGTCATCAGTTATGATAATAAAATATAGAATAGCAAAGTTTTCAGTAAGCAGAAGTCTGAGGCTCTAATACATGCTTAAGCTTATTGATTACACTGGTTTATGTGATAATAAAAGCACAAACATATGCACACACCTTTTGCAAATAAGAAAAATCGTTTGTCTTCGGCTATCTCCTCCTTTGTGCTTTCACAGCAATTCAAAAGTCATAATAGATAATGGGAAAACAAAGTGTTTGCATTTCATGAATGACCTTGGAAAAGTTGCCAGATTTCTCTGTATTGTAGTTCTAACATTGGGTAGGAAACTCTTGTTGTAAACAGTTGTTAGATCCTACAATTCTTGATGAGGTGAAAGAGAAAAAGTTTTATTAATTTTACTTCAGTTTTAACTACTACAAAGTGGTTAAATAGATATATTACTGTTTATCTCAAAAAAATATATATCTCTTAAGACCCAATGCACTTTGCCCAGTTCAAAAAGCTATTTGTTTTCTATTTTTAATTTTACTGTCTGTATGAAAGTCATACATATATAACATGCAGGTACAACAACTTTTTGGAATGAAAAGTTCATGTAATCAGACTCTTTTGTGTTAAAGAGGTTTAATTTAAGTATCTGAGTGGTTTTGGTGATGTTGGGAAATTATTCTTGAAAAGAGGTTCTGACCTACTGTCTATAAATGGGGAATGGGGTGGGTCGTGTGGGTTGTTTTTTGTTTTGTTTGGTTTTGGTTTTATTTTTTTTGTTTGTTTATTTTTTAATTTTATTTTATTTTTGGTTTTGAGTGGGGTTTTTTTTTTGTTGTTGGTTTTGTTTTTTTTTTTTTTTAGATTGCCTATATGATCTTTACCATTTCAGAGAAGAAGGAATACATTTCCTTTTCTGATATGTAAGAAGACCTTCTGTCATATTTGGAGATCGGTGTGGTATTTGCCATATTGTGCCCATAGCAAGGGAAATTTAACCCAAAATGTGGTTAGCAGTCTTATCTGAGTCTTAGATTGATCCTGAAATAACTCCTGGGACACAGCCTTGAGCAGAGTGATTTTGTGGATCATGGTTTCAATGCCGTCCATCCAGTCTTCTTGCTTTTGACATGACTGACAATGGAGTTTTTGATCTTTTCATCCAACTCAGTTGTCAATACAGATGCAGGCTCTTTCCTAAAAGGCAAATACCCTCTTCCTTTCACCCCAGCCATACATTGCTTACCCTGGTATAGCCTGAGACCAGAACCTTTTATGCACCTCCACTTATGACTTATGGACTTCTGCAGGAGAGTGAAGCACAGGAATGCCTCAGGGCAAGTGATGTTTTGTATTTGTGTGTGGGGGTTATTTTATTTTATTATCTTATAAAATAGCTTAATCAATGAACTCAAGCAGGTAGTAGAAACTGAGACTTCTGTTTATGGGGAAACTTTTGAGATTTATTTTCGCCATTTGTAAGTAGTGCCGACAACTGAGCTCTGAAGGAGGAAGAAATGGAAAATGGCCTCATGTACTTTTTTTTGGTGTGCAATGAGTCAAAATTTCCTTTCCTTTCCAAGGTCATTACAAAGCAGGAAAGTGACAGGATTGTCCTATTTATGATGGGTTTTTTGTGCATCTGTGTGAAAATAAATAGATTATTCCATATGAATTCCAAATAAAATTTACGACTAAAGTAAATTTTTCTTATGGATATTGATTGTATTGACTGAAAACCCCTCCTTACAAATTCCCTTGTTTGTATAACATAAGTGTTATAACTTGGCTGAAAAAAAGATGTATATAATGAATTTTGGCATTGCATATTTTACTTAACAGCAAACTGAAAAGCTTTTATTCTTCAGAGATTTGTGTTCTGATTCCCAGTAAGGTGGTGGTGGAGGGGGATTATTTGCTGCTTTTTTTTTTTTTTCCTAATAGTAAGACTTAGTATAATCCTGGGCTGTTTTCTGTAGATTGTCTCTACAATCCTGCCTGCATTTTTGCACTCAAATAACTGCAATATGAAAGGTAGAACAATTGCTGAAGCCTATTCCTGTTTCCCAGAAGTCTCCAGATACTGTATTTCTGTTTTTGTCCATGCACAAGCTAGCAAAAAATCCTTCTCTTGCCGCCCTCTTTCAATTTTTTGTTTTGTGTTTTGTTTGTTTGTTTGTTTGTTTTGTTTTTAGTTTTGATAATTTTGCTAAATAATTATTGTCTTCTGCTGATGGATGTTTGCTAATAATGATATGGAAAGACAAAATATGATGGTATATTGTGTATTCTTTGTCTCTTGCTGCAATCACCTTTCTTCATCACATACAAGGTTATATATATCTCCTCACAGGAGAGCTTCTCTACAGGCATAACAGTAATAGGGCAGTGATGGCCACTTAAAATCTCTGGTACCAACCAGGCTGCCTGCTTTCCTCTCAGACAGCTCCACAGAGCAGGCATTCCTGACTCAGATCCTTAGGCAGTCAAATTAAGACAAGCAGAAAGAATTTGGACAAGTGTTCCCAGAAAATATTCAGGGAGAGGCTGTTAGTCCAGAAAACTAGTCCATAGTCAAGAGAGATGAACAGCAAAGTTGACATTGGGAAGATTATATAAGGTTCAACATGAACTAGCAGATTACTCTCTCTAGCAACATTAATGATAATAGTGCAACAGGTACAACATCTGGTTCACCACAAGGCTCTGCAAGTAGAACAGTAAGATTTTTAGTTTAATTAGACATGCAAATCCTGTGTAGATAATAGTAAAACCAAAATACAATAAATCACCTAACATAACACTTCAAAGTCAATTTCATTTAGTGGCAAGTTAAATTACGTTGACAATAATTAAATGTGTTGGGCTCACTGTCAGCAGAGATGAGAGTTGAGCTGGTGTGGGGGCATTAATCTAAAAGTGTTAAACTGGTTTGTTTATGATTCTCCAGTTTTTAACTGTGTTCAAAAGGGAAGTTGTAGGAATAACAGAAACCAAACTCTCATGTATCCCATTATAGTGATACTCAGGTTCAAATTTCTATTTCAATTCTTTTTTTTTCTGTCTGCAGTTAGCAGCATGTAATAGATCCCAATGTTCAAAACACCTCTGTCTCTGTGTTGTGAACATACAGAATAAAAAACCTTTTCACATTATAACGTCTACAGAGATGACAGGAAGAGGACTCTACAGTGTAGCTGATGGGTGGGTGTAGGAGCAGTTTAACACACAAAACCCTCCCATCTCCCAGTCACATGGCTTACTCATAATCTTCAGGCTGCATACCTGGGCAGGCATGAGTGGGGCACAATTTGTTGAACTAACTCAAGCGTGTAAATTCGCATATATTCCAGTTCTCTCCGAGGCCATACAAATATATATGTATATACGTATGTGCACATGCATATAAATGGCATTCTCTTCATTTTTTCCTTGAAGAGCCTGTCTTCAGCAAAGAGTTACGGAGATTCTACTTTTTATCCTGCTTTATGGAGATCTACTTTTTATCCTGCTGCATACTGAGAGTCTAAAGCACCAGACAAGTAACTGAGTACATTAGGATCAAAAATCTTTGACAGAATCAACAAAGTAAACCGATGTCTCTTGAATCAATTTTTTATTTTTTTTTTTCTGCAACAAGGTGATTTATCTTACCTTCACACACATTGGTTTGGTAACAATCATATTGGTTTTAATATTTGAAACCCAAGATCTGACATCCTAGATAGTTCATTCTTATGCCAGGATTAGGTACCTAATCATTCAGTACCTTAGTTTCCTGATCCACAAAATGGGAATAGGCTGAATGTGGCCCTAACTCGAGTAAAAATTCTGTCAACTACACTGACTGCATAAAAACTTAAGGATTTGGCCCTGTGCTGACAGTCAGTAAGCTGGAGTGCAAATGTTCTACATGTGCTATTTGACCTCTACAGTTGAGGATTTAAAACTTTAATTATAGGAACGAGAAGATGAGAACAGATTCTGAGTTAGCTACTTTTTTTTGAATAGATATTCAGACTCCAGGGGGAATAGTGATTTGCAGGCTCATTGAGGGAGAAAAAGGATGTCCTTTCTTTCCTAGGTGTAAGGGGGAAGGAACAAAAGGGGGCCTTGATACCATTCCATTAAAATAAATCACTTCTCAATCCAGGCGAGAATTTGTATCAGAATATTTGATAATCGAAACTTTACCAACAAGAGCAAATCAGAGAGGGCATTTGATTACGCAGGGACAGATCCTGCTAAGTCTCCCTCAGAGGTGTCTTACTGAATTCAGGAGCAGATCAGTATGCAGAAAGTTACCTGGATAAGGCTTTTAGGCAGTGGAGTCTATGAAAGGGAGAGCTGTGTCGCTTTTTTTGTTCTGGGGAGAGTTGGCAGTGGACAAATTACAAGAGTACTAATCATAAAGCCTGACTTCCAGCTGCCATTGAAATCAGTGAAAAAAAAAATTTTCTTTGACTCCAGCAGAGACAAGACAGGACAGTTAGGGTTAATTAATTAATTACTCTCCAGAAAATGCTTTGAGATCCTCTGATATAGAGATTCTCTGATGTAGAGATCCTATAAGATGGCAGAGTGGCACTGTAATCCAGAGAGGTGTTTAAGGAACTGCTATTCATCAATAACAGAATACAATCATTATAGTTTAGTAAATCTGCTTATTTCATTGCATTAGGGCAGAGAGATATTTTTAGGGTTTAAATGTTCTAATCAACAGAAGCAGTAGTCTGGGAACAGGCCTCTCTAGAAACAAAATGTGACATAAACATGCTGCAATAGTCAAATACTTTGCTGAGGCATTCTCTTAAAAAACTGTGTTTGTGTGTCTGAGTGTGTGGAATATCATTATTTGATCAGTAGGATATTTCTTTCTGGAACTGAGCTACACATAATATAGATTTCAAAGGGCAAAAAGCAAACAAGACATTCCAATAGGTAAAGTATTTTCTTACTTTTTTTGATCTTTTGTTTTCCTGGTAATTTTTTAAGAGAAATATAACTTTGAGTACAACTAAACAATTCTCCCATCTCTCTTACCCTACCCACATTTTTAAAGCTAAAGTGCTAGTATTTCTTTGTATATATTTATGCCCACACCCTTGCACTTTTACACATAGATATTCTTACAACTTTACTTTCTGTGTCATTTTCAGACTCTTAGAGAGAAACTACCTCAAAGCACCCCTGAAAATAAACTCATAAGCCTGAATACATATATTTTTAAAAGACAATAAAGAAAGTTTAAGTTCCTGCCCCAAATGATTATTAGCAGCAACAAATGGCCTGTGTTCTCTTTCAGCTATAGATTGCAGTACATCTTACCAGCAGTCATTTAGTTTTGTAACACCCTGACAACGTAGTACAGTATTACCATTCCCATTTTATAGATGAGAAGAACCAAGGCAGAACGATTAAACAAGTCACCCAAAGTTATACAAGGTCTGGGGCAGAGCCAGGAATAGAATCAAAGTCTCTTGAGTCCCTGACCTTCATATTAAACACAAGATCATTCTCCCTCTGTTTCTAGTTAGAGCATTCAATTCACCCCATCTGGTGTGCATGTGTAATTTGTACCGGAGGGGTAATTCATCCCTAGAGGAGGGCAGGCGGGGCTTGCAAGGGGTGTCAGCTGTGAGCTCAAGATTTGCATAGCCTGAACATTCATTGAAATGAGAATTTCTCCCAAGGAGCATCTCTGGAAAACACATAAAAAGGGGCAATGCAAAATTCTGTTTACAGCTCTCCAAGCTTTTAGAAGGTGATTTTCCTCAACTGTTTTCTTCCTTTGATTGCAAAGCTAAGAACGAAGTTTATCCCTCAATAACCCCAGGCTTCATTTGCTACCTTGAAACTGTCATTTGGTGTTTGGGACAGGTGATCATTTAACGTCTTCTTCTTAACCCTGCAGGGGACAGGCTGTTGATAGTGAGTGTGTGCTGATAGAACCAATCCTTTACGTGGCCTTCATACGCTTAATTAGCCACTGCAAAACGAATGCCTCTCAGCTATCAGTATCATCATTTGAGCTCAGCAGCCTTCCTTCCAAAGCAGCACTAAACATTGGAGGGAAATAATTGCAATAACATTAAGGAGAACCTTAAATTATACATGTGTGTGTATGTGTATGCACGTACATATGTATACACAAAAATGTACGTATTGTTTGGAGATTATATAAAAGTTACCACTTCTTGTTGCAGGAAAACCTCTCAAGACACTGAGGAATTGTTTGTTAGTTAATTGACAGCATAATTGATTACTGTTTTTCTTCATGGTACCAATTAGGACACAAAACTGATCTAATGTGGTGGTAGGTTGTCCTGGGAAGATTCCAAGCCAAATGGCTCAAACTCAGGAGCTTCAAATTAGGATAAGAATCCTAACTTTTTGATGCTTAATTAAAATGAAGTATTAAGCTGTTCAGATTCATCTAGGGATAAAAATTGTAGGCATGCATTGTCAGAAGGTGGACCTATTCAATGTGAATCTGAAACTTTAAAGCTTCAGCAGTTTCAAAATATCAATCATAGGCAAATGGGACTGATTCTGCTCTCTCATCAGTTTGCTCATGAGTTAATCCTGTTGTCATCAAAAGCTTTCCTCCAGACTGATATCACTGTGTGAAAGTGCAAAGAGAGTCAGGCTCAGTAGCTGTGCTTGGAACAGACAGCAAGATAACTTGATATGTTTTTTGGCATTACAACAAGCAAAGTGTCACTCACTTAAGTCCGTAAGTTTCACAGTCATATTGGGCCATTTCCTGTTAAGCTTGAAGTCAATGACTGTTTTCCACATGACTTCAGTAGTCAATAGACTCATATTTGCTTTAATATTTTTCCTTCACTGGTGATAAAACTGCTTCTGGTGACTTTCCATAAGGGGTCTAATCAAGCAAACTGTTACTGACAATGTGTTGAGGGCCTGTTTTTTGTCCTCAGCAGCACTGAGGAGGAGCTGAGAGTGGACAGAGTACAGAGGAATCTCCTTTTGTCTATGTGAAGCTGCTGAGCCCTCAACCTTCTTGCAAGCCTGCTATAGTGCCTACCTGATTCAGGTGTGTGGAGATGGGATGCCTTCAGTGCCCTTCAATATCTTGTCACAGGCTTCAGTTTGTTATTTGACTCCGAAAAAGCTGCAGCCCATGGCTTGGACAGGGACACTCTGTACTGGGTTAAGAACTGGCTGGAGGGCCAGGCCCAGAGAGTGCTGGTAAACGGGGAAATTCCAGCTGGCAGCCGGTCACCAGTGGTGTCCCCCAGGGATGAGTGCTTGGCCCAGTACTGTTTAACATCTTTATGGATGATCTGGATGAGGGGATTGAGTCCAACATTAGTAAATTTGCAGATGACACCAAGTTGGAGGGGAGTGTTTTTCTGCTGGAAGGCAGGAGAGCTCTGCAGAGGGACCTGGATAAGCTGGAGAGATGGTCTGATTCCAATGGGATGAGGTCAACTTTGGGTCCTGCACTTTGGCCACAACAAGCCCCTGCAGTGCTACAGGCTGGGCACAGAGTGGCTGGAGAGCAGCCAGGTGGAAAGGGATCTGGGGGTGCTGATTGACAGGAGGCTGAAGATGAGCCAGCAGTGTGCCCAGGTGGCCAAGAAGGCCAATGGCATCCTGGCCTTTATCAGGAGCAGTGTGGAAGCAGGAGCAGGGAAGTGATCCTTCCCCTGTACTCAGCACTGGTGAGGCCACACCTGGGGTATTGTGTTCAGTTCTGGGCCCCTCAGTTCAGGAAGGACATTGAGGTGCTGGAGCAGGTCCAGAGAAGAGCAACCAGGCTGGTGAAGGGACTTGAGCACAAGTTCTGTGAGGAGAGTCTGAGGGAACTGGGGTTGTTTAGTCTGGAGAAGAGGAGGCTCAGGGGTGACCTCATCACTCTCTACAGCTCCCTGAGAGGAGGTTGTAGCCAGGTGGGGGTCGGTCTCTTCTCCCAGGAACCAGCAGTAGGACAAGAGGGCTCAGTCTTAAGCTGTGCCAGGGGAAGTTTAGGTTGGACATTAGGAAGAAATTTTTTACAGAGAGAGTGATCAGACACTGGAGTGGGCTGCCCCAGGGAGGTGATGGATTCTTAAAAACCTCTCCGGAGGATTTTAAGATGAGACTGGATGTGGCATTTAGTGCCATGGTCTGGTAACCATGGTGGGGTTGGATCAAGAGCTGCACTTGATGATCTCAGAGGTCTTTTCCAACTCAGTTGATTCTATGATTCTATGATTCCTCACCTCTAAAACTGACTTTTGGAGACATAATATTTTTGGAGTCCAGTGCCTAAATGGGTGGAGATTAAATACTCATCCCTATTTCTTCCCCATTCCCAGCCTTTCCCTGGACCAACAATTTTGCAGAGAGATCTGCAGTAACCCCTTTTCAGAGGAGATAGAGCTACTCATATGAGTAAAGCTGAGCTGGATCAGGCCCAAATTTAGTATTAAATCCTGGCAGTTCCAGAACTGTAGCTTTAACAAGGCTTATTTGAGATGAAGGCACATTTTTCAGTGCTCATAACAGCAGCAAGATTCTTATTATACAACATTTAAAAGCAATAATTTCTGCAGATTTAACCTCATAGATTTTCTAATACAATAAAATTAAATTTAAAAACCCTGAATGCAGCAGATATAACCCCTTCATGTGCAATTAGCAAATTTTAAATAGAAACTTTAATATTAACATTATTCTTTATGCCTCAATGAGTGGAATATTATTTAAATTGATATGACATAAGAGGATATAAATAATTCCTAAGTGTAGATCTAAACTAGAATTTCAGACCATATTGAAATGGCAAAACATTATCAATTCCCTATTTTCCAATTTATCATTCATTACAAGCCTGATGACACATTTTTTTCAAAGAGATTAAATTAGCATTAGAGTGCTGATAAACATTATAAATAAATACATAAAGCTATTCTGAAAATCCGGTGTAATATAAAATAAATGCCTATGCTCCACCAAATTTCATCTTCTTTCTGGTAGCTGAGAAACTGTTGCAAGCACACACATAGTTGAGAGTGAACTGCTGTTCTCTTCACTGCAGCAAAAATGTAAACATATTAAATCCTAGCAATGTAGTTTAATTATGGACTATTCTTTATTCCAAATAAACCTACAGTTCATAATAGAGAGAATTACAATAGACATTTTTACTAAGGAAAATGAACTAAAAATATTCTCTGTGTTGCTTTGTACAAGTGAGATTAAATAATTGTTTGCTCTCCTGCAAGGTATAAGAGTAAACCTATGAAACCACAGCAATGCATGACTAGAAAATACCCTATTATCCTCATATGTATTTTATCAAAACAGTGAGGCCAGACCAGGAAGATCAGATGTATTGTGATCTGAGAAGTTATCTTTCATTCATTTTTCTTCACAGTTTCAGGATTTTCTCTTTTTTTTTTGGGGGGGGGGCGGGGATAGGAGGTGTGTGAGAGGCCTGTCATTTCTTGATTTTTTTTTTTTTTTTACTGGGTACTTCATCAAGAAATATGTAGCTAATGAAAGATATTTTGTTGTGTGAGGATAACACATCCCGCAGGTACCTGACCTGTGTAATTTTAATGCAAAGAACTTTTTGCTGTAGGTAATTTAGACTCTTTGAGGTGAGTGGTTTAGGGTACATATACAACAATCCCTTGCCAAAACTCCCTGTGAATCCAGTCAGATCTGGCCTTTGCAAAACAACATTCTACTGCTGATTCTTATGAAGCAGACAAGAAGCAAATGACAAGGGTCAGGCATTATGTAAACTTACTTTCTTCAAGATGCTTAATAAGGAAGTTTATCTGAGTGAGGAAAAAAATATTTTCTCTAAACCTTCCCCCTCTTTTTCCCACGGCAGTCTTCAGCAAGCCAAAATACATTTACCTTCCCAAGACTATCGGGGTGGAATAATTAACCCATACATAGCACAGCTCAAGACTGCTTGATACATCTATGAAATACACACAGCCTAATTTTCTCTCTGACACATGAACCTCACTTTCCTCATGCCCTCAATTCAAGGCTAAACTTTTGCCCATTTAATTTTTAAAGTTACGTAACGACCCAGTCTCCTGCTCGGTATTATTTTTTAGTGGGAATTCTACTTTGCAAGACCATTAGAAAAACCTGCATTGCCTCAGATAGGCCAGACCCAGGTCACAGCATGAGAAGGAGAGCAGAAGAAGTGCTCTCAACAGATCTTGCCTTGCCAATAGTACTGTTTGATGTGATGGATAGCTCAGGTACGTGCTTCACCACTGTGACAGTCAGTGAGGCCAGGCATGCACACAGGTGCTTAAATCCCTAATAATTACATTGCAAATTACCTGCGCCTTAAACTCTTCATGAAATTATAAATGCCTGTAATTCCATGACCTTGACATCATAAATTCTTACGGGCCCCATGGCCAACTCTTCACCAAGAGTAAATTGCCAGAACGCTAATGAAGTTGATAGAGATATACTGAATAGACAGAGTTAGTGCCTCTTGGAATCTGCAAGTCAAAATACTAAAAAAAAAAAAAAAAAACGGATTAACAGAAAGAAGAGGATCTCACATGGAAATGAGAGAAAGGGAGAGAGAAGGAAGGAGAGGAGGGTCCTGAGACTTCCTTCTGGCTGTTCTTACTTAACTATGAAGGTTAAAAAGCAAAACATAACAAAACAAATCAAAACACACAACACTTGCCTCCATTTAGTTTCTCCATGGCTTAAATCGCAATTCAAAGATATCTTAATATTCACATTCCATAGCTCGCAGGAGGAAGAAAACTTCTCTAACTCAAGGCTTCATAGAGGTATAATACATTTTCAGTTATAAAGCTTCATAAGAAGTCAGGCACTTTGCAGCAATAAGGACAAAATAATTTTGTTTTCTAATACATATCAAAGCTTGCAGCCTTCCCAAGCTGCCTGTCAGAATAGAGCTGTTCTGCATAGAACACTTCTCACTGCAGCCAGTAGTTTTCAAAGTTTCTGTGGCAAGTGAATAACTGAAAGAATAACAAAAAATATCCTAGAACTAACATGAACTCTGTTCTTTCTGTAGCCGAGAGTAGAATGGCAAATAAGGGGAAATGCTTCCAGACACACAAGTTAATCAGCCATATACTCTGAAGCATAAGATTTGATTAACCTTAGTATGTGCAGGTACAAAAGCTGCTCTGAAGGTAACTTTATTTCTCTTTTCTTCTTTCCTTTGAAGTGATAGGGCCAGCTTTTCAGTTTAGCTCTGGTCACTATTTCTTATTTTGTATGATCAAGCATGCAGTCTATGTAATGGCATTCATTATGCACACAGCTCTTTGAAAGTATAAAATAACTCTCCAAACCAGTCCAACCCTGCTAAGGACAGGCACAGTTTTCCCATTGACCAGGATGAGATTAGGAGAAATGAGCATTAGGGATCCTAAAATGTATATTGCAGCCAAAAGCTAGTCCCACAGTATACTTGGCATTGTGCTTAGCTCAAATATTAGGAAATCCATGAGCTGAACTCCTAGATTTCTGAAGACAGGCAATAGAAATGTGTTGGGCCTCATAAAGAGTTTGGAAAACTGAGGCACACAGTCCCTCTTGGTTGTCTGTAGCCATGACTACACCAAAATGTAACAGCAATGAAGTGAGCCCTTCACAACGTCAACAGATCAGCAAAAAATTAATGTGGTGAAACAAAATTGGTTCCAAATTCCTCTCCGCTATTTCTCCTTTCTCTGGGTTAGCTCAAAATTGTGCCAGTCTCAATAGCCAGAATCGTTATCCCTCCACTGTGCTAAAGCAGGAAGGTTACCTTTGTTTTCACTCCGAGGTTGGTATAATGTAAGTGGTCCATGACTGGTTATGCACTTTAATGGTTAGACTTTGTCTCAGAGAGAGAAACACAGCCTTCTGTGGATTTGCCTCTCCTAGTTTTAAGGGAGTCTCATAGTTGGCTCCCGTTGTACTGAGTGGATAAGTGATCATTTAATAAAATATTGAAATGTAAATAGTTGGGCATGATAAGTCGCTCAGATTCCTGAATAAATGCCACCATGGAGGGAACAAACACAGCTCTACACATAAAGCATTGAAGGAAAAAGCCATCAGAAAGGGTTTCTCTTTTTCAACATCATGCAAATTAGTTTCTTAGCTCTGTAGGGAGGAAGCAGAACCAGCCCTACAGTCTGTAGGAGAAGAATAATTCTTCTAAATCCTAAACAATACCGCCATGTGATGTTGGCTGGACTGGTAGATCTAGTTTAGAATTTGAAAAAAAAAGAAAAATATGGGAGGAAATAGATAGAAGTGTTATTTAAAAAAGCTTTCAGAGCGGTGGATAAAGAGTAGGTCACTTTATCCAGAGCTGTCTGGGGGAGATCTGCATTACTATTCTATATGTAGTATATTTTGCTATAAAAACCAGTGTTTTCATACCAATTAGGGAAGAGTTAACATCTTATTTTACACAAACACACACAGTATGAAATGGGTTAGCTGGGGTGCCAGACTGCTCCAAAATACTTTTGTGACATGCAGTGTTGAATGGTGCAAACCAAAGAGAATTTCTACAGGCTTTGTTTGTTTGTTTGTTTGTTTTTGTTGATTTTTTGTTTGTTTGGCTGTTTTTTTTCATGGTTCATACCACTCACTTTTGCCCACTAGAATGCTTCTACCATTGGAGCCAGCACTGTATCTGCCATGTCTCCTGCCAGCTTAGTCCATTGCACTGCACCGGAGCCTCTTTCCTCTTTTAGTGCATGCTACCATGCTTCCTTGCATCAGAGTCTCTCTGTCCCCCTTATTATCCACTCTCACATCTCATTGTCTTCTGTTTTCCTCCTCAATCAGGGATTCTCTGTGCCTGACACTCGGAGGACTTCAAATCTCTGTTTCTTTATTCCTGCTTTCCTCTCTTGTCCTTTCTTTCTTCCCAGGGAAATGTTCATATCAGTAATTTTCTTTCCACCTTCCTAAGGAGAGAAGATTTCTTTAATTTCTGTCTACCAATTTTCCCATTCCTCACATTATCTATCCATGCTGAACCTAAACTGCTCCTTGTTTGCATTCCCATTTTCGCTCCAGTCATCACCACAATTTTTATTTATTTTTCAGACTCCGTAGGCAATAACGAACTATTTTAAACTATGCTAGGAGGAAGACTAAAACTGCATTTGTAAGTGTTAACAGGAAAAAACAGAAATAGATTATTGTTCCATCTCACAAATACGGGGCTGACAATATCCAGTGGATATAATTTGAACAGTAAAATAAACAAACAAATAAATAAACCCTTCAACCCTCTTCCCCTCAAAACCCATACAAAAAACCCAACCAAACAAACAAAAATACACAAAAATCCAAACCAAGACCAGAACCCCCAAAACAAACAAAAACCCCACCCCAAACCAAAAACAAAATTACAGTGGCAGTGGTAAACTCTTTTTTCCTTCTCCATTTTCTTTCCTCCTTCTTCTCCACTTTCTCCTTTTTCTTCTTTGAATATCCATTCTAATTCCGTGAAGAATTAACTCCAAACCTCATGAACTAATTGTATGTTCTATAGAAAATTATGCTGTGTGACTACAAAGATTGTTTACATTTTATACCATGGAAAGGTTTATTACAGGGTCTGATTTTAATGGCTCCCATTAATGGTTTCTTTGACTGTTACAAGACTTTTGAGTCTGGAGGGCTATTCAAGTGATATGAAAATTCTTTGTCTCCTTCATCCAAAACAGTGCATTTCCCCAAACACATTGACAGGCCAGATCAAGTGGAAAAAACCAAAACAACAACTACCAACCCCCTCCCCTGACAAACTGAAATAAGACAGGTTTCTTCCTCTTTCCCTTTTTTACTGGTATTGTTATCTCATTTTGTAAGACAACCCATATAATCAAAATAATGGGAAACCAGTATCTAAAGTTCAGTTTACTTTATTAATGTTTTATTAAAGTGATTTAGAGTTATATTTCAATATTGCATGGGAACCTCAGTCATATACCCAGATCATATATATATATATACATATAGATAACTGTACACTGTTCAGTCCACCAGGTACTTCTTGTGTGCTAGCCCCTAAAGTAAAAGAAGACACCTATAGTCATAACTATAAGTAGTGTGAGAAATAAGTGGAAGAAATAAGTAGTAAGGATAATTTCCTGATAGTAAAGCTCTATTAGGATTCAAAATATTTGGACAAACAATACTATGAAATTGCCGATAATTAGGAACCTCAAAACTGACACGAAGCAAGCCCAGCAGAAGGGTCTAGGGGAAGAACTCCAACCTGATGAGGGAGTGGGAGCAACTTGGCAGATACTCATTTCCTCTAGTCTGTGTGGTTAAGTTTGTTTTGCCAAGGAGTGAATAAAAAGTTTGTTACAGAAATTTTTTTTCTCTTCATTTGTTTGCCATTCCTACTCTGTGAGGAATATTGTCTTTCAAACTTTATCACTCTCACAGCACACTGTCTAAGCTCTCTGCCTCTGCCTACAAAAAGACCTCTTCAGTTTTATCAAAGCCTCTTCAGAGGCTTTCTGCTTTTCCTTCAAAAGTGTCTGGAGTGACCTGTCTTCAATGACTGGGAAGTCTTTTAACTGTAGCATGGTGGTTCCTTGGCAGTCAAACGTGGATTTGCATGGATTCTGATGCTGCCATGTTGATCTTTATCTTGAGGTTTTCTCTGTGATAAAGAGTCCCAGTCTTGTTAAAATGATGATTGCAGTCAGAATCCATCAAGGGTAGCCCAGGGTGGTAAAGGATAAAGCCTGTGTTGGTGAAGGAAGTCCTGTGTGAGGAAGGAAGAAGGTCCATAGGTGAGCAAAGTCCAAGGCGGTGGGGGAAGACCATGTGTGTGAGAAGTTTGTGGCAGGGCAAGTCCAAGTCTGTTGGGTGAAGTCCACTGAGTCTTTTATTGGGCTTAGGCTGGGTAGAAATGCCTACATTATCTCCCCTAGGGCAGGGAGTTTTATAATTGCTGATGTAATACTGGATCTCAGGACATGTCATGAGTCTTTGGCACCCTTTAAGATGTTATAGCTGCCTCTTAAGACAACAGAGACGGGTCCATCGTGGCAGGTCAGCAGAGATGAATACCTCCAGGCCATGTTGAATGCCTCAGTGCTTTCCCTGAGGGGAGTTGTCACTACTGAGTCATTTGTATAATGACAAAGAAATACTAAGCCTTGTGGAGTGGATTTTCCTCTTTCCTTATCTTGTTTAACACCTAGCTTGTAGCCTGAGGTGTCAGCAATATACACTCCCTCAACACGTGGGGGGCCACTCTGCTGACTGTTTGAGACAGTAGCATTTAATAACCCAATCTCTCACATGGGAGAGTGTACAAATGAGTCTGTGGGCTATACCCTCCTCTCAGCCTTGTTTACTTCTCCTTAAACCTGAGATGGCTACACAATAGTGCCACCTTTATGTTTTCTGAAGTTCCTATCAGGAGGCTTAACTCACAGTCCAATTCCCTGAAATCCAGGAAGTATATTGGGTCAGGGAGATGGCTTCAGTGATTTTAAAAACATTTAAGCCATAAACCATTTCTGTGTTGCACAATATGTTGAGAAACCAAGTACTCCATTGTCTTAAGTGTAATTCCTCCAGAAAAGATCAGTTTTATTTACATCATTCCTGGTAACAGTTAATAATTTCTTGGAGACCTCCAGTGATGAAGAGCCTTCAGCTCTTTCCTTTACTAGCGGTCCCAGTACTTCATTATCATTATCAAAAGGATTTACCTTCTTTTCTTTTTCATGAAGTGCCTCCATCCTCTTGTCTTCTTTCTGATAAACAATTTTCTTCCTTTTTTAGAGTTTAACATTACAGCTAAATGTTTACTGCTTCTGAGTGTCTTCTCTGCTGAGACTAAGTGCCTGTATGTTCACACAAAGAAAAGCCAAAAGGGCTGCAAACAAGACTCGCTTCAGAAACTATTTTCTAATTCAAATGAATATTCAGGGTCCTCTCCTGTCTCAACCAGATTTTTCTGAAAAAAAATAGGTTTGTTTATGAAAGATGTAATATAAAACCCAGCACATTTTCCTATTTCTTCTCCCTTTCCAGATTTTTATATAATAAACAAAAGCTCCCAAATAAATAATTAACAAAAAATGACTTATTTATAATCAGAAATGTTTGGCTACCAGATGGTCCAGAGTATATTTTCATATTATGGGATCTCAAGTACGGTTTTAACTCTGCGGGAACAAACAGCAGAATATTAATAAAATGTCAATTAGTTTAATTTAGTCTCATATCTATTGAATATATATATTGGCACCTACGTGGTTTTAATTTCATTTTGGGATTCCAGCTGCTATTGAAGGCAGAAAACTTTTAAACAAGTAAATTAAAAAAAATTGCAAAGACAAATAAATATGTCAAAGGATGGAAAAAATAATTTTAAATGAAGCTGACAAGAAATTTCAATGGGAATGTAAAAACTTTTTTTGCATTTGCATGGTTAATGTCCTTGATTATTTTCTCTCTGACGTTAAAATGAAAGTCTTTTACTAATTCAAAATAATTTCCAGTATTAACATGATTCTGAGGTATTTCTAAAGTAATTTTTTTCTCCCCCTCCCCACTCCTTGTTTTCAGATTCCTGAAGTTTTTTAATGTGTGGGAAGATTTTTGTATAGTTTATGCAAGGATATTTTCCTCATACTTGGTTGACTCTTCTGAAATCCGTTCTTAGATCCCAGATTGAAAGTCACTGGTTTATGTACTTTCCTGAATGACACTTTTGTTAAAGGCATCTCAAAGAAGCTCAACAGTCATAATAAACTCAGTTTGAGTTATTCCCAAGACTGTATTTGAACCTCTCTCAAGCACAAGGTATTTGAAGGGTTAGACTGAGAATGGGTGATGAGGGCAAATATATCAAACTGAAATTAGCTTTGGTTGTTGTACTGGATCTGTCTAGGTTGGAAATAACTTTCTTCACATCAGCCTGAATAGTACTGTGTTTTGGATTTCTGATTAAAACAATGTTGGTAACACACCCGCGTTTTAGTTGTTGCTGAACAGGGTTTGCTGTGTCAAGGGTTTTTCCTTTTTCTTACTCTACCCTCTTGCAATGAGCAGACTGGGGGTGGGCCAGAAGCAGGGAGGGATACAGCTGCGACAGCTGACCCAAACTGACCAAAGGGATATTCTTTACCATGTAGCACGATGCTCAGCAATAAAAACTACAGAGTGTGTGTGGGTCATCTGCAAAGCTGGCTGTTGCTTGGAGACTGGCAGCACATCATTCTGTTTGTTGGAGGTGGCAATTGCCTTTGTATCACCTTGGTTTTCCCCTTTTGCCTTTTCTTGAATCATGAGTTTTCTTATTTTTGCTACTCCTATTTTCTCCTCCATCCTGCTGGGGACAGGTGTGAGTGAGAATCTGGGGGGGGGGGGGTGTTGCTTAGTTGCTGGCTGTGGTCCACCCACCACAGATGTTCATCAGTCACAGCAAGGCCTGCAAAATCCCACTGGGAAAGGAGTCAGTGCCTGATGATTAGTCAGGGCTGAGCTCAAATCTATTGTAAAAGTACTGTGAGTACCTGAGCCCACTGGGCTATACCTACCTACAGCATCAGCACTGAGTTATAAATATTGAGTTGCAAGGACCTTTTGTTAACTGACACATGCTGGCTGTCATCAACCTGTAGCCTGGGCTTGATAAATCCAAATTGCTCCTAGGAAGGGCTAAGATGACCATGGCTGGTTTAGGACTAAACTGTCGCATGCTGTACTCTGTGCATGCCTGCCTTGATCAGAGTTCATGGTGCATGACACTGTTTTTATGGTTTGACATAACCTGGGATTCATTCCACCCAAGTTCCAAAACTTATACTGAGGATCCTCACTCTCGCTGAGGTGAGAAACATTACTATGTCAGTGCTGATTGAACTCTGAATAAAGAATACACTCTAATCTGTGCTTAAATTACAACATAGTCTTAACCTTAAAACTAGGAATGTCTACACAAGTAGATGTCAGAAATGATTGTACTAAAGAAAAACCCTTAAGACAGCGTTTCAGGATTAGTTAATTTTATGTCCATGCTGCACTTCTCTGAGAGATACTTCCCTGAGAGACACTTCTCTGAGAGATACTTTTCTGAGAGACACTTCTCTGGGAGTTCAGCAGAGAACATCCACAACAGTGTTCTATCCAGGAAAGCTCCCACATTTCAGCTTAAAAGTGCTGTGCCAGAGGAATCTAACCTTCTGTCCTTGTGGTGCTGGATGTTATAGTTATGTAGATAGCTGCCTCCTGTCAGGTTCCATCTTTCTTTATTTTCACAGTTTTCTGTGAGGACAAAATACACAATTTCACACTCTCTGCCTATACTAATGTCCTTTAGAGGAGGTTGAAGCACGAGGCTGAACATAGCTACTGCTGCATTATCTGAGGCAAAGCATGCACAGTACATAGATAGGTGTTAACAGAAGAGACCTTGGTCCCCTTCTCTCCAACTCTTGTCTTTCCTCTCTTTCAGACATCCTGTGTTTTTTTAATACCAGAATGCTTAATTTAATTTTTTTTCTTGGAACTAATATATACTTTATCTCTAGATAAAAGCCCATGTGCTTGTACTGTTATTAAAGCCTATATAGATATTTTTTCAGGACTCAGGTTTTTGCAGTGCTGCATTGCATTGGAATTACTGATGCCAATAAAATCCTGTGTTGCCGAGGGACAGTTTTGTTTATTTCTGTGATCTGGATGCTGCATACAACCCAAAACTGTCTGCAGCCACACTGGCTGCAGGAAGATAGGTTAACATTTTCTCTGACATGTGGATCGTGGAGGTTTGTTTCAATTACTATGTGTAGGATGTTCCAATGGAGAACAGAGCTCCTTTGCACTTGGGACTGTACAAACATGTAGCAAGGGATGTTGCTTGCTCTGAAGAGTTTACAATAAAAATAGACAACAGAGTGGCGAGGGAAAGCTTGCTCAGAGACTTGCCTAAAGTCACACTGCAGGGAAGAGCTGGGAATAGTATCTAGGTCTCCTGATTCCCCCAAGTCTGTTACTTTATTCACTAGGCCATGCTGCCTCCATCCATTTGTTTCCCTCCTCCTTTTCTTTATTCTACTGGGTAAAATTAATCAGCACAGGTCCCCATATGCAAATAGACATCCAGTTAACTGGGGAAAAAACCCACAAAATCAACCTTCTGGAAAAACATCTCTTTTAAAAAATTGTTGCTGTGTTCTTTGAATGCAGCAGACATTAAAAAAGACAGCAACATTCGTGACTTTGTCTATGGCATTTTGTACAGGGAATTTGAATGTATTTTTGCTCATCATCTTTGAAGGAATGGTAAGTTTAAGACAACACACAGCTTGACCTGTATTGGGTACGTGTGCATGTATGTTTACTAGGAACTTGTCATCTGCGGGATAAAGGAACAGAGTTGCATTGTGATGTAAGGAGGAGAAACATGGACGTCTTTCAATTTTTCTCATTATTTCTTTTAAATCCAGGGCATGACCAACATCAATTTAAAGAATTTCTCACTTTTAATCCCTGCTTTATTTGTTTATTTATTTGTTTGTTTATTTGTTTCAAAACAAGATTAGATATAAACAGTGTTAAGTAAAATTGGTGGGTCACATAGCACATGCTTGACTATTGAGCATTTCTCATAATCCCTATGCTTTTTCTGCTTATTTAGTTATCCATAGTAGTGCAAATAAAAACATTAATGTGTGGATTGTTCTATAAGCTGTGGATGTTGTACAGTAGTGAGCTCAGAGGGTTGCTCATCAAGTTTCTTGAATTCTCCTCACTGGAAAAGGCTTTGTTGGTGATTTTTGCAGAGGATATTTCCAAGGGTGTTTTTAATATCTACAGTAAAAACAATATCCTTTTGTAGCATTTTCCTTGAGTTTTTCTGAACTCTGGGTAAGCAGAAGCCTGAATGTAATCAAAGCAACTTCATAGTGTTGTTCTTAAATCACTTCCTAGCAGGCGCTAAGTAGACCTGTACAGAGTGTGTGATCACTGCTAGCAGTGAGTTTCCTTCCCATTTGACACAAGTCCCATGATTTGCAAGAGAGGGTCCATAAATCCCTCTGAATGCCTTATCCCTATACTGAATTTGAATGACACATTTGAGAGAGGACTCTTGTGAGCCACCAGGAGTGAAATCTTTCTGGGGCTCAGATATTTCTCTCATACATGTGTAAGAAAAAAATCCAAGCATTTACTGTGGTGGGAAAGCCTATCTATTGACCAGAAAGATGATTTCACAGCTATTTCATCTGATATATGAGTTTAGTCCTGTGTCTTCCCACAGTTTAGTGGTGTTACCGAGGCCAAACTAGCTTCTCAGTCATATAGTATTTCTGTTCTCCCTGTTGCAAAATAGGGAATAACAACAACCCTTTACCTTGTTTGCTTAAAAAGCAAGTTCTGCAGGCAAGATAGGATTTCTTCATTATGCATATGAATGGCATCTGGCCTAGTGTGCCAGGTGCACAAATCATTTATTTATGTAATTAGTAAAAACGTGAGCTAAACTGTGATAACAAATCCATGTAGACACTCTTATCCAAGATGAATATAAGGTAAGTAGGGTAAGTTCTCTTTCTTCTAAAAGCTTAGTGCGTATTACCTCACATTTGCTACAGGTTAAATTCATGTGACTTGTCCCAGATGAGCTGACACAGGATCATTTCTTGTTCCTTCATATTCACATGCTTGAGCTTTAACACAACTGACTACAGTGCTCTTGTTAAAGTAAGGGATGTTTACAGTGTTAGTTGTACTGAACTCAATATTAGAGGATAATTCAAGTCCCTCACCCTTGCTAAGGCAATGTCTGTTATTGTCCCTGGAATTCTCGATGGATAAAGAAGTTGCAGGAAACTCAGTTCTCCAGAGAAACTTTTGCTCCCTGTTCAGTTAAATATCAGTGGAATAGGCAGAAATTTGAGGAACTAGGAGCTGACATTCAGTGCAATGACTACCTTTTCTGCACTGGTAAATGGATGTGTGCTCATTCATGTTCTGATCCAGAGCATGATCAAACAGGTTATCTCAAACCATCAGGGCTTTGCATTAACTTGTTTTCTTCAAATTAAAGTGGAACAAGAGAGACAAGCTTTTACATCCAGCTACAGCACTCAACTGGGATCTAGCAGGAAACACCATCATTTTTCAGAGATTATGGTACATGCTATATTTCAGCTCAGACTTGTGTGTACTGTAGATATAGCACATAACAAAACTGGTTAGACCAAGGGCCAGGCAAGCCCAGGACAAACACAAAATATGCAGAATTGCTATGATTTTCCTGATAATTAGTAGAATGACTAACCATATCATCTCAGATATTTCTGCATCAAATTCTAGAGTAGGTGATATAAAATCGGGAAAATTATGCTAAAGTTTAGTGGATTCACACCAGCAAAATAATTGATGTGTAACACAAACCACAAGGGCTTAGCAGGAACAGTGAATACTTGCTTTCAGCCTAGAAATGCACTAATAGCAGACACTTGCCATGCCTATGCCATTTCTTCGTCTTGATATTCTCTTGTTCTGATTAAGACCTTTAATGAAATTGAACCACTATTTTTCACTTTTATTTTTTTCTCCCCTTGTGTATTAATCTGTAAAGTGATATTTTTTCCCCTTGGTTTTGTTTGTGGTTTTTTGGTTTTTTTATTTGTCAGCCAACATTAAGTGGGACTGACTTTTTTTTGTATCTTTACTGACAAATCTATATTAGTAACAACATCAATACTGTATTAAACCTGAACTATGGGAATAATTTGTAATCACACTAAAATTATTGTTGTTGCATATCACATGGAAAGACATAGACTATAGGAAGTAGAACTACTATTAGCTTGGGTTATTATTACCTTATTATGGCCATTTAAATAGGCTGTAATTCTGGGAACTTAAAGGTCATTTTGATTTATTCAGCTTAGTTTGTTATGTGTTTAGAAAACTAATTAAAGAACAAACAACATGGTTAAATCATTCTTAATGGCAAATATTTGCGAAGGGGCTACTTATTCTGAAACCCAATAGAATAATGAACATTGTTGCAATTTTCAACACTGAACATTACTTCCTCTCAAAAATGATTATTTTTCACTTGCAATAAAATGGTTTCATCCAATTTTGCTCTTAATATTTTGAAAAGGATCTCCTATGAATATTTCCCTCCAGGCCTGGAAGGCTAAATGATATCTAGTTAGTTTGAGCTTTCAGAAAAATGACCAAAATAAATAAATACAGGGAAAAAATAATAATCTCTGAAATATCCTTTAATCCCCATGACTGACCTACAATTTGTTCACAAAGTAATGGCTGTCAATTGTTTAATTTTTCCATAAAGCTTTACACTGTGATAGCAATTCTTCTTCACTGCCTACTCAATGACGTGCTTAAGCTTATATTTATGCCTAAAAAATACTGGTGTGCCTTCAGCTTCAAGGGTCTTGAGCACTTGAAAAAATGTAAGCCAGTTTTAAATACTTTGTTGAATAAGGAAGGTTGTTTACTCTGTCTTGAAAATTTTTGCAGAGATGGACCACAGAAAATAGTGCTGTTTAACCCAGCTCTGATTTGAAGCCTGCTCCAAGAGGGACTGTGACAACTATTGACCCACACAGCCCAGGGTATGGCTTGGTAGTATGTTTGTGCAGAGATGGGTGGAGGGGAATGCAGACAGGTGAAAGTTATGGGAAAGATTTCTATCTAATATACACAGAATTCCCCAAGAAATAGTGTAGCCATGACAAGAAAATTAACATAGTGATTTTACATTAAAAAGTAATTTCTTTTTTTTTTTCACCAGTGGCAAAATATGTCTGTTTCTCCAATTCAAGCCTTACAGTTACAATGCATTACTCCTAGCGGTTTTTACAACATTAAGATTAGAGTCACACAAATGTTACTTTCTTTTCCATATTTTCGTTAATGTGAAGGTTGCCTGTCTGAAATGATCCAAATGGTAGAGAAACAGTTTATTAATGCTTTATTTTCCTAAGAAATAGCATCTTTGACAATATCAATCAACATTTTTATTTTGTGTGTTTGGTTTAAAACTGAATTTATCCATTTGGAAAAATTTCCCAAGGCTTTGAGGAGGCCCTGTGGTATTTAAAGGTCATGTAACTTTTTCAAAAATAAGAAATAATAATTCAGGATCTTATTTTTTTCTTTCAAAATGCAATAATAATAAAAGTGTTACTCTATATTTTTGGGGCTGTCCCATTGTTGAGTGAGTTTAGCTTCCTCACTTAATGAGAAGGGGTCTTCTAGAATCATAGATGTTAAGATTGCCAGTTATTTGTCATGTCGATCCAAACCATTTCCCTGCAAATGTACAGTCAATATCCAGTATGAGCCCACTCATTACACACCACCTGATGCAAGCTGGGTCGAATACTCATGTGAACTTCTATTTGCTTCTGGAAAGGGAAAAAGAAAGGCAACCTCCATTTCCATCATGAGAGGTATGTAGTACGTGGTAAGGATCTCAAGTCATGTTTACGTCCAGATGGAAATACAAAAGGCTGGTTGAGCACCTGGCTCCATTCTATTTTTACCAGAGACAGAAGACCTGTTACTAAAACAAGTAAATATTCAATGTCTTATCTAGAACATGGTGTTTCTTCAAAACTCAATATTTTGGCACTGGTACCAGACGTATTTGGCAGGGTACAAGTGGATGCCACTTGTGCATCACCAACAGCGTTTCCCACAAAGTTGGGGGATGTCACTGCAGCTCTTGCTCAGAAAACAACTCTCCCAGTTTGTCCAGGGAGAACAGACAAGGTTATGAGCAGGGGCAGGTTGCTAGAGGCTGCAGCTGACAACAAAAATGAGGGTATGTGAACATTAATATCCAAAGAGACAGCTACCTGCTGGAAGCACTTGCCTGGAAGAGGTGCAGAGACTGTATAAATATAACCCTCTCTTTGTCTTATCCCAGGAATTTTTGAGGCCAACCCAAATCTGCAGTGGCTGGGATCTAAGAAGCAACAACCGGGTTTTGCTCTCTCAATAAATTCTCCATGTGGAAACTTGTTAACCCTGGCTGTAGCTTCCATGTCTGCTTATATGCAAGACTTCCACCAGCAAATCAATCCTTACATTGTAATGGCACTCGCTTGACAAGGTGTGTTTGGCTTCGTGCACTGCTGCTATTTGTTCTGTGTGCAGCATCACAGAGGGATGTGATGTGTAAGAAAACCAGGCAGAGGAGCTGGTTGATATGCACAAAGGACAGAGAGAAGGCTCTGCAACAGGATGGTGAAGTGGGAAAGGGCTCAGTGCTCTGTGGCCTATTGAAGGTACACAACAGAAATCTGTTTAAAACAAAAATAAATAGATATTGTCACTTCTGAGGTCACTGTATCTTCATAAACACTACTCATTATTTTGCTGTTTGATGATGTGCCTTTGAATTTATTTGTTCAGACCTCCAGGTCTCCCAAATAATGGGTTAGGGAGCAGGTTGCAGACTTGGAGAACTACAGGGGCAGGGATTTGACTGCTGTCTATGTAACATCTCAGGGCACTTTCCTGGAAAATACTGGGTGCACAAGCTTTTCTGACCCAGCAGTCATGACCCTAGGATACATTTCCCTGAAGCATTATCTATCCTTTGTTTCTTGCTTTACAAACAGAAAAGGAGAAAGTTCCTATCTAGAAAAGTGAAGTCCAACTGGTTTAGCCCCAAACTTGCAGTGCAGATGAATACTTCCATTTCTGCTCACTCAGTTTGGTTGCTGTCTCTGAATGAATCAGAGAGGAACAGCAGAGGTTTTGCACTAGCTTGGGGTTAAAGACTAGGAGAGATCTGAAGCTATGCTCCTTCCTACTCTCTGTTAGTCCAAAATAAAGACAGTTAGAGAAGCATATTTAAGAAGAATTTAATTTAATATAATTTAATTTTTATTAAATTTTTTGTAGGTTTTTGTTGGTTTTTGTTTGTTTGTTTGTTTTGGTTTGGTTTTGTTTGGGTTTTTTTTTTTTTTTTTTTTTTTTTTAATTTTACAATCACTCCTAGTATTAGATTGGACTATAAAGCTGAACACCATTGCTTGACCATGGAGCTTTTTGTACGCTGAGTTTAACTGAGGAAGTGAAGAACTCCAAAAATGTGTATCCTGGCCTTGGGCTTGCTCATGCAACAAAAGAGACTGAAGTGCAGAGGAAAATTAGGTGAGATGTGGACAGTAATGGCTATCTCAGTTCAATGCTCATTTGCCTATTTTCTTAAATAAAAGGGGAAGAGCAGAGCATACACCTTAAAACTCTTCTCTGTCAAAATTTATAGGCAAGCTGCTCTGCCCAGACACAAGAAATTCTGAGCTTTTCTTCCTTCTGTTTACATCTCGGTACAATATCAGTGCAATTCTTTCTTGTAAACTGGGATTCAGGTGCATATACACTGCATAAAAATTTCATATTATGAGAAATGAAAACAACTCCCTCTCACTTGACACCTCTAAGAAACTTGGAGTACAGATATAAGGCCTGCTCTTTAAGAGGTGATCTTGCTTGAGGTAATAGATTATTGGTCTTTTTATTTTCTTTTTGTGCAAGTTTAGGAAGGAAGGAAGGAAGGGAAGGAGGGAGGGAGGAAGGAAGGAAAGAAAGAAGGGAGGGAGGAAGAAAAAAAAAAAAAAAAAAAAAAAAAAAAAAAAAAAAGAAAAAGAAAACAAAAAAAGAAAGAAAAGAAAGAAAGAAAAAGAAAGAAAGAAAGAAAGAAAGAAAGAAAGAAAGAAAGAAAGAAAGAAAGAAAGAAAAAGAAAGAAAGAAAGAAAGAGAAAGAAAGAAAGAAAAAGAAAGAAAGAAAAAAAGAAAGAAAGAAAGAAAGAGGGAAAACAAGCAGTTTTAGAACAAAGGTCGAATCAGTGGGACAAGGCCACCCTTAGGTAGTGATGGCACAAATGAGAGGTATTTTTGGTGGGTAGAATCTCTTTTCCAGTCCTCTGCTCTGGCCATACTCCTTTTCTACTGTGAAACTATGGAGTATATCACTTGCCTCTCTCCTTTTAGTACCTAGGCTTGATTACTTTCCTTCACCAGAACCAGAGTTCATGCCACCTCTGACCATAATTGAGTAGTACCAGGTGACACCTGGCCACACAGGATGCCAGGGTTTTTTCTCTGATGCTTTAAGCAGATATGTTTACAATTTTTTTTTTTTTTTTTTTTTTTTTTTTTTTTCTTTCCCTCTGGTTATAATTGAAAGAAAACCAAACCAGTGCCTTCAGTATGAGTTGATAAAGCCAGCTTCAAACTATGGATTGCCTGGCTGGTTTACAATGGCATTAGACTTTAAGCAGCACTGCAGAACAGCTAATAAGCTGTGTTAATACATCTCCACCTCATCCAGGAAACTCAGAGGACAGGGAGGGTAAGCTCCCATCTGTCTGCAAAAGACTGTATAGACTTCCACTGAGTCATGAGCTGGACTTTGTTAATGTGTAATGAAATTAATTAAAATTTCTCCCTTCCCCCAATATTGGTTAAATATTATGACTCACCTGGTTGCCTTCTGAGTATAATAAAGCTTGACAGGATTGGAGGAGGGGGGAAATGTGGACGAAGGAGAGGATGCGAGGTGTTTCTTCGTCTTTGTGTCTATCTGGCTTTTTAGTGCAAAGTCACATTCTGTTGTGTTGCATACACACCAAAATATTTAGAAACACACAGGGCAAAGATCAGCTTGCAAGCGTGAGTTCATGAACTCTGCCAGCGCACAGATCTCTCTGCCAGAGCAGTACAGCATCCTAGAGGCAAGTCAAATGAAAACAGTCAGAATAATACACGCAGGTAACAGAAAAGGCAATTGTACCGCCAGGACCGATTCTTAACAAAATACATTTTGGCATGTATTGAGACCTTGACAAAAGGAAGCCTTCAAGGTTACCAGCGGAGTTGACAATATTTTTTTTTTAATCTACCTTTTCATTATTTTTTTTTTTTAAAGGAGAAGGAGTGTTTAATTATCAGTTCTCGAGCAAACAGTGGTTCGGCAAAATGTCAGATCTCCAGCTGAGACGCCACCGGTTTGTGCTTGGGATTGTGTGCCAGGCGGCTGTATGGACAGGCGAAGACCTCCGACTGTTCACTGAATGAATTTCCACTCGTGCCTCTCGACATTGATTGAAAGCGAAGGCTGCTGTTGGAGCCCTCAGGCTGTCTTAAGAAATCCATCCCTCCCCATGCTAGATCCTTGATGAGTGTAACTCCAGCTTCAAGAGAGACCGGGCGAAATGGGAGGAATTTAACCCTTCTGGCCCCTGGAAGCAAAGTGCTGTCGTTGGTTTGGGCTGATACTCAAAGCAGAAGAAAGGAAACAGAATAAGGAAAAAAAGAAGAGGCACAGAAATATATTTTGTTCTCTATTTCCCTTACCCCCAGTAAGACATAAAAGACATCAGCACAGAATCTGTTGTCAGATGTTTGTCTGTTTTGTAAGCTTAGAGAAGAACTTCTCTGAATCCATTTTAATATTCAAACCAGAAAGAAGGGGAAAAACAGACCCATGAATTTGGCATGGAAACTTGACTACAGCCTCTGCCAAAGGAAGGCAAGCCGAACTAGATGTAGATTGGTCTAAATCTATCTTAGAGCTCTCTATGTTAATGGTGCTTGAACTATTTGTACTCACTGAAATTAAAACTTGTGCGATTCTTTGGCAATATAATTCTGTTTGTCAAACACCAAATTTAAGTTACATACCATGCCACAAGGTTAATGTATGGTCTAATAAATACATCCGACTACAGAGGTAAAAATGGGTGTTGTTCCATTAATACCACCCACACTATTCCATTCTTTGCAGGACTGTAACACATGAAATGTAACATTGTTACTGTTAATATTGTTATTCATGATCAGCATTTTGACTCACTTTTATCAGGCTATGCATCATTTCTCCTAGTCCTTAGTCATTAAATTATATCTTTAATACTGGAAATGAATTGTCATGAGAGCTAAAGGACACTGCAGTCAATATCAACCAATTAAAGTTTGTGATGGTTTTGATCTAGGTTTTGATCTAGGCCCCGTACGGGCCACCAGAAAATCTGTGATGGTTTGGACTTGGCTCCCTGCCAAATGCCCGAAAGTCACGACAAAGTTGTATCTTGTCCTTTTTGTTTCGTTTTTGGGGGATTTTGGTTGGTGTTTGAGTTGGGTTTTTTTGTTTGTTGGTTTGGTTTTTTGTTGCTTTTTTTGGTTTTGTTTTTTTTTGGTTGTGTGATTTTGGGGTTTTCTGTGAGAGGGGGGATTGTTTTGGGTTTTTTTGGGTTGAAGGGGGTATTGTCCTTTCCTTCTGTGTTCCATTCTCTGTATTCTCCTGCTTCATATTTCAGGGGCCTTATTTTGATTCAGTAGTTTTACATCACGTTGCACAGTGGGGTTCTGGTACGTCACTAGGAGATTTGACAGTGTCTGCACTAACAACTGCCAACAAACCAAGGAAGTCACCACCACTGCAGACCACAGACACATCAAGTAGGAAAAATAAAAAAGTGAAACATTAGGCAAGAATTCCCCTGTATAGTAAAGACAAAAAACACAGTTCATTAACAAATCACATAAAATAAATGAATAAATAAATAATGAACCTACACATCTGCCTCACTGCTAAAGGTAATCAAACCCAGCAGTGATTATCATGGGATTTTATTTAAAATTTTCCTCTACATCCCTAACATAATCATTCCCTTCTAAAACAAACCGCATAAAGATGTTTTCCTTTGTGCCTCTGGATTCTGGTAAAAATATTTTGTATACTAAAATCCTATTTTACTTTCGTAGAAACCTGAAATAAAAATAATATACAGTTTTCCAAACAATAAAATAAATGTTTAGAAGAAGAAAACAAGTAAGGTAATTTGATGTGTATTATTTGGGGGTTTAAATTTCATAATATTTCAAAAATTCTTGGTTTTTTAAAGTATATTTTTTTATTTGTCTCCCCTTTCCCCAAAAGAAAACCAGGAAAGTAACTTTAAAGTGAACTTTTTTGGTCAAAGGGAAAGTTTTCTCCGCAAATAGTTTTTCATGGTAGCACTAAACCAAACCCATTTGCTTCATCAGTCAGTGTGTCTAAGTAATGTTCTTGCAACATGTGGGGCTTAAACTGCTCCCTACTGAAATTAATGAAATCCCTGTTATTGACTTTAGTACACTCTGGATTGGTCCCCACTACAGACTGAAGAGGAGGGAATCTAGCCTTGGTTTCTGCCACTGACATCTATGAAATAGTTGGAAACTCTGACATTGCCCTCAGCCTTTGGACCCACAGTTTCTGCTCATACATTAAATCCAAGAGGCTCCATCAAAACAGAGCAAGTTGTGCAGATAGGATGGAGAAGCACCGGTGCTGTTATCCAGTGGCGGAAAACTGTCTTCAAACTTTCCTCTCTGGCCAGAAGGTTTACCCACGTTGGTGCTCTTCTCTGCTGCAACAGACACATTCAGGACATTAAGCAGACAGATTGTTCATCCTCCTGAAGCAGTGTTGGAAATAACACACTATTCCCACATCCCAGTCTCCTCCGAAGGTCATGGCTGTAGAGCTGCCTCTCCCCTGGGGTACTCACCTTGCATAAGTCCATGTGGTGGTTTCCATTTGTATCCACCCAGAACTATTTCAGTTTCTCATTCAAATTGCAAACTACACGTGCAGCCCCTGGCACCAGAGCTCTGCCCCTGGGAAGCATCCCATGCTCCCCATTTGCACTTCGGGAGCACATGAGCAAGCGTGGGATCTCCCGCTGGGGGACACTCTCAGTCCACCCAGCACAGCCTGAGAGGCAGGGAGGAGCACTCTGTCAGGGTACAGGAATGGAGATTTTAGGTTCCTGGAGCATGTCATAGCCAGTGAGAGATCAGGAGAGAGGTGTGTGGTAAAACACCTCTCGCCTACCTTAAAAGAAGTGAGCCTTATGCATTTAATTCAAAGAAGAGATGTATGAGACGGCCCCTGACGAGGGGTCCTGGCTTCCAGATACCAGTTGATTGAAGCTGCTACCTGCAGTCTTGATCAGGAGTCTGAGTTTTACGTATGGCCAAGATTTTCTGACAGACCTCAGTATTCAGTGTAGGATTTTTTTCTCCTTTCTCATCCCTTGACTTTTCTTTGTGAAAACACTCTTTGAGGTGCCTTATACTTTTATTTCATCATACAGAACAGCTGAGTTGCCCTAGAGGTCCAATAGTCTATTCTTTGAGGCAAAGACTGTTAAGTTACCTCTTTTTTTCCCCAGCGCCTTCCACATTAAGTAATTCAAATGGCAGGTAAAAGGACAGAGTTATCAGGCAAGTACCTGAGTGTAATTAGTACACAGGGTTCATCTGAATTTGTTTAAGTAATTAACGTGCTTCATAACTGAAACTCACACTTTCCACTGGTTTTCCCATCCATAGCTGGTAAATATGAAAGGCTTGCTTACTCTTGCATAAAGCACAGTAGAATACCTATTTCTAAAAGTTTCTTAAATATTTTTGTTGGAAAAATTATTTTTATGCTAAAAAAAGAAAAAAAAAAAAAAAAGACAAGAAGTAACCTGTAAATTTGTTGTTGGTATTGATCTGCACTTTATCTACATTACTATATTAGCCTGTTTATTTGCTGTCTGTGACCACCAGAACTACCATGCTGTCCAGGTCACATAAAGGAAGTCTTCACTCAGATAGGTACTTCATCTCATATGTAAAATTAAGCATGTGAGTTTTCTTCTGCTGAAAACAAGATTTTGCAATGTTGAAAGAAAAGAAAGAAAAACATACAGGCAGAGTCTGCTTCCATGCTAGATGCTAAAGTGAAGCACCTTGTCCAGTTGGATTGAGACATAAATGCATCACTGTTTTATTCACATGATTGTCTGCTGGAAGTTACAGACAAGCAAGGAGAGATGTCAGTAAGCTGTATAAGCACACACTCTTCTTAGCTCAAGTTTATAAGGCCTTTATAGGAATGCAATAGCTATTATGGTTTGTTTTCTTCCAGTTTAGAGATGACTTGTGCCCTCTGGCTTGAGTATGATTTCCAAAGTATAATGAAGAAATATCTGCAGAGGTAGTCCTGTAAATGCAAACTCCTGTTATATGTTTATTCACATCAGCAACATTATTCCTACAAATAGCTTTAGATGAGACAAGTATGGTCTATCTCCAGTATAAAAGCTCTGTGAATGTTCACTTAACTTAGCTCTGTCACAGCACAGATTTTTAGATGCATGTAAAAAGGTCAGAAAAAAAATAATTGAAAAATAAAGACACAAGGTTTCCTGGAAGGACTTTGAGCAACCTACTCTAGTGGCCCATGGCAGGGGCATTGGAACAAGATTATTTTTAAGGTCCCTTCTAAACCATCCAACAATTCTGTGATTCCTCTGCCTCAGTAGATGACCCTACAGTATTCATTTTGTAAAAAGGGATTTTAGCGAAATCAGTATAAGTTTGGGACTGTAATGGATTAAATAAATTGGAGAATTATACTGCCTGCTTTGGAGAAAGACACTTTTGCATGTTACTAGACAGCAGGAATATTTCAGTTAGCTCATAAAAGGGTATTTGAATCTTCCATTGCAAATAAGTTCTATTGTTGTGCTATCAAAAAGTGAAGCCTGTTGTGTTTAGTACAGAAGCTGTCATGTTGCTAGAAGTGTAGGTGCACAAAAAATTCTTCTTCAGAATCATAGAATCATTTAGGTTGGAAAAGACCTCTAAAATAATTGAATTCAATCACTAACCCAGCACTGTCAAGTCCACCACTGTTACCCTAAGCACCACATCCCCATACTTTTGAACATTTCCAGGGATGGTGATTCCACCATGTCCCTGGGCAGCCTGTTCCAGTGTTTGGCCACTCTTTCAGTGAATAAATTTTTCCTAATATCCAATCTAAACATTCCTTGGTGTAGCTTGAGGACATTTCTTTTCATCCTATTGCTTGTTACCTGTGAGAAGAGACTGACTCCCACCTGTCTACTTCATCCTTTTAGGTAATTGTAGCGAGCAATATGCATCTCCCCTAAGTCTGAAATTAAAGATGAATACTCTACTTTACCCTGATGAAGAACTTAAGAAAGTGATATTGGTCTTCTGTGTGTTGTCTCTCATTTTTGCATTGCACATCTCAGTAATGTGATTTCACATTTTTTAAGTACTTGTGAAGCAGTCAAAGACATTAAAAAAAACCCAAATCCCTCAATTGTCTTCTCTCCAGGGTGAACAGACATCTCTATCAGCCTCTCTGTGTTCATCTTGTCCTCCAGTTCCTTGACCATCTCGATGGTGTTTTGCTAGACTCTCTGCCATGTATCCATGTCTCTCATGAGCTGGGGAGCAGAGCACTTCAGACATGTCTCACCAGTGCTGAGCAGACAAGAAGGATCTCGTCCCTCAACCCACTGTCAATGATCTGCCTAATGTAGCCCAGGATCCTGTTGACCTTCTTTGCTGCAGGACCTCATTGTTGTCTCATGGTCAACCAGCTGAACGTACCCACCCCATACAGTTCTTTTACAAAGCTGCTTCCTATCCGCACCTGACCAATAAAAGTCGAATTACAACAGGAGAAGCTTGCAGACAATTCTAATTAGCCAAGTTATATCAATATTTTCTTTCCCTGTCAGGAAACCAGACACAGCAAGAGCAATATGGGAGAGATGTGGCCCTCCTTCCTCTGGGGAATTGGGGTCCAGGGCTGCCAGCCCGAGTAGTGCCGCTGCCTCCCGTGTTTGTTTTCCATAAGGGGAAGGACGTGTTTGCTGATTTGCTGTGCCTGTGTTTAAACTGACTTTAGGAGTCTAATTGTCTGGTGTTTTCTAGAGTGTATTTGCTTGCTGTCTTGACTTGGTTTGGACTGGAGTGTGTTTGTTCTGAGTGATTTTGGAGTTTGTTTGCTTTAAGGGAAAGCAGGGATTTAACTAGATGGAAACTTATGGTGTGACTGTGCCAGCTGCTTCACAAAAGGAATTTCTCTACTCTCCAGACACCACTTTCTCTGGAGTTTTGTCTGTTTTTTTTCTTTCTATGCAGGCAGGGATATCTCATTCAGAAACGGATTACCACTTCTTTCCCTATTTCAGATCCATTGCAAAAAGAATTCTCAAGGAAGAGAGAAGAAAATTCCCTTTTAGATAATTTCTAAAAAATTCCTTCATGTTTTTTTCCCAAACAACAAACTAGCTAAATTAATTTGTTATTTTTAGACACAAGCACCTGTAAAACTAAACAAACAGCCATAAATTTATTTTCTATGAGAAATGCACAAATTAGAATTGAGAAATAGAATATTTAGGGTTAATTATATATAGTCTAAAGGTTTATATCAGCAACTAGCCTATCAGGGAGGGAAAAACCTGCAGATTTTAAGAAGAAAATTTCCTTAGTATATCCCTTGAACAAAAATAAACAACAAACAGCAAAGACGAAGAAACCCTCAGAACTCAATGAAACCTGGACACAGAAGTTTGATGAGTTTTTGTTATTTTTTGGAGAGGGTGGGTTGGAAAGGATGGAGAAGAAAAAGAAGGAAAAATCTCACTGGTTAGATTTGCTCTTCTCATCAGCAGTAAATGTCAGGGAAGTTTCAAAGTAACACAAAATAGGAAACCAGAGATATTTTTATCTGGTTCTGGATGTAACTTTAGCCCTATGACTTCTACATAGTGAGAAACTTACACTGTTTTATCTTCAGGGTCAGACAAAATAAGCATCCCCTGCTTCAGTGTTGCCTTTTTAATTTTAATTGTTTGTTTGCTGAAATGCATTGTAAGTGATTAGACAGGAATACATTAAGCAAAGCGTAGACCAAGGAGGTGAAAGAGGATTCCTAAATACTCTCGCTGGAGAGATCTACAGGGAGGCAGCTCTGAAGCATCCCCTGTAGTTCTGTGAGTGGGGAATTTATATGAATCCCTAATATCCCACTTGAAAGGAGCGGGAGAAAGGGGTCCTTAAAAGTCGAGGGCAGCTGAGGCTGTTTGTGTGTCTGGACGTTTATGAAGAGCAGGATGTGATGATGTTTATTTGCAGTCTATCAGTCAGCCACTAGATGTCTCTGATTATTGCACACAGTTACAGGATAATTCTGTGTCTGGTAAACAAAGGAGACAAAAGTGGATCTAAAGAGGTGTGGAAGGCATTTGATGTAGGTCCCGACTTATATTTATTGTGTTAGGTAAATATCCTCCTTTTAAATTGATCCTGTATATTACAGAAATATATTTTTTTCATACACACAAATTTCCTTTTTTCAGAGAAAGATTCAGGTGTTTCTTTTCCTCCTTATGAATTTCAGATTGTGTAAATAAGTTGGTTTTTGGGGGTTTTTTCACAGTAAAAGAATAGACGGATAAGAGTCCACGTCAGCTATTATTTCAGTTCGATAGAATACAGCACTGTGTTGTCCCAGACCACACTAGTTATTTGCAAATATGCAAGATAATGAATAGAATGTCTTTATTAAATACTACTTGTTTTCAGTGAAAATGTCTAAGTAGTTTTCACGCATGTACATCCCATTGTTGACAATTACATGTTGGCCAAATTCAGTTGACTATGCGTCACCCATCTTAAATCTCCTGGAGCTGGAGATTTTGATTGAAAAGACAATACAGAACATATTTTTCCTAAATGGAGTAGAAGATGCTATAAACCAAGCCAAAGACAAGTCTTTTCAGCCCAGAGAACTGATGATAAGGAAGATACATCTATACATACATGCACGGAGCTCTATAAATATTTATTTTGTTGTGTAAGTCTGTAAAAGTAAGGGCCTGGTCTCTGCTGCCTTTCTTCTTGCAAAACAATGTATAGTGAGTTTTGAACTGTGTATAAAATGGAATTATTCTGGACCTGACTTAGATGCAGCCATATAATTTAAATCAAAAAAGGAAACCCAAACAAAGTACTGAATATAATGACATGTTAAATTCAAGAGCTATTCCCTCAGTAACTGTCTTTTTATGTCTGCTATGGGTCCAAATAGAAAATGCTGTCTGGAAAAGGAAGGAGACAGGGTTGACACTTTGTAGAAATCTTCAGGTTTCACTGTTTACTTTTCTTTAGAAAAATCCCTCTAGAGCAGAGAGAACCTGAGTCTGACAACCCAGGTGCCTCCTCCAATTTCACCAATTTCTTAATAATGTTCTGAAGTGGGTTAAAGCCTCTGGGAAGTGTTAAATATATTACTTCATCATAATGATGATCACTGAAAAGGTTTGTTCATTGCCATAGTTGGCAACAAATTTTTCTCTGTGCTGTGCCAGCCACACTGATAGAAGGCATCTCCCTATTCCATGTTGTGATTAAGTGTGCTGGGATGTCACACCAGAAAAGGACTTCTTGGTAGAGAGCAAAAGTGATAGAAATAGGAACTGAGATTCTCAGGGAGATAAATGAGTAGGAGAGATTTATTGATGAAGCATAGATAATGCTAAGAGTAGAAGTTAAAATAGCAGAAAATGAGGTTCAAGGGAGCAAATTGAGGGAAGAGATTTGTACTAAAGGGAGAAGCAGCAAATGGAAAGTGCACAGTCATGACGAAAGAGCAAGAAAAACATGGGCAAGAAGCAGAGATGTGAAGCTATAAACATCTCCTGGTCCTCCCGTGTGAGTAACCCATTTTAGCAACCTACCTGTAGTGTCATTACTGAAAATGAAATTTGGTATTTACGCTATGGTTCTGAAAGGTGGTGGGCCACACGTATTGCTACTGTAATCCCACTGGTGTCACCACAGACTGTGAAGTTCCTCTGGAGACAGCCCATGGGGCTGTTACACCTGCAGTTAATAAGCATCTCAGACCCCCTTTTCTGATAGAAGACAGTGGTTCATGATAAACCAGACAGAACAGCTGGCTTGAGGCTTTTGTGACTGCTCTAAGGAGCCAGGCTCATTGTCAAGATTTGCTACACTATTTAGCTAGTGTAAGTCTTACTCTATTCCTCAATTTACACCTACAACAGATTTGACCAAGAGCTGTAAAAACTTATCTTGAAAAGCCTTTGCTCTAGTTACTTAGCACAATAATTATTATTTATAGTGGGTTTAAATTCAGAGTGTTAGAAGCACAAATGATTACATTTGCTTGGATGTGTCTGCAGATAAGGTTTGTAACACAGTTGTAATGAGCTTTGACGGGGAGAGTCTGAGCTAATTCTGCTCCACTGAAAGGCAATAATTCACTGCAGAATGAAAGGCATCAGACGGGAAGGATGTCATCTAAACTGTAAACGTAAAGAGGATTGACTCTTACAAGAATAAAGTCAGATGGATAGACTGTAGTTTAGGTTACAAGAGCATAAACTTGATGTAGCTCTTTCTGCATTGGTGAAGCTTAAATCAGAGCTCATTTTGGCTCTGCCAGATGTGGGATCTCATTCAAGTCCAGCGCATGATTCTTACCACTCAGTTTAATACTGATCACAGAGGTGTTCTAAAGGTAGTATAATTAAAAACAAATTACTCAAGGTACCAGGTAACAGTTTTCATCCAGTGCAGTGCTGCAGTAGCTAGCAGGGCAACACGGTTTATCCTGACTGATCCAGTAGAATTAGGTTTAGGTGCCTGCCTCTTGCAGTGGAAGCACAGCCCAAAGCTTACGATCCCAGGTACTACATCTGGAAAAGAAAACTAATCACCTGGAATGATAAAACACATTAACTACCTCAAAACTGCTAAGGACATGAGTCTACCTGTAGTGAGTCAAAACTAAGCAATCCAAGCAGAGGTAAGAAACTCAAATGGTTTGTGGGATTTACAAGTTCATATTTAAAGGGTTCAGGGTCGACATATTCAACAGGGGGTTGGAATTATTACAATTTATTACAAACAGGGGGTTTCAGGGGATGACATAAGGGGAAACCCTAGGTTAACAATTTTGGGGTCTTAGCAATTACCTCATGGGGAAAAAACCACTTTATCTTATGGGATTTCAGAGGGGGAAACAGGCATTCCATTCTACAGGATGCAGGGATTCAGGGAACACAAAGGGAGAGATAAGGTACAAATAGTCTTCTGCATAGGTTTGATGAAATCAAGGTGAGATGTGGACTCTCTGGGCTGAGGTAGGGCAATCAACACCAATGATATCTTGTTTGTTTCTCAAACTGAGGGTTTTTTCCCTAACTCTCGTAGCCCACAGTTTTTCGCAAAGTCCACTCAAATCTCTCTCTGCATATATCATATTTTGGGATCCAACGTCTACCCAATCAGGAACTAAATGCCTTTGTCTTTGCTATATGCAGGCAGATAAGACATCAACATTTTTGTTTCAAAATCAGAATGCAGAAAACCTGTTTATTTAGAAGTTCAACCAGAGTAGACTGTGATCCGTCCTATTGCAGGAGTTAAACCTTCATGGCTCCAACCACAGTATCCTCTTCAGAAGATACAAAGCAAATCCTACCTATATGAAGAGATTCACGTTACAAGTTGATTATTCTTGGTTAAGCTGAGGTAAATGGGAGAAATATTAGAACTAAATATGAATTTTCAACCTGTCATCCAACCAGGAAAAATATGTCTTGCCAGCAAGTGATAGCAAGAGACTGGCTCTTGAGTTCTGGTCTCCATGATTCCTAGTCATCCGGGTTATGCAGAAATAATTAAGATAAGAAGTTATCCTTCTTTCCACCAATCATTGCAATAATAATGTGAAAGTTCCCTCTATTCATATCTTGTCTGAGCAGTGAGTTTCTTTAAATTATGCTGTTTTCTGGCCTGGCCATGCTTTCAGACAACTCACATTCAAATCCAAGTGAAAAACTCAACTCTACCTCAATAATTTCTTCACATAAGTACCTGTAGAGAAACAGACACAGACGCAGCTCAGCAAATAAAGCAATTTCCCTCCTCTAGGGAAAAGGAAAAAGAAAAAGATTATAGCTGTCCTGCCTAATCTGAAATATTTGAGACATACTGAATTACTGCACTGATGAGACCTATGATTTCCACAAGAAAATGAGACATGTAGGCTCCCTCTGGGAAGGTGTTTGACTTTAGCAGAAACACGCATGTTCCCCCAGGCTGGGATGCAACTGGAAATGTACCATCGATCCGTAAACTGACTGATTTCTTATCCTGCTTGCCATGCACAGTGTTATCACCGAAGAAGCTGTTCCGCATTTAAAGTAAGAAGCCACTGCAGACCAGCTCTGGTGGGGGGTCATGAGTGTATCTGATATCCTAGATGCCATATTTTAGGAAAGGAGAGAAGAATAATGCCTTTCAGAAGCTTCCAGCTGCTTGTGCTGTACTCATTGCAACATATTTTTGGGGTCTTATGCCCTATTCTGGATTTTAATTGTCCATGAAGGTAAGTCAAATATCCCAGATCCTCCTCTCCATCCCTTCTTTGCTCTCTGTAACCTCCAAATGGAGGAAGAAGTAAAATTTTCACTCCTGCATTGAAACAGTAAAGCCTAAGCTGATGTCCAGGTGAAACATCAGGGACAACCTGACAACCTTCTGTGTTAAGCAGACACGAAGAACAGCAAACCAAACACATTGGAGAACATGAAGTGTTGCACAGTGACATACGCCTCACATCTGGGCTGATGTTTCAGTGTTTTAGGCTTTCCCATAGTAATCTGCTCTGACTGACCTCCCTCAGATATCTAGCCTTAAAGGAGGTGGTAGCTGGGTGAGGATTAGTCTTTTCTCCCTGTTAACAAGTGATAGGATGAGAGAAAATGGCCTCAAGTTGTGCCAGGAGGTTTAGGTTGGATATTTGAAAATTTTTTCTTCACTGAAGGGTGTTCAGGAATCAAAACAGGCTGCTCAGGGAAGTAGCAGATTCACCATCCCTGGAAGTGTTCAAAAAATATGTGTATGTGGCACTTATGGGCAGTGCTGGATTAATGGTTGGAATCAATGACCTTAGAGGTCTTTTCCAACCTAAACAATCCTATGATTCTATGATCCTTAGTCATCTCCTTTCTTTCTTGAGCAACTTAACCCTAATCAGACTTAAATGATCAGTGACTGGACTGTCTGTTTTGGGATTTGGGATGAAATGAAAGAAAAAATATTTACAAATGGGAAGAATAAATAATGGAATTTAAAGGCAGTGTCCTTAAAAGCATGCAGTCAAATCACAGTACTGACATAAATTTTGTATTGTGTGTTCATAAACTATGATTTCAAAGCACAGACTTGGGATACAGCAGTTTCTGTTTGACTGTAATTTCACCATTTAACACCCGTCAATACACTCCATGTCTCTCTTTGTCAGATTCCTTGTCAAAAGGAAAATCAAAGCCCCAAAACAAGACAGGTCATAAATCTCAAATCCCATTATTATAATTATTTGTAAAATACCTTAACAGCTATTGGCAATGTTTTATTAGAGCTGGTAGGTTAGTGAAAGTCCAGGTATAAATCCATGTTTTCATCTGAAAACCAGCTGACAATGGGTTTGAGGTGCACGGAGAACAATACAGTGGAACAATGAATGAATGAATGGTGAGAGAGATAGTGGATGAATAAGTAGAAGTAACTGATTTTCATCACTGGAAGTGGAGTGTTCCCTTTAACTTCAGGCCAAGAAAAATGGTTGTGTGTGGGTTAAAATAAAATATAAAGCATGAAATGCAGGAACTTGTCTTCCAGCCTGTTGTTCAGGTGACAGATGACTTTGTAAATGTCACACAACTTTTTCCCTCCCATATGAAAAAAGAAAGAATCTGATCAATTCCTCCTTGCTCCCCCCTGCTTCCCCAGGCATCTTCTGCAACCGATGCAAAGCATAGCATTCAGTGTCAAAGCCTGTTACATGCTGCTATCTCCTAATAATATTAAAATGAAAATGAAAGTAGCTTCCAAACAATCTTTAAATCAATCCTAATGTGATAAAAATGAATATCTCCCTCTTTCTTTTCCTTCTCCCTCTCCCTTCCTTTTCTCTCGAATGTTTACTACAGCATTTTGTCTGCAGCAATGGATTCAGTTGTCACATTGCTGATTGGTGTCCAGTCTCTCAAGTTTGGCATGATCGTTCTGTTCAAAGAGTTGGTATATCTACCTTTTTATTGTAATTTTTTTTTCCTTTTTTTTTTTTTTTTTTTCCTGACCTTGAGCTGCAGAATGTTTTTGGTGGAATTGAACTGACTGTCAGAATCACAGAACAGATAGGTTGGAAAGGACCACTGCGGTTCACCTACTCCAGCCTCCCTGCTCCAGCACATTGCTCAGGATTGTGTCCAGATGGCTCTGGAATATCTCCAGGGAAGAAGACTCCACAGCCTCTCTAGGCAATCTGTTCCAGTGCTCAGTCACCCACACATCAAATAAATTCTTCCTCATGCTCAGGTGGAACTTCCTGTCTGCCAGTTTCTGCCTAATGCCACTCATCCTATTGCTTGGTATCACCAAGAAGAGCCTGGGTCCAGCCCCTTCAAACACTCCCTTCAGACACTTAGAAACAATTCTCTGTCCCAGGCTAAAAAAAGGGATAAGAACTTTTACAGTGACACGGAAGGAAGTAACTTCTCCCTCTTCTTATCTAAGGATGGCCTTTATATGTTGGCCTATATTTTCCAGACCTCATCTTTGTATGGTCTACCCTTGGTGCTTACCAGAACTGTTGTTTCTGGATACTCTCTCCTTTGCTTTTATTGCTGCTATGAAATAGCCAGTATTAATCTGTCCTTTGACACTTTTCATAATTTTGATGCGCACTTAGCCTTTTTCTGGAAAACTAAAGACATTTGAAGAATGTTGAAAAAACATATAAAATATTTGCTACATAACTTCCTCCTCCCTCCCCTCCCCCCAAAAAAAACCCACAAAACAAACAAAAAAACAAACAAACAAAAAAACCCAAAAAAAACCCAAACCCAAACCAAAAACCAACTAATAACTGATCTTTTATGACCAGACATTATGAAGTAGACTAAATTAATTTTTAATGCATTAGTCATAATAGCTTGGAAACACTGACGTGATGATACTCAAACAAAAACTTCAAAGTCCCAGACAAGGGTTGGTTGATTATAAGAACATTTTTGCAAGAATGAGATTGAACACTTCTCTAAGAACAAGTGGAAAAGGTAGTTGAGACTGCAGGTTTAAATAATTAATATAGCTTTCTTTGCACAGATGATAAAAATACTGAGTATTGGATCCCAAAATATCACATAAAATGTGCTATCAGCCCTCAGAAATTCCTTTCATTGGAATTCCAGTTAGGTCATAGTTCATACCTATCACAATTAAATAGTTTTAACAGCGACCTGGGGAAAAAACCCCTAAAAACTGAAAATCATTACTGAGAATATTTTCAGATGACATAAATTTGGGTGTAGCAGTAAATAATGATCAGAATAGACGAATGACTCAGAGCTCCCTAGGTTGCTTGGTAAGCTGAGTGTAAAGAAACAACTGGGACCAAGGGTGACATTAGAAATCCAGGGAAGAAAAAGAATTAAAGCTAACTATACAAACAGAAGGATAATGAAGGAAGTAGTAATTTTTAAACATGGCTGTAACTGCTCCTTGTCCGTATTCCCTTTGTACAATCTTTTCACATCTATGTTCAGACATAATTTTTTTTTCTTACTCATCCCCATATGAATTTAATATTCCATTTGATTTGACCTGGAAGAGGTAAAACACCTGTAGAGATTTGATTAGTCTGTAAATATCTATGTAAAGAACATTGTGAACAAAGTTGCAGCAATGTTTAAAGGCTGGTTGTCAAAGCTGCAGAAATTCAAACTGAAAATAAAGTACAGATTTAAACAGTAATATTATTAACCATGGGAACTATTTACCAAAGATGATGACAAATTTTTCATCTCTGGGTGTTCTTTAAAATGGGTTTGCTGTTCTTTTCCTACTTCAAACACAGAGTTTAGATTCACGGTAGGAATTAATGTAAGGAGCTCCCAGGGTTTTGTTTTTGCAAAGAGGTTTTCCTTTACCCAGAGACTAAAGAAATTACACTGTCAGAAATGCATTGTTTGGCCCAAGATTTAACCAACTAGAAAAGTGACCGTGAGGCATTCACCCACATGTATTTTTATACCATGCCCAATTCAGTTAACTCTCTGGACATGGCCCAGAGGATCAAGGGTGCACTATTAATTGTCTATCTGCCTTTAAAGTAGCACCTATTTTCCCTGGTACACTCAACCTTTTCAACTCAATCCTGAATTTGGCACTGCTTCAAGCTATTTATTATGATTTAGAAATAAATCCTCAAGTCTCATGACACAGCTGCTTTTGTCACAATAACCACCTGGGCACAACATGTTCCTGTGGTGAAGCTTGATAGGTTAATCGAGCTTCACAAAGCTTGCAATGACGTTTGAGATGCTTGGATAAAAATAATAATAATTGGGTGGAATCACTCTTAATGTCGTTTAAAATCTCTTAGATATAATGGTACCCATTTAGACATGCTGGGTACATTAGCAAAGTATTAGTCAACATATAGATCAGCATCTTTCTCTCCTCAAACTTCTTTTCTATATATGAAAAGAGAATTATTGTGTTTTTTCCATAAATTCAGCACTGAAACATTGGGGTTGGAATAGGGACCCTAGTGAGCGGCATAGCTTATACTTGTACTTCACAGCAAGACTGAATTAATTTTCCTTAAGACATTACTGGGAGACTGATTATAAGTCTGCCCTTGAATGCTTCTAAGTGAAAGTGGTTCTGTGACCTCCCTTGGCAGTTTGTTCCATAGCTCTAACTATCCTAATAGTTATAAAGTTTGTCTTAATCATTAACTAAAATTTCCCCTTTGTTTCAGCTTCATCCCATTACTTCTTGTTCTGACCTTCGTGACTAATTTTAATAATTGGCCTCTGACCTCCTTCTATTACTCTTTATGTATTTGGAAGAAAGATGGGAGTAGATCAGAAAATACGGAACCATATCATAATGCCCTTACAGCCTCAGGAAAACATACAACTTTGGGACTTTTGTTTGACCTACAGCAACACGAAAAGCCACTTGTGAAAGTTGAAACAGCATTACCCAAGGGCAACAAGAAAAGTTTCTCTAGGCACAGTGGTGATAAAAAGAAGGCTAAGGAAAATATATGACCTCTCTGAAAAAAAATGGAAGACCTGGTCACCTGCGGCCAGATAGGCTGAGGAGAGGGCTGAGGTACTCAACAACATTTTTGCCACAGTCTTCACCAGCAAGTGTTCCAGTTTAAGAAGGATGTGGACTTGCTGGAGTGAGGGCTAAGACTGGAGAACGTCTTCTCTGAAGACAGACAGAGAGCACTGGGTTTGTTCAGCCTCTAGAAGAAAAGTCTCTTTGAAGAACTTCAGCAGTTCTAAAGTATCTAAAGGCCCCAGTATCTAGAGGCCCAAGTATCTAAGGGGCTACAAGAGTGATGGAGAGGGACTTTTTACAAGGGCATAGAGTGATAAGACAAGGGTGTATGGTTCTAAACTATAGAGGGTAAATTTGGATTACATCTAAGAACAAATTCTTCCCTCTGAGGGTGGTGAGGCCCTGGCACAGGTTGCCCAGAGTTGTTGTGGCTGCCCCATCCCTGGAAGTGTTTGAGGTTGGATTGGATGGGGATTGGAGTAACTTTGTCCAGTGGAAGATATCCCTGCCCATGGCAGGGGAGTTGGAACCAGATGATCTTTAAGGTCCTGTCTAACCCAAAATATTCTCTGATTCCCAGGAAGATCTCTTGTACTAGAGTTTCTATGTAAGTTCATCAAATTTTCTATATTAAGAGCACAAAAAGGGTTTTCTGAAGTGAACTGAGCCTACCTGTACACAACTACTTAGTCATTTAAGTCAGATCCCCCAGACTCAACCACAAAGGGAGACACTTGTGTCTCAGAGCAGTAAAAAGTTTTCCATAAGAGGTATTTTTCAGGAATCCACACATATAGTAAATTTGCTGCCAAATCTTAGCAGATTCATCCAAATTCTGGGATTTATCACCCCCTCTGCTTTTTGGAGGAAGAACAAAGAACGTCAGGTTATGTGTTCTGAGATATTAGATGAAATAGTCTTATTGGTTTCGTACACAAACTGAATCTGTGACTCTCAAAGATACAAACTTGTTTTGGCCTCACCCTTCCCCTCCTTCTAAAGATATGAGTTTAGGAGTCATGATCTGCTTCATGATTACAGGTGTTTGTTGCTTTATTTGATCCATTAATTTCTTATACTAAGGTTTGTTCAGATTAGAAATATTTATACTTTCTATGGCAGTCACTGGTCTGGGTAGTGACTTTCTTTTTGAAAGAGTTATTATTCATTAGATAATTTTACACTTTTATTATCTATGTTTTCCTACTGCAGTATATCTTGGAAGGATGGTGAGATGAGTATGTTTATTTCCCACAGAGTTTATAATTTCTGTTCTGTACAGACTGGCATGGGCTTAACATTATTTCTCAGTGCAGTGCACTGTATTGAGAAACTTACATCCAACAGATTCTCATGACCCTGAGACCACAGAAACTTTGTTACAATCTTTTAATGAAGAGCCTTCAGTCCTCCCATCCATCAAATAAGATAATTTTACAGGAAAAGGAGCTTCTATATTCCTCTTGTTGGATTAGCACCCAGTGGTTGGATCAACCATTGGCACTGTCTAAAGTTGCCTTGAAATGCTATGAAAAGTAGGTCTTGTTAATAGGACTTATGGCAATATTCATAAACAATTTAACATTATAAAAAGTATTTTTTAAAAATGAATATAATTATTTTGTAGATAAGGTATATTTTTGGTTTCTATTACCCTCTGGCAAAGAGTTACACAAGACTGGGAAAAAATATATTTACTCCATTGCCTAATAATTTCACCTTTTTCTCCATGGTTCTTGTACTGAAGGGGATAATAATTTTCTTTATAACCCTATGCAACAGTTTTATTTTAAAGACCTCTGCTGATTCTTCATTATCTGTGGAGGTGTAATACTATTGCGCTTGGCTGTACTTCTCTGCCACATTGACATTCTTGGTGACAGTGAAATCTGTAACTCATTGGTTTCAAGAGGAGTTATAGGGGAGCAGACTCTTTTTACTCTGATAAATGGATTTTTCCTCTAAACAATAGAGGAAAAGAATTTGGTGCATACAACATCTCACTCTAATTCACTGGCCAAATTAATAGATGAGGTGTAAAGAAACTGAAAAACATTTCCTTAACTTCTTCATTAGCACTATGCTTCTCTGGGATACTACAGGTATGGCATATTGAAGTCCTGGTCCTAAATTAGGTGGGTAGATAAGTAAATTTTACCAGTGGGACCAGATTTCACGTCCTGCTTGACAGTTGTGACAGAAGACAACTTCTGAGTTACAGCACCTTCTCATTCATAACATGTCACAAAATATTAACACCCTTGAGCATGATTAAGTAAGTGACAGATCATAATAACTTATCAAATGTCTGGAAGTAAGTCAGGAGTCAGTGCTGGCCTTGTTTGATGATCTGAACTCCTACCATATGTGAAAAAAAAAACTTATAAGTTATTGGCAAGGTAAGAGCCAACATCTCACTAAGACACCCCATAAAAGGCTTCCCCAGTAGTAATTAAAAAGAAATGGAAATGATCCTGCCAAAGGCAAGGAAGAACTATGTAGCCCTCAACATAATTCTTGTTTGTGCAGTACATACATGTTGCTCTGAAATGCGATGATAGGTTTTGCATACAGGTAATTTCTCTAGGGAATGAAAGAGGCCAACATAGTTCAAAAGGTTTGAATTCCCATTGGCTGCTGGTCATTGCCTTATCATGGGACAGAGGCTGCTAAATTAAGCTGTGATTATGCAAATTTGTTTGCCATGATTTTAAATAGACCCAACAAGAGATAGAAACTGGTTTTTAATCTTCAATAATGATATTTTAGAGTTATTAAGATGTATTTAATGAAGAAAAATCCTTATCATAAATACTTTTTCCTAAAATATTAAAATTCTCAAAATGTTACAAGTTCAATACTTATAAAAAGAAAACAAGGGGTTTTTGTTGTTGTTGTTGTTTGTTGTTTGTTTTTTGTTTTTTTAAATCAACATAGTGATTTGTGGTTACCAAAACTCTAGTTCATTTTACCTGTTCAGTTCCTGATCATTCAGAAAGACTTGTACAGGTTTATGGATTTTTTTTTTTCCCCAAAACATACTGCAGACAACAATTCTGAGAAAGACTCTTCATGAAAAATATTATAAAATACCTATTTTTTGAAAATCAGTCATACTGAAATGCAGACTTTCGCAACAAGCTTTTATCTCTATTCATTTGAAACCTTCAAAGGGAGGTATCAAACAGTCTTGAGTGTATTTTTTTATAATTTACATTAGTTACTTTGCAGTTCCATATTTCATTATTCTATGCAGCTTGTATCAGGTGTTCTGAGATTCTTTCTCTTTGTATTATAGAGTGTCTTGATCACAGTTCATCTACAGTAGAGGAACACTTAACTTTTCTTCACAGGACTGCAGCTGAGATCCATATCTCCCAGGACACCAAGGAGACAAGGTAAGAGATTCCCAGGAGGATGTCAAAAAAATTTACATCCGTTAGTAGGTTCAGAAACCTGAAATATCTGGCAGCTTCTGAAGACGAGTAAAAAAGAAAAAGCAGAATAAGCCCTCCTCAAGATTCATTAATGTCCTCTTTGAATTACCCTGCAGGACTATGAAGGAATCATGGCCATGGAAGAGACAGTGCTGCTGTCTCTGGGTGTCTCTGATGCCACTCAGGCATGCTTCCATAAGCTTAGTTCAAGGTTCATATATTTAGATAAAGTGCAGTGCATTCCTATTTCTCCAAGGCAAACAATCTACCCAAGATTTAAAAACATATAGACTCTGATTTACAGTTTAATATCATGACACCTTTTAAGATGTGTAGAGACTGTGTAGAGGCAGTCAAAGGTGATGTAGACAGAGACAGCCACACATGGAAAGCCCTACAGGAGGAATTTCTGTCATCCCACAGTAGGGAAGAACAAGAAATTTCATGCTTCACTGCTTGAAATGTCCCTAGGGCCAATTAAAGTGGGGAAAGGTGTAAAAATATTAAAACAGGAAGTGTAGAACCCTGGGGTCATACAGAAATAATGATTTCTTTTCAGTTTTGCATTGTTATTTTCATCACGATCTTCCATTATCAATATTTGATCTTCACATAAATGACTCAAATGTTATAAATCGTATGATATGGCATGGGTTAGAGATTTCCACTCTGAATACAGAAGAAAAGGTGGAGAAAGATAAAGTCTGCCAAAGGATTATCAAACTACACTTACTGTTCAGAAGTGCAATGGTCCTTGCTGGTTCTACAAAGTAGTACCCCTGTGGTACATTGGTCCTCCTAGACTATTTTCATACTACTTCTGTAGAAAGGAACAAAGTACCGTGATAGTTGTGATTAAAAAAACACAAAACAACCTCAAGCCAGGAAGACTGAGTGGCACAGTTGTGACCATACCAAAGATATGTGTTAAAGCAGGAACTTCAGTGATATTAGGAAACATTTCTTTACTGAAAGAACGGTCAAGTATTGGAACATCCTGGCCAGGGAAGTGATGGAATCGCCATCCCTAGAAGTGTTTAAAAGGTGTGCTGGTGTGGCACTTGGGGACATGGTTTAGTGGTAACAGGATGTAATGGTTGGACTCCAGGATCACAGAGGTCCTTTCCAACCTTAAGGATTCTATGATTACAGTTCTGCTAATTTAAATACCTTTACTTCTGAAAAAGCAGATAGACAGGTATCTACCAAGTAAACTAGAGACACAAGGTATTAAGAGGAGCCTTCATGGCCTCAAGAGGAGGAAATCAATTACTCAAACTGTTGAAAGCAGATGCATAAGTATAGTTAAAATAGTCACATTAATTATTTACTCTTTTCAGCTTTTTATTTTATCAGCAGAATGGAGGAAAAGGGACGGAGGAAAAAAAAAAAGAAAAAGATGTGTCTGTATTAGAAGTGATCAAAAAGATCTTTTTTTCCTAAGAAAAGCTGTAACAAGGCTTCATCAATTATAAACCAAGAAAGACAGGGGCAAGAAGATTGCTTGGCAGGTTGGTTTTCTGTAGGCTGGTTTTTTTTCCTCTTCCCCCCCTTCATTCTTCCTTTACTCTCTGTGTTCTTGTGCTCCTTCCTCAACCAGAAGCAGTTCTGCCACAGCGAATGCACACCTGATGTACAGCACTGGTTTTGACAGCTACTCTCTGCAGGTTTTTTGGGCTGTGATGGGAAGAATGGAAGGGGGCTGTCTAGGCTTTGTGTGGTTATGGGGGATTGTGCTTCTGTGGCATTTTGTTTCTGTGCCTGTAGTCCTGTGTCCAGCCTGGAATCACCAAAGACACATGTGCAAAGAGACCGTCCAGTATGGAGATGTAATGACAGATATTTACATTATTCAGTCAAAGGGGAGGAAAAAACAAGTCTTTCAAGATCTGACGATAAGTTCTCTGCCTTCTACCTGCAATATGACTGCTTTCAATTCTGGTGAAGAACTAGTTTGTTCTTTCTCAGTCCGAATATCCCTTTTCTTCTCTTTTCTTCCCTTTTCCCCTTTATTTCTTTTCTTTTCCTTTCAGGTTCTCAATTTTTCTTTTTTATCTTCTACCTCATTGTTCCTCTTCTCTGTGGACCCCTCTGCTGAGATCAGATTTCTTTTGTTTTTGTCAGTGTCATTTTCACTCTCTAAAACTCATTATTTCTTTTGATGACCAGCATTCATACTTGTAATAATTCAGATACAAAGAAAGGCAGTATGAAAAGAGAATAACTAATAACTTCCCCTGTTAATGTTTCAGTCTGCAACTGGAGCTAACATCCTCAGGAGGACATAGTAACAAGTCTTGGAGAAACTTGTGAGGGACCTGCCATGGAAATTAGCAGGAGAGACCCTAGTCACAAAGAAGGAAAAGCAAATTTTTCCCTGGGCTGATGACAGCCCCTTAACTCATTTGTGTGGGTTTGTTTTTTTTTTTCTCAGAAGCATGACAGAAAAAGCCTACAGATGGGAAAAGGGGATGCAAGGATTGATGTTCAAATATCATGAAAATGGACCGGATCCTCATCTGGCATAAATCAATGCAGGCCCACAGGAATCAATGCAGTGATGCCAATTTACACCAGATGAAGACCTGGCTCAATAAATCTACTGTGCTCTGGATAGAGGGGTGAGTGGGGAGGGGGAATGCTCTTTGAATTAGTGTCTGGTCAAACAGTAGTAAAATAGAAACATATCTCCTGCTTGTTGCAGAGGACTAGATGCGGGGAATGTTTCCTTTGAAGTGAAAGCATAACCCTAGAGATTCCTTGCGCACCTTGCTCCTACTCCTGTGAGGGACATGATGCCCAAAATTGCAACTCCAGTGCTTGTCCAAAAGTTCAAAGGAGACGAAGGCACTGATTCCACATTATATTAACAAATAACTGTTTAAGTTTACAAGAAAGAACACTCATATAAGGATTTTGCCCTAAAAACTCCATCCAGTGTGTCCTGAGCTGGTGCTCAGTGTGTGGTATCTCTTATTCCAGCCTTACAGCTCTTATCCTACAGCTTCCCAGTATTTGAGCATTTATGATGATTAAATGAAATACTGTATCTCTTTCTTCACCTTCGGTGTCTCCTTTGTGTTTAAAATAATGGTCTGGGGCTTGCTTCTGATTTTAAACTATGTGATGTGAAGAGTGTGACAACTCCAAGGTGTTGCTGAAAGACAAATTAATGAGAGCATGAGAGACTTTCCACTTTCTTTCCACCTGTGCTTTCCTAATATTTACTCTTTTTTTTCTTCTTTTTTTTTTTTTTTTTTTAGGAATAAAAGTCTCCATTAAAAATATTACAGGGAAAACCCAAACAACTCAAGTTGAAGGTTGGATGAACAGGAACTTCTGCTTGGTTCTCGGTGTTCTAGATTGACCTTTGCTCTTTGAGAGCAAAATGGCATAAAACTATGAGCAACTTTCAGATATTGCCATTGACACTATGCAATATTTGAACTCTCTTTCATAATTTGATGGAAAGTTTGTGTGTGTGTGTGCTCTTTTTTCTTTTTCCCTTTCTTATTTTTTTCCTCTTAGTTTCTAATGTACTTTGAATTTCACTATAGGAGAAGAAATACATCACACATCAGCCAAAACTAACTACCAGCTGGTTGGCAGAAAGTAACACAGAGGCAGTTACTTTCCCAGTGACAAAAGCGAGCAATTTCTCACTTAGCATAACAAAGAAGGAAAAAGAAGCTATTGGATCTAAGGACAGAAGAATGAAAAGCAATATACATAAAATGGCAAAATTACATTCAGATTCCAAATGAAAAGTTTCTGTTTCTGTTCATCTCTGGAAAACTCACGGGGAGAATAAAACAGGCAATGCTTCCATTTGTTTTGTTGATAAAACTTGAAAAATTAGCAAGATCCAAGACTGAACAGTTCCAAACCATCAAAGCAGGGAAATTCTATCACAATCAGACAAGTGCAGCAAACAAACATGAACAAGCATATTTAGCAGGTCATGAGGATTTTTATCAATTTGATTAAGAAAACAACAAAGAAAAGTAAGGAATTTACCTTAATGGCCAAGAAGGTCCTCTCCAATTTTATGCCTCTAACAAAGAAAAATCTGTTTTTTTTAAAGCAGTTTGGGTTAAATTTTTCAGTGTTTGTTCCTAATTGGAAAACTCAGAAAGGCCTACTATAGATGAGAATTTTACTGTGTAAATGTTGAAGCTTAGTTTTCGTTCAGAGACATCTCAGGGATGAGAGCCCAGCCTGTCCACACAGTCTCTCTGCAAAATACTGAACCACACTATAGACACAGCCCATATATCTCTCCTCTGCAAAGACACGAAGATCATAATTTCTCTCACTGGAAAAGATTCACAAGGAAAGGCAGGGAAAGCAACAGAATGGATCTGGATCTTTCTTAGCTCCAAAGAGAATAGGAAAATAAGATGTTAATTTTTCCCTGTTCATTGATTTGAACATATGCACAAGCTCCACTTCTGAACGCAGAAGGACTTGAGTCACAAAAAAACCCCTTTGATAGTTCTTCTCTTTAGCCACGACATGGTTGCATTCTTTCTCCCTCTCTTCTGCCTTTGTGACCTTTTTTTTTTTCCTTAGCAATTTATCCAGGCCTTTTCTAGCTGTCTGGCCCTTTCCTATTACTGCTATTTCTGCTTCTGCCCCTTCAACCTTTTATTCCCACCCTTTCTCTGCACAGCTGCAGACAAATTCAATCTCACTCCTTCCCCACCACTGCTGTATTCTGATTCAGACCACTGTGAACTTTTCCACCCACATAGTCCAGATCTCTGATTTATTTTGTGTGTGACCTGTTGTGGTTCCCATTGTTTCAGCTGCTTCTAAGCAAAAGGACATTTAATTGTTCCCTCATTAGCTCCAAGAGGAGGTGGCTGCTAGTCACACCCACTTCCTTGAGGTTCCCTGCCCCCCAGTGAAGCTATTTGGTTATTTTCTTCAAATTAAAAACGCAAGAGAAGAAGAGGCTAATATTTGGAAAGATATAACTCCACAGAAGAGATGAAATATGAAGAATTTAAAAAAAAAAAAAAAGGAGAAACAAACGAGAGAAGGGGACTACAGAATAGGAACAAAAATGTAAAGATAAATGCAGATTTTAAGTTACAAAAATGTTCTAAAAGGTCCCCAAGGAGAGATGTAGGACTTTATTCAGAAAAAGGCAGTTTTATCAGGGGTTACAATATATAAATATTGAAAAGCTCCCTAACAGGTTAGCCACACTGCTATATGTCAGAGCTTTCTTTTCAAGATCCAACTTGCAGCAAATTGACTGTGAAAGGAAGGCGGAAAAAAAGAAGAAAGAGAAAGAAAGGAAGGAGAACTGCTTGACAGAAGGCCTTCAAACCCCTTTTTTTTCCCTCCTCATTCAGCCATACTGCATATAAATGCACTTAAACATCTCTGAAATTCCTTGCTCATACAACCCCTTACAACTTCTGTCTTGGACTGTGATTTTCTCAGAAACTTGCCTCTTTTACTTCTGCAGAAGAGTAAAAAAAAATATTCTCCCTGCCAATAACACCTCTGTGAAATGTCCTCAAAGGACAGCATTTCTTGCACCTATGCTTTTCCTCCACAAGCTGCCATCTGCTGTAATGCATCTCTATTTTAAGCTTTACAGTCACATGACCTAAATCCACATAAGTGTTGATTGTACATGATTGCCTTTATTGATTCTTCCTGAGACACAACTTACCTGTACCCAGCTTCACATATAGTTTTAGTCTGGACTTTTCTTTCACTCTTTCTCCAATACTTCCTTTTCCCACCCTTCCATTTTTTTTATGATTGTTCTTTTTACTGTGGCAGTGCCTGGAAATTTCAGGCAGTTAGAAAAGGTCCTGTTAGACACCAGGTGCAACAAGTGCTTCTGCAGGAGACTGAGGAATACCTCTATCTTTCTCTGAAGTGCACCTTACATTGTAATAACAGCCAGTAAATCCAACAGGTATAAGCGTCCTGAGTAATCTAAAATTAGAAGGGAAAATAGAAATTATTCTAGTGAGGAAAAGAGAATATATTTAAGGGTAGTTTGAAACAAGTATTGCTGTGCCTCTTGGTGGGATTAAACAAGACTCATAGCCCCTTTTTCTTCAGAGCATTAGGCTGGAGTAGCAAGTAGATACTGATGCTGTTTCTAACTCTCTTATACCAGACGAAATCCAGGATAACAGGTCTTTTGGCTATCTCTCATGGTACTTAATTGAGACATTTAGACGGATGGTTTGGGGCTTTTCTCCAGTTACTTTTTCTGATCAGTGGAATTTGCCAACAACTCAGTTATTTCTTTAATTTGCTTTTGTCCTTCCATTTCTCTAACAAATTCAGGGGTGATACTGCTTTCAGCAGTATATATTTTGGGTACTCCTAGGCAGGTCTGAATTGCAATATATAATCTCATGTTCAGTTTCCTTCAAATTATCTTAAAATTGAAAACTGACTAGTGTTTTCTCCACTGTTTACAATTTACATCCTTTTTTTTACATGCAGGGACTGAACATGTATCCCACATGCCAGAGTAGTCCTGATCAAATCAGTATGTAGCTCATATGCTTAGAATTAGGCACCTGGCTACACTGTCTGCCTGGTAAGCAGCTGAGAGAGTGAAATGTCTTGTGAACACCCTGAGAAGAAATCTTCAGATTTATCTCCAAAAACAGTTGCTGATGCTTAAATGACATAATTTCCCTGTATTCAGTCAAGAGGAACTGTAACTCCTCTTGAGTAGGATTTGACTTTAGAAAGTAAATAGGCATTTGAGAGGAAAGATCCAGAATTTTCTCTGCTTTTATTTGATACTATTTTGTTCCTTTCCTTTTTTTTTTTTTTTCTTTCTTTTTCTTCAAAAAGTGGACTTGAGCTCAGATCATTTGCAAGACTTTTGGATACAGATCAGCAACTATACACAGGGAGTATGAATCTTGAATCTTCCATTTCACACTCGGCCTGAACAGGGTAATAGCTTGAGGTGCTGTCAGGACCTTCATCTGTAAGAAATGATGAGAGTAGCAAACTTTCCGTGATTACACAGCTGGGAAACAGGCCATAGGATCTTTGGATGACTGAACCAGGGAGAACTAAAAAAGCATTTGATTTTTACTGGTTTTTACATGTGTGCACACTGGAGCTGATAAATTAAAGGAAGAAGGACTCTATACGCCTTCTCTGGACAGGAGAGAGATACAAAGATAAAGTAAAGGGTGAAAATTCAACTGATTAGGTGTGTGACATTGCTCTATGCTGCTTAGTAGTCTTGTTTGAGGATGAGGTAATCAGTAAGGCCAGTTATGGTTGTGTGTGGAGAGGAAGAAGGAAAGAAAAGGGAGTGTTGAGGACATGTGGCTCCCAGGTTTATCAGAGAGATTATGTCTTGGAGGGGTGGCCAGGAGCTGGGAGAAACCATGTTTCAGATTCCCAGTCTGTCTGGGAATCCCCTAAAAATCATACAAGTCTGTATGTTTTGTCTTTTATATCAAAGTATTTGATAAAAACTTTTGCTCACTGTTTCCCTATGGATTACATTTAAAGAAAATAAAATAGATCTTTTTGAGTTTAATGCAGAAGGCAGTAATGGACAGAGCTCAAACTGATTCTGTCCATAAAGATGCTTTTCCCCCAGATTTTTTCAGCCAACACTACTGAGATTCAGTTCAACATCTCTTCTGCAGTAACTAGAAATAGGATTTTTATTTTATCTTTAAAGTGGGAGAGGTATTAATATTTAAGCAAGTTGGTTTCAAGAGGAGCCTCTGAATCACATGTCCTTGGCTCATCATTACACATGAAGAATGGGCTTGCAGAAAGCAGTCTCGGATACCAGGCCCAGCAGAGCACTTGTGAGCTAATTCATTATGGGTGGTTTTTCCTTTTTTCTTTTTTTTTTCCTTTTTTTTTTTTTTTTTTTTTGTTATAATTTAGAAGAATGCAATTAAAACTGAACTTGATAATTAATTCTGAACCGGTGAGAACCAGTTCCAGAGATTATGACTATAATGCTATGTAGCCATTGATATAAATATTCATGAGCTTTCATTGTTTTATGCTTTTTTATGAAGCACACAGCTTATCTGAAGAAGTAAAATTAAAGTACTATTATTTAACATTACAGTGTAAATAAGAGTCAATAGAGGGAGGCAAAAATATATTCACAGTACAATGTAACATACATATTCTATAAATATGTTTATGGGTATTTATGCATTTAAATGTGTGTGCTATATGCTGTATTGTATAGTCCTCTAAATTATGTGCAGACTTTGGGGGTCAAGACTAGATGCTCTTTAAGGTCCCTTCTAACCCAAACCATTCTATGATTCTATGATTGTATAGTTGGATTATTACATATGCTTTTACAAGCATATGCAGTCACAACATATGAATCTGTTGCACTCAAAAGCATATATGCACATATTTCCAGAATCTCCATTATCCATAAATACGATAGAGAGTTAAAAGAGACTAAACAAGTTTGAATCTCAATCTGGGCACTACCTGGTGACTGAAATTCATAACAATTGACTGATTCTAGCACCAGAAATCAGCCAATATCTAAAACTAATCATATGCAACTGATGACACAGTAAGAAAATGGTCTTATTCCATTCTCAGCTCAAGGTGCTTGTCATAGCTGCCTGCAGAGCAATATCCCTTTTAAACACAGATCCTTTAAAAACCCCAGAAAAACAGAAATATGCTGACAGAGCACCTAAAGGAAACAATACAACTAGAGGAAAGCTCAGTACCTGGCTGGATTGAAAGAGACAAGGATGTAACAGAAGCAAAAAAGAAAAATAATATGCAAAGAATTTCAACATTCCGTATACTGTTTAAGTTTTTTTTTTCCTTTTTTAATTAAACTAGAGATACAGTGGCTTAAACAGAAGTGTTCCATGTAATGTTGGACACCTGGGGAAGCTGGCTGTAGCTCAGGCCCTCCAGTCAGCGAACATGATATTTAAATTGGAACAAGATTTAAATCTCCTGCACTGGCATGTTCAGTTCATTTATTGTGAGGCACTGAAAAGTCAAATTCAGTATTATGTGATTAAGCTACATCTGTCTCAGCACAAGCAGTAACCATATTTCTTTAAGTTCAGCAGGTGTTTTGCAAAGAATCTAAAGGATTTTGCACAAAATTAGTGCCTATAATAAAGCGCCAGTGATGAAGAGACAGCTCTTTATATCACTGATATATTATAGTTTTGTTCTAATAAATGTCATTGCCAAATATTTCAAAGCCTAAAACAGGTTTGCTGACTGAACTGTTTTGCAAGCATATTTGCTATGCCTTATTGCAAAGATGTTCTTTTATAGACATACAGTTTAGAAATTTTATTTGACACTGCTGACTACTAAATTAGCAGCTTTTCAACTTTGCCAGACTCGTGCAACACAATTGAGATAAAAGGTAAAACACGTAACTTCTGCATTAATTCCTGTTGACAGTGTCATAAGAATCCTCAGGATGTGTTAATTGAGCCTGGGGTATGTGAAAAAAAATATAAAACCCTGCTCCCACCTTTAGATCTTCTGTCTACCCTTCCTCTCACTCTCACTTTGTCTTTCAGTCAGAACGAAGTTGTTGTTACGATATTGTTACGATGCATGAACACAGCCGGGGCATAGTATAGTTTGCACTGAGACATGGGTTCCCACAAAGAAAACAAGTATTTGGAATACTCTGCTTCCTGTGAGGGCGTTTGAGAGAAAAGAAATTAACTCCAGCTTTCTGGTTCTCATTTCTTGCATTTACTAATGGGGAGTTACTTCAGGCTATGGTTTTAAGCGTGAACGACTTCCTAACCCATGAGGGTCAAGGAGAAAATCCTATTGAATTTCCAGACAAACAAAGCATCCAGAGAAGTCTGAAAAAGTTTTGAGGCACAGAATTCAGAAGTGATTTGTCTTTATTTAAAGTCAGGTGTGTAATACGAGTAAAGATTTTTTCATTATTGATATTTATATAGAAATCAAAAATCTCTTAAAGCACAATTTCCAATGAGCTTTTTTGATCCTTTCAGTAAAAGAAAGGAACTAGTAAGCAAAAGGAAGAAAATTTTCTTAATTTTATAAAAGTAGGGAAGAAACTTTTATAAAAGTTGGGAAGAACAAATAAATGATGTTTTCTCTGGGATTTTTTTCTGGTTGTTTTTTTTCTCCTTGGAATCCTGAAGCTTAATCTTATGACAGTTTTTTTCAGTCATTTGTCATAGTTTTCCAGCAACATCCAAAAGTCCAAAGAATATTGGAACTGGATGATAATGAGTATAAAACTACAATAAAAAAACATTAAGTTGGAAGTTCTGATTTTATCATGTGCCTGCCCAGGAAAGACCTGAGGAGATCACTTAGATTATTGAAAATCCATCTTGAAAATTAATAACTTGGGTTTTTTTTGTTTTGGGTTTTTATGAGGCAAATGGATGCAGGGAGTTTCTTTGACTCTTATTTGTTTCCTAAAAAGTGCCAAGAATAGGCAAATCAAGCCCAGCACACTCAAGAAGATGGTCATGTTCGTTCTATAGCTTTTAATTTCATTTGACATACAAACACAATTTAGCAAGTTGTCTAATCTTTCATCTGAGCTGTAAGGAAACAGCAAAATATTTGTCATATCTGGGAGAGAAATGCAGTTTGCAAACAAACAAAAAAAAAAACAAAATAAAATGGAAACTGAATCTCAAAACTGTAGTTTTGGGATAAAATACGCTTCAAAGATTTTCTTGAGTCTTGTTTAGTTAGTTGTTAATTTACTGTCTGAGCAATTGCATACAAAGACCCAGGTTTTGTATGACATAACATAAAATATCTGCAATATATAGAATCATTTTAGCTTCTTCCCACTATAACTGGAGAGACATAAATGCTTCCCAGTTGCTGGGTGAACCAGTCCACCCTTGAGAGGCATTTATTTCTTTTCATTGATTATGGAGGGAGCCTACTGTGGCTGGACTTCTAACTTCAGCATCTGTTAGGTTCCCATAGCTAGCTAGGATGAATCCAAGCCAAAATCAATAGCAATAGCACTATCTATGTCAGACTTCTTGGAAGAAAAAAGTCCCAGTCTCTCCCTCTCTCCTCTGACAGCAACACCAACTGAGAGCCTTCCTTCAGTGTGCACTTTCTCTGGGGCACTCCAGCTGTTCTGTGTGGAGAATGCTGGAAACAAGGAGAAAATACAGAGTGTAGCCCCCAAAATAACCTCTACAACACGCTCCTGGAATGCAGCTCCCTCTGCAAAGACCCTTTCTGGGTCTGACAGACCAGCTCTGCAATGAATGGGGACTGATGGACAAGACTAAGAAAATCTTGTGTACACTTTACAGTGTTGCTGTGAATGAGTGACTGGAATTTAATTTCAAATTAATCTACCTACTGTGACCCCAAACCACTGCTCAAGAAGTTTCTTGAATACACACTTGGCTCCCAGGGTTTTGTTAAAACCCGTAAAAATGAACATCAGGAGGTCTTGTATGTGTTGTTGTTTTTCTTTTAAGAACAGCAATAAGCAAGGTTAAGTAGGATGTCAAATGAAGCTGGTTTTGAGATCTGTTCTCAGAAATCTCTATCTTTACAAAATAATCACATTTTCAAATATGCTTTTGAAAATGATTAAATTTTCACCCAGAGCATACACTTATGGAAAGGCAAAATAGTGTAAACATTAAAAAAAAAAAAAAAAAAGAAGGCTATTAAGCATTTTGTCTATTATGAGGTAGGTCTTTTCTGTTTTAGCTTTGCAATAATATTTTCAGTGAACCACACTTTATAATTGGAAAAAAAAAGGAAAAGCACAATGAAACAAAAAATTAAGGATGTTTCCATCCTTTCTACCTACTGATTTTTTTTTTTTAATAGAAAGTCAGAATAGTTATTGAGTTTCCTGTAGGAAAATATTCCCCATTTGTAGTTAGTACTCTAGTAAGAAACTGGTGAAATATGAAAAATGAAGCTATAAAAAATAGAAAATGTATTAGAATTAATGTTTGTGCCAATGATGTGAAAAAAAGAATATATGAATCTCATGATTTCCACATCTGCTCATAATGCAATGTGTCAGGGAAGCATCAGATAGGTAGATGATTTTCTCTTTGTAAGGCAAAAGTTTGCAGTTTAGCTGAATCTTTCACCCTGTTTTCAGTAACATACTTCAGGAAATATGTCCACCATCTGTAGAGATTTTGGAAGAAGAAATTATTGGAGAGCTTAGAAATATGTCTTTGGGGTGCGATAACACTGTCAAGTCCTACAAAAGTTGGAAATAATCCCTTCTTCCTTTATGACAGACAGAACAAGAAGTTGCTCATTTAAATCTCAGCTATGAGATAAGAAACTTTTCCAATGGTGAGGCTAGTTAGGGGCCAGAATACAAAATCATAAGGAAATGGTGGGGTTTCCAACTGAAAAACTCTCTGAATGGTTTAGAAAAGTGTTAAAACAATGGAGATGGTGTTAGATTTTGTAAATACCTGAATGCTAGAGTCAACCTGTCTGACCTCTGAATATCTCTTTGAGCCATAATCTTCTGTGATCCTATGAAGAACCATTTGGGGATACAGGAATAAAGGTGAGCATTAAAAATCAGAATTCCATTTCCAGATTTTCCTGAACTTTGTATGTCCTTCAGTTATCTTTCAACTCTTCATTCCTCAGCTTCATAAAATAATACAATTTCCCTGTTTTTCAGGCCAAAAGAGTGCTGATGAAATAGCATCTGAGAAAGTTTTCCAGTACGGTGGTGATTGAAGATATAGAACAGTGAGGAGACATAAAATAGAGACAATTATTATAACTACCTATCCTGCCTGAAAATAGGCTGAATTTACATATTCATAAATACAACTATCTGTGCAAAGGAATATTATCAACACTGATTTACCAACAAAAAATTATAGGTCCTTTAAAAAGGGAAAAAAACCCAACAACTTGGAAATGGGATTTTGAAAATACATTTAAATATTTGAGGTATGTTAATTTAAATTAACTCTTTATTTACTTCTATGAAACAAATATAATCATTGAAGCCCAGAATGGTTTGGTGTCGTGGTTTTGCTCACCAGCTAGCCCCTGAGGCTGAGGATGGTTTTATCCAGGTGGATTTCCGGAGAAAAAGGCCAATCAAAACTCTTAGTGCCGCCTTTGCTAATTAAGAAAATGGGAGAGAAGGTTGTGGCGCAGTTGAAATTAGTAGCAGTTGAAATTTGGTAGCTAGGTAGGAGCAACAGCAGGCCCCAGGTGGGGGCCAGGCCTCCCTCTTCCCCCGGCTCTGGACCAGGGGCAGATGTGGCACTGAAGCCCCCTTCTCTCATGTAAGAGGGTAAAGGAAAAAAAAACTTTAGAGGACTGACTGCTTGGACAAAAACCACTACAGAAGAATTCCGGCAGGGAGATAATGAAGTGTTCAAGGCCAAAGCTGCAACAGGGGAGAGAAGTTTGAAGGGGGGGGTTGCTTCTCCACCCTCTCTTGTTCTCTCTCTCTCTCTCTCCCTTCAGCAGGGAAAAGACTGAAAAATAGATCCCTGCTACCTGTAGAAGTTTTGTTGGGATGAGGAGACCCCCATGCTGCTCATGGAAGAGCCTACGCTGGAGTAAGTTGATGCATGAGGAAGCCGAGACTTTATGAGAGACCTGAGATAAGGTAGAGCCCTGTTGAAGATTTATGACCCTGAGGGGAACGAGGCTTACGCCGGAGCAAGAACAGCTCTGGTAAGATTGGGATCACCGTGCTGCTGGTGCTGGAAATTTGTGACCCTGAGAGAGACGAGACCTACACTGGAGCAAGAAAGGCTTGGGTAGGGATGTTGGGATCCATGTGTGGGATCCATGCTAGACTGATGTCGGAGAGGTCTATCAAGGACTGTTCTCCCATGGGGAGGGACCTCCATAGGGAAACAGGGGTGGACTCATAAACCATTATCCCCTGTGACTCTGTGGTGAAGATCCACGGTAGGCAAGTGTCCCCTTGCAAACTCATGGAAGAGAAAACCTTCAGGGCCTGGGTAACCCCCAGCCTCCGGTCTTAGCCCAGCAGGGGGGTAGGCCCAGCCCCGGAGGCCAACACAGAGCAAGAGAGAAAGAGTTCCAGCTACGATGAAAAGGAGTTGTCGTCCTGAGAAAACAGAAGAGCTTTAGAGTGCTGCAGGGTTATTGAAAAGACCTGGAGCTTCGAGAATGGAGAAAGAGACTGCTTCTCCTCCTTGGACTAATATAAAAGGGGGAGAAGTATTTCCATAAATACATAGTACTTTTACTTGAGCAAAATTGTTGTAGATGTAGTTCTTTAGTTTTATTTTGCTACTAATAAATGTTCATATTATTTCCTCAAATCAGGTCTCTTTTGTCTGCATAAACCTTCTCTCAAAATAATTGCATGTGGGGTGTGAGAGCAAATTGACTCATAGTAAAACCACAGTATTTGGATTGGAAAGGACCTTAAAAATCATCTCATTCCAAACCTCCTGCCATGGTCAGGAAAACCTTCCACTTAAAAGTCCCATCCAACCTAGCCTTGAACACTTCCAGGAAGAGGGAATCCAAAACTTCCTTGTGCAACCTATGCCAGTGCCTCACCACCCTCACTAAGCTCAATGGACTAGATAAATAGAATACACACTGATGTCAGTGTTTAAAATTCATTTATTTCAAATGCCAAATAACTGTAAATGTACTATTTTTTTTCTCTCTTTGACCAAGAAGTCTAAATATCCAAGATTTTTCCTTTAACTTTGTTTCTGAGAGTTGGAGGTTCAGTTTAAACTGCTTCTAGGCAATGTTATCAGTGTTTTACTCCTGTGAATCGTGTGTTTACATCCCTTTCATTTTCTCCAAGAGCTATATTTCACTAAAAGGAACTTGTCATTGACTTTCAGTGCTTGCATGTATCCTGCCTTGAGCCTTAGTGATTAATAATAACAAAAGGTTGAAGGTAGATTATGAAGAATATGAAGTTGTTTGGAAAAAAAGTGAATTTAAGATGCTGTTTTAGTACATCAGGTGGGTTTTTTGGTTGGTTTTGTGGCGTTTTTTGTGGGTAATATTTTTTATTTGCTTTGGAGTTTCTTTTGCTGTTGTTTTGGTTTTAGTTTTGTGGGGTTTTTAGTTTGGTTTGGTTTGGGTTTTTTCCTGGTTGTTTGGTTTCTGGTTTTTTTTAGGATTTTTTTTTTTTTTTTTGAGATATGAATTCTCTGTTATTGAGATATGAATTCTCTGTTATTTATGGAATCCTGGCTACATAAAGGGCATATGAAATTTTAATGAATCAGACTTTCAAAAACAGAAAAAAAAACCCCAAACTAATGGAAACCGGACTCTTTCCATGTTATCACAGATACAGGCATATTCATTATTTAGCAGCAAATAGTGCAACCCAGACATTTAGTCACCACATTAGGATGGAGATGAAGTGGTTACTCCACTACCAAAGTGCAACTAGTGGTTTATTATAAATTTAATTCCAATCACTCCTTCCACCCCTTCTCCCCAAACACATATAGAAAGTGACTTGCAGATAGCTACCTTTTACTTTAAAACTATGTTACAAGTTTTGGTGCTGGGGAAGTTTTATTTATTTTTCCAACATTGAATTTCATCAAAGAAGTTCACTTGGAGATGTAATGGAGGACTCTTGAGCCATTTTCCCCTTTAGGAATGATGACTTCTCATGCTTATGGAGAAAATGCCATGGATCAAAAACGACTCAATCCTATGTCAGCAAATGGATTACATTTAGGTGTCTACAAGAGAAAAAAACAGTGACATGAACTCTTTTCAAGAAAAGGGGTTGAATTTGTCTGCATTTCCCATGGACGAACCAATCTTTAGAAAATTCTGAAACTGCTGTCTACTAACAAGCCTTCAAAACTCTGGGACAAAAGGATTTGTTCTGAGAGAGATTATATCTTCCTATTTGTTAATCTTGAAAAGCTATTATTCTTTAATAATTTCTTTCTCTTTTGAAACCATGTAATATTTTAAACTTCATAAATTCCTCACATGCATATTATGTAAAGAAAAATCCTTTTTTTTTGACATTAAATAAAATGAAAAATTTAATTTAAGGTGTGACAAATTGGAAAAAAAAACTACAAGGAATTATTTTCTTTTTACCTTCTCAATGCCACCCATGGTTATGATCAGTCTGTCTTGCATGTACTGACATTGCAGCAGCAACTTACTTGATCTGGCCAACATATGCAAGCTCGGCTGCCTATAATAATAGAGCTTAATTTACAGTTTATCATTCAGGCTATAAAAAAAAAAATATTTTCCTTGACATTTAAGAGATCCTTGATACTTGCCTGCCTTAGACACTGTTGTAAATGTCATCCCTAAGGATAACATTAATCCAAAAGATAACATTAATCCAACGGTCAGACAATTGAAGCCCATGAGAGAGCTAAGTTTGCAAAGTCCATTAATAGCAATCTTAAAGAGAACCAGGACATAGAAATCATATAAGGTTTCCAGACCTAAAAATGGTTAAAAACCCCCAAAGCATGATATAAAATATAAAGAAGATAAACTGTATCAAAGGGCAAATGTTTTCATTTATGAATGCACACATCCTTTTCAGAGCAATTATAGTTTTATGTTTCAATTTATGTTCAGCAACATGCTTTTATTTTGATTTACTTGTTACTGAACCCATGACTTTTTAGGTAGTGTAGCCACTTACAAACATATGTTTAAATGAGGGCAGTAGTATGATGTGCTGAGTAGGGCTTCATAAACAGAAGTTGAAACAATTTAACTAAGAACATTTGCATTGGTTTGGACAGAAGTTATCTTGACTCTGGCTGTGGTTGGTTCTGAGGCAGCATTTTATCAGAAACTAAATAGGCAGGTAGAAACACACATACATTCACAGAGGGTCAGAGGTATGGATATGTGCGTATGTGTACCATGATCATTAAACTGAGACTCTTCCTGCTGATAAACAAAGACAACTTGAATGAGAGATTGTATCCAGAGCCTCTTGTTTGCTTAATGGTGCTACATTATCTTTAAGTGCTCTTTAATAAGTAATTTGAATCCCTTCCTTATTCGTTCCCTTCCTCCTTTTTCTAACGCGGTATAAAGATGCATTTTTTTTCAGATTTAGCTTTTAGCTTTAAGTTGCTGTTTTCTTTTTTGATCTTCTTTTCAAGCTCTGCAGGCTACCTATTGTCTCCTACCACATTATGTACTGCACCTAGCACCATGGAGTTGTGGTATTATCAGAGGATTCTAGACATTACTGAAACACAAATTATTATAATTACAGTATTGCAGCTGCTCAGCTGGTATTTTAGTTTGGAGCCAGAAAGGTTCCCTTCTCCTTTCTTCACATCCTATTTCAATCTGTATAGATTTGCAGATGTAAAAAAGAAAGGAAAAAAAAAAAACCAGTAAAAAGCCCTTGTATTCATTTTCTGGAAGGGACAATACTTTCATAAATTCCCCTTGAAGCAGAACTTGATTTCATAATAAGTTTTTCTTTTTCATTTTCTGGCTGTGCTCCTTGGAAGGGGCTGCACATTTTTCATGGAGTGGGAGGAGAGGTTGCAGGGGAGACGTAGAGAGGAAGACAGAGAAAGGGGGGTGGACAGCTTTGTAAACTAAAAATGAAATCCTTTAATTCTTTAAAAAAATATATTCCATGCCCTCAAGCACCCGTTGAAGATCAGACATTTGTAGCATTGAGTACCAAACCAGGCAACTTCTTTTGCAACACATACCATTTGGGAGTCTCCAGCGATGTCAGTGATTTCAACATTGTTCACTTAAGGAGGCAGAATTAAATTCCTCACTTCCTGGCAGAGCAGGGAGGAGGGTGGAATTTACCTACTGTTGTTCAAGCATAGGGTGATAGCAAGTCTGCAGCTGCTTGGCTCCCTCTTAAACAAACCTCCTAACCAGCCACCATGGAGCATCTTTCGTTCTGTTCCCATGGCAACACCTCTATCCTCTGGTGCCCATGGTGTCTCTAATGCTTTCGACTAGTTGGATTCCTTGGCACCTGCCTCCAGTGCCAGGTCTTGTCAAACCTTATTAGACTTAGAATCCATTTTGGCTGCACTAGTGGGAAAAGAAAGAAGACAAATTTAGTTCACCTGAGATCTCTTTCAAATCCCAGTAAAGTCAATTTCTCAAGTTTCAAACTAGTAGCTGAACTTGCCTAGGGCAAAGATGTGCCTGTGCACACACACAAACACACAGAATCTCCTTCTGTCACATGCACTGTTTCTTCCTTCTTCTGTAGAGTACGTGTATATGATCACAGGTTTCTTGTGCTCACAGACTAATACAAACACTTTTACTTTTGCCTGAACAAGAACATCCTAAAAAGTGGTTTTTTATGCATGAGGGAACTGTCATACACAAATAACTTGCCCCCTCAGGTTTTATGCATAAGCTCACCACAGACTTCCCTGAACATATGAAACTATCTATCCCTCTCCCAGCTGACATACAGGAACTTTCTCTGCTGTACAATATTGATGTGATTGACACAAGCAGAATCACAATGCAACATACATACTTTGTTTTCACACACTGTTATGATGCACCCTGACAGGCAGGAGTAACTTTTGTTTTATTATTAAATGCCTTGGAGAGAATTAGACTGATACTAAATGATCAATGTTTACAGATATACCTATATCTCTCTTATATCTCTCTCTGCATATGTGTATATTATCTCTCTCTATATATACACACATATGTATTGTTTATTTTAGAACAATTTGATTGCAAAGGAAAACAGGTATGTGGCAATTTTGATCATAATAAAGCCACCAAAGACGATGTCTGAGGGAAACAAGGGAAAGAATCATAGAATAAATCACTGAAGTAGCTGGGTTGGAAAAGACTTCTGAGATCATCAAGTCCAACCCTTGATCCAACCATGCCATGGTTACCAGACCATGGCACTCAAGTGCCACATCCAATCTCATCTTAAAATCCTTTAGGGATGGAGAATCCACCACCTCCCTGGGCAGCCCATTCCAATGTCTCATTACTCTCCCCGTAAAAAATTTCTTCCTAATATCCAACCTAAACTTCCCCTGGCAGAGCTTAAGACCATGCCCTCTTGTCTTACTGATAGTTACCTGGGAGAATAGACCAACCTCCATCTGGCTACAGCCTCCTCTCAGGTAGTTGTAGAGAGTGATGAGGTCACCCCTGAGCCTCCTCTTCTCCAGACTAAACAACCCCAGCTCCCTCAGCCTCTCCTCATAGGACTTGTGTTCAATCCCTTCACCAACCTTGTTGCTCTTCTCTGGACCTGCTCCAGCACCTCAATACCCTTCCTGAGGAGAGAAAAAAGAATAATAGTTTTGTAGTCATCACTCAAAGCTTTCCAGAGAATTGGTTGTTGTGGTCACTTTTGTCTTGGTCCATTGGGGAGTGATGGGGCAGAGAAGCCCCTGAAACACAAAATTCAGTGGGTTTATAAACCCTGAAAAACCCTCCTGGTGCCTTTCCCTGTGTGTGTGTAAGACTGTTTTTGCACAGTCATGGTGTTTCTTCAGGGGCTGGAAGTCCTGGTTTTTGCAAAGTCATTTAGGCTTGGGGAGGGGTTGCTTTGAAGGTTCCCCTGCCAAGAGGCCTTCTCAGACAGATGGAAGTGTGCATACAGGGCCCCTTTAGGCACAGCCTGGCCCATAGGAGATAAACATCACACAACCAGGGAATGCCACTCATCTCCTTAACATAAACATCACCCAAAGAAGCATCACACGCTCAAGACTTCACCCCCAGGGCCTCACAAATCTAAGAGATTTTGGTCTATGGTCTCTTCCCCTCAGCCTTATCTTCAACCTCTTGGAAGAATCTTCTTTGGACAGTTTGTTACTCACCAGTGTTTTAAGGTGATTAAAAAAGTCCTGTTCCTATCACATATATTTCTACACTCACTGTAGGACCTGAAAAGACATATGATTGTTTAAATACAGTCACAATTTTATCAGTTTAGTGGAGAAACAAAAGGCACAGTTCTAACCAGTAGATATGCTCACTGTATGGGATGAATAATCCTATAAATGCAGCTGGGTAAGATGGTATCCCGTACTCATAACCCTCATACCTAAGCATTTACGTGTGTATAAGCTTATTAATATGCAAGAATGACCTATAGGCTGGTACCTGCACTGCATTTTTGATGGTCATGTTTTACCAATTAGGGGATATCTGTTTTAGCCTTGGTCCCCAAGCTGACTTTTTCAATCAACATAAAGTTCAGAGTTTGAATTTAAGTGTTTAACGGAGACACAGTGTTACTCTGGCCTCCATCTATGTTTAATGTTGTAGACTGATGACTTAGTTTAGCCAAGTCTGAACAAGATCTATCTGGTGACGTCTAATCAAAATAAGTCATCTAAGCTTTTTCAACAGAGAGTGAAAGGAAAAAGCTTCAGAACACAATTCTGTACAAGAAACTTTCCCTTAAATATCTCCTTTTAAAAGGAACTGGGATGATTGCATTTTGCTAAGCATGTAAGTTATAAGTCTAAAAATTAATATAGGTAAAATGGGTATGCATTTGAATGCTCTTTTAGAGGAAAGGCTGAGATTATTTTCTTCACTTTAACTTCTGATGTGCAGGATTCCCACATCAAAAAATGTGAGTTTCCTCTCTTCATACCCTCCCCTAAGGTTTAATACACTCCCCTAAGCAATAGTGCCTTAGACCTGGGTCTTCACTGTGTTTACTAAATTTTACTTTTTTACTTAGTCAAGTAGTCAGCAGTTCTGCATCTTTCTGAACAAACTGATTTTGTGGAAGACCTTATTTTTTGAAGTTGCTCATGTTGCTGTATGTTTGTAACATGTTTCAGAGTACAACTGATCTGGATAATCTCCAGCTTCTAGGAAACTAATTCAAAGCTAATCTCCTGAACATATTGGGCACCAATTTCTTCAATCACATAGTTCTAGTATGTTTTTGTAGACAACATCTCTCTTCAGAAAACTTTAACTATGTGCATATCTCTTTTGTTGGCTATGATCATAAATAGGATTCCTAGGAGCAACAAACAAGAGTACAAAAATTAAAACTAATTATTAAGTTATAGGTCATTTCATACTCTTGGCATCCACTCAGGGACGTAATAAGATGATTCAATCATGAAGACCAGTCAGTACAGATATTCTTGTGTGACCAGTCCCCAAATTTGTCATGACATCTAAAATATCTGCCCAATCCCAGTAGACTTTGCTGTGTCCAGGGCATGAAGGAAGGATATCAGATTGTCTAATGCTTAAATTTTCTCACTTGTCAGTTTTGTATAAGTTCATACTTATCACTGGACATGGTGAAAAGCTAATTAATTGACTTTATTCTGTCTGCAATAAAGGTTAAAGGAAGATTTTGATGTTTGGTGAGATGATTGTGAAAGTAACTCTGATAATCACACTGATTGCACAACATTAGTGAGAACTGTTGTCAGCAATCTTTTTGAGACCCTTCTCACTGAAAAGTGACTCAATCTCCTGCATAACCCTTTGCACGGAGACCAACTTGTTCAATAGGATGACACCAAACACAGGACAAAAACTCCATTCACAAAGCCTCCCCAAATTCCCTTGCTGTGCTGCAGAGGACAGACTTGTGTTCAGAGGCTGAAAACTGAGCCTGTGGCTTAAGAGTCTGTTTCATCCATTAACTTTGAGGACAATGCTAACAACCTCTCCTGTGAAAAGCATGCTTTTCTAAAGCATGTATTGGCCACTACATCCCTCAGAGCCCTGCTGTCACACATCAAAACTCTAAGCAGGACTTTCTGAGATACAATTTTCTTTCCTTTCAGGACTGATTAATTAAAAAATACCCCTCTATTTTCTATTTCACTCATAATTTGAGTGAAGCTCATAACATCTGTATTTCAAACTTAACTAATTAAAGGTAGTCATCAAAGAAATCCAAGAAACCTGTCACCCACAGAAGTCAGAGGATCCGCAAATACCTTTGTTTGGGCTCTGTTTATTTCTTAGACTAAACAAAGTCTTGGTTTGTTCCCTCTCTCTGGTGCATCCTAAGACAATCCACAGTTCAGCTTGTGTAGTCATATCAGTTATGTACTTTAGACATAATTGCATAAAATAGCAGTAGCACCACTCAATTCAATTTCTCCTTAAGAATTCATAACACATAAACATAAGATGAAACCAAACTCGGTGTAGGATATTGTGATTGCTTCCCACCACCAGTTTAGGATAGCTTATCAGTTTTTTAAGACTTTCCATGACGTAACTATATGTGGGATCCCCAAATTAACCCAGAGTTCTCAAAACTTTTAAATATCTAGTTTTAAGCTATCCACCTTAGGATGGCAGTGTATTGGTTGCTGAAGTAGAAGGGACCTTTCCTCAGGAAGTGTTGAAATGCATTGCCTTCAATTCATGTACAGTTTTGCTCTCTCTATTTAAAAAAATAAAACCCCAAACAAACAAATAATAATAATAAAAAAAAAAACCACCAAAAAAAAACCAACCAAAAACCCGCAACAAACAACCTTCCTATTTTCTTCCCAAATTGAGTTGTCAGTTTCAGACAGTGCAGGTTTATTCCTTGTGGTTGTGTGCAGCCATAAAAAGAGGTTTTCTTAATCATATTCTGCTTTGTAATCTCAGACTCATCTGTGCATCAAGATAACCTGAGATCACGACATTCTTATGTTAGTTGAGTTTAGAGGTGATGTCTCTTTCATCAGAAAAGTTTTAATCCCTGGAGAATAGGGGTTCCATATCTCCCTCACAAATGTCTAGGCAGAAAGATGTATAACCTTGATAACTGAAAATTCAACCTTGCAAAAATTCATCTGCTGAATAATAAGATGTAATTTGTACATGCACTTGTTAATTCCATTCAAAGCTCTGGCAGGGATGTTTTGGAAGCTTCACTGCATTTAACTAATCTAAATTGTACATTTCACATTCAAGACTTGAGCTGAAACAATAAGATATTTAACTAAAAATTAGAATCCAGAAAATTAGAAGAAAAACAAAGATTGTCTAAAGGAATTATTTTATGTTCTTACAATTTTGAGGAGAAAGGAGAGTTTCTCTTTGTTTCTAAAACCCAGCTAGTATAGGTATAAACTCACAATATTTCTTGACTTCGCCTCTCTTATTTTTGAAATTTTTAAGACCTGGAAATTAATTTTTTCTTCTCCTTTGCCCATACTTCAGCTTCTATTTTTCTTCTTGCTTATTTTGCTCTAATGCACTGTAGAAGGGATGTGGCTAGAATGACGTATAGGGCAAATTTCAGCCTCCATTTCAAGTACAGGCTTCTTGATTATCTGGGAGCAAGTGATTTCTGTTGTGACCCTGAAAACCTTTAAACTTAAGCACATGGAACAAGGGAAATAGGAGATGGAGTGATGATAGGGTGATTGGTAGTTGTTGGTTCATGCTTCTTGGTGCTCCTGTTAGGATAGGTTCAAACCTGCACTGTATTTCAAAACTGAAAATTGAGTATAACCATTCTTTAACAAAATTAGGTGTAGTTATTACCCAAATTAAAATGGAAAGAAACTTATAGCATCAAATGGATACAACAGGATTACATCTGGACCCAATCTGATGAAGCTCTATGACTCTGTCCTATGTCAAGCCACTTGAGAGACCCACTGACTTGTATCTCAGCAATTTCTGCTCTGTTTCACCTTGTCTGTATATTCGTGCTCACCTACAAAATTTATATCAAAGGGGTTCTTAGTTGATCAGACCCTCTAAGATCAAATGTTACAACACTTGAAAAGTTCTCATTCCTTGAACTGAGGTCACATTGCTAGATTTTCTGGTCCTTTCTACTCTCAGATGTGGGCTGGAGCAGTACTTTGATGGAAATAGTAAAAGACCAAGGTGGTATTGGAGATGGGTATTTCAGACTTTAGCTGGAAACCCTTCATTCCATAGCCTCAATCCCATAAAGTATTTCAGACCTCTGAGATGCACAAGGAACACATAACTTTTCGTATTAATTTACCTCTAGATAGTAAACAAAACATAGGACAAAAAGGAGAATTATATGGACACACTTGTAAAATCCCTATGAAAGCACATAATCACTCAGGACAAGACTTTCAAGTTTTTTCTGTAACTCTTCTTCTGCAGAATTGAGGAGTGTGTGCCTAGGTCCTGTCAGTAGCATGATAATTGAGGAATAATCCTTTAGGGATGTTTCAGCTGATGGAGCTGCAAGGGAACTTTCTTAAGAAGGGGATGTTTCCGTGACAAATAGAGAGCGCCTATATGACCAACTTAGACTCAACATTTAGCATTTAGAGAATTAAGTAGATGAGATGAAACAAGCCATGTAGAAGAGATGAAGCACCTAATTGACTAGCTTTGTTCACCCTACAGAAAGTATATACCACCTTGCTTATTAATTCAATTGTTATTAATTTTCTTTTCCAAATACAATTGGTAATTTGCATTGTTAAAGAATAGTGTTACGTAGTTGGAATTAAGGGGAGTTTGTCACCGGCATTTGAAAACTTACTATATTACTGCCCAAATCCAGTTATCTTTTCATCATAAATTGAGGGCGTGTTTACCTACCCCTTGGATTGTTAGGAACCCTTATTAAAAGAGACTATATTAAGATTTTTTAATGAAGCGTGCTTCTCCATAGAATATTATTATATTATCATTATATATAATGTCACAATTAGCTTTATTAAAATTTTAATTTTAACATTTACACTGCAGAAACAACTAAGTTGAATAACAGCAATATTCATTGCCAAATTAATAACAATGATCATTCTATATCATAGTAACAAAGCTGTGAATAACCACTGACAGTAGTAATTAAAATAATCGTACTGGACTTAAACTGAGAGTTGAACCAAGGTGGTACTGAACAAACTATCTCTTCTCCAATCCTGGATGATTTGGATTCTAAACATTCTTAAGTGTTCATGTTCCCCAGGGGAAATACTTGGCGAAAGAAGACAAACCAGGGAACCTTGACAAGAAGTTTTTGAGTAAAAGTTGGCAATGTTAGGGATGTTTTCTCAGTTCTTTGCTAGCCATGATCACAATTTGCTACCCAAATATCCAGGGTCTAGGTCACACATTGAAAGAAACAGATCACTAAGATTTGAGAACACTTTGGTAAGCATCAGGATGGATGTCATTGTACAGACAAAATGTATCATTACTATTATTATTGCTGCACATAATAAATAATGTTTGTCTGGAATGTTTTCTGGGAGAGACTGACAGTGGCACAATCACGGGTGTTCTCTGTAATGGGAAAAACAATTAGTTTTCAGTCATTTGCCTTTCTGGGAGTGCAACATGCTAAATTATATCCTTTGTTCCCTGGTGAAGAGACTGTAAGAATATTTCTATTGCAAGACTTTCAGACAATAAGGGTGGATCTGCTCCCCTTGCTGGCTGTCTGCGTCACTGTGTTTGGAACCTATAATCATACTGCAAGCATCTAGGTTTGAAAGCAGCCTCTGATGATTTTCCAAAGCCCCTGCTGATGTTCTGGGGAGTCAGACATGTGAAAATTGGTGAGGAGCCTCAGGGAATATTGGTGACAATATGACCTGGATGTCTTTCTAAAAGTCTGCCTCTAGTGTTTCCAGGAATAAGGCCTCATGCAAGAATTACTTGGTGAAATTTGGTGGCTTATGTTATGAAGGTCAGATTGTGTGCTTATTGTGGTCTTTCCCGAGCCTTACCAGAATATCTTTCTAACTCTATATTTGTGCTCCCTGGTAGATAGAAATTCCAGAAGGATGTTTTGAGATGGAAAATATAAACACAGTTGCGGTGGAAAAAACATGTACTTTTTTTCCAATAAACACGTGAAGTTTGAATACTTACTTGAAGTATGTCTGGAATCTAAACTTCTCAGAAGGTCATAAAGTTTCTGTGCTCTGCTGGAAATATTCTTCCTCATGTTTAGAGCTGATGACCATTATCTGAACCTGCTTATGGATGAGGTAGTTTTCCTTGCCCCTTTAGCCCAACTGAGAATCCAGAACAGGGCTCTGTCTTCAGCTGGAGTTCCTTTCACCTAAATGTTGGCACGTAAAGCATGGTGGCTAATGCTGTACTAATCAGCCTCGACTATGTTATAAGTTACTTTTTCTCTGGAATTTTGAAGACGGTAAAAATACCTGCAGGACAAAGAAATATAGCAAGAGATTTTTATTGCAGTGCTGGGTACCCATTTCCAGCACTGGGTGCACCCTTGAATCATGCAAAGAGCACACCGCTGTTTGAAAACCGTGCTTTTTGTACCCTTTGAAATCAGTTGTTGAATATTCATTTTACTGTCCGCTTGTTGCCTTAAAAGGTAATTTCTCTGCTTTGGAAGTGGGTGTTATCTTTTGACTGGTTGCAACATACTTCCCCTGGGCTCGTACAGGGGGGTCTTGCATCATCCTCACATTGCAAGGCATGGAGGGTCTCTCTGTGTATCCACATGGCACAGAGGAATACATTTTTATTCATAATTTGTTCCCTGTTCCCGGCCGCAAAAGATTCCCTGGTGAGAGGTCCAGATAGGACTCTTCACCTTACAGTCTCCACGGTACGCCTATAAGTTAGTAAATATACAGAAATAGTTCTTTTGTTAGTACCCCCTGTTCATTTTAATTTGCTTGGAATAAAATCAGTTCCTCAATTTTTCACAGACTACCCTCCTAATTATGGTGTAAAATATGTTGCTTGAAATGGTATAAAACACATGACCTGGCTCAGATTATGGTATGTGAGGGTGAGTTCGGGGGTTTGTGTGAAACTTCCTTTGCATGAATCAAAATAATACAACAGTTATCAGAGCAATAACAACTGCTCTGATAATATTTAAAAGTTCAGTATTCAGAGAAAATAATAACAAAATCTTCTCTAGACATGTACTGTTTTTTTCTTCGTTTGCTCTTTAAACAAAGTCTATGTCCTGAGGGTATAAGATGTTGATATAAAGGTATCTCATAGATAAAATCCAGATATTTATATTCATATTCAGATGTTACCTAAACCAAGGGTGAGCCTTTAAATGTCTCTGAGAAATCTTACAGTAAAAATAATATTGGGGATGTGGTGGGGAAGGGAACCAAAAACGTTGAGACCTTGCACTTATGTCAATTTTCAATATTTTTGTATGTTACTTGATGGATGTTCTCAGAATTTAAAGGAAAATACTTCAGTGATTAGCTAGGTTGAAGTCACAATTTTGTTTATAGCAACACTTTCAGTTAACCTAAAGAAAATCTGATGAAAAGGTCCTGCCTTCTTTATACCTATCTCCTATAAACCCAAGAATTTATTGTTAGTACAATTAAAAACTCATCTGTATTATTAGTTAAGATTTAATCATTACAGGAAAAAAATATTTTTTGTACAAAAAAATTCCAAAACTAATGATAATAAAATTATAGTCTTGCAGAACATTTAGGTTTTGCTTCTTTTCATGGTGTTATGTTGATCAATCTCCTCTTCTTAATGGTCCCACAAGTACTGGCTTCATTCAGTTGTAGTGGGAGGTTGTGGTGAGTTGTTAGGATCACTAGTCCTTTGTTCTTTATTATAGTAATCTATATAAAAGTCTGGTTTTATAGTAAAAAAAAAAAAACAGTTAAAACACTACTTGTTTTTTTTAAAACTAAATCTCTGTTGATACCTTGGAGTTTTGATGTTTTGATTTTTTAATTTTTGTAGATCTTAGAAGTAGATATGTAGTAAATGTAGATTTTAGAGTATCAGTATATTATACCTTTACCCCTTAACACACCAGCTCAAACCCCTGTTACCCATTCCCATATCAATTCCACAGCCTGTTTAGTCTCTTTTTCAAGGTAGAATTGTAGAAGAACATTCTAACCCTACGGAAGAAGATACAGCCATAGACCCAACAACCTTCAGACCTAGAATTCTAGAAGACCTCCAAGGACACTACGTGCTCTGAGGGAGATGAAGATGAAGAAGAGGGGGTCCCAAAACACCCCCAGACCCAATTCCCAAGAGGCGTGGCGGGGGCAGAACCTGGGTGGTAGCAGGACGGGGATTGGGCGAAAATCATTATAAAAACTGTGGACATCTGTATTTCGGGAGCGCTGAGGGTATTCCAGAAAGCCTGGGGGCTCATTAAAGCTTTTGTATCCTTATCTTATCTCCTACCTAATTTGGCTTGGAGTCCTTTTTTCCCCACAGCCGTTTAGGCAACACTGTACATCCTATTGGCTAGTGGAATTTTTTCTGATTTATTCAAAAAAGGAAACAGCTTTTCTAATAAAAATATAATCACATATAGCTGATTTCCTTATACTGTTTTAGGTACTCCACAGCTGCCCATCCTACTAGTAGATTAAGCTGGTTATTCAGTCTTGAGACAAATATTCAGGCCTGGTTTCTGCTTCAAAGAGCTTACTGTCTAAGTTTAGATACATGACATGGAAATGAGAAGTGACAAGTGAACAAAAGAAACAGCAGGGGAGAGAGGGAGCACAAAAGGATACGTTTACAGAATTATCATAGAGTTTCTTGAAGGCATGTTTCATCTCACCTAAATTTAGTCATCAAAGTTATATATCTAGCAAACAGAAGAACTATTCCCACATGTGGTCAATGGAGCTAATTGGATGCCTCCAGAAAATTATTTAATTTAGGAATTTATTTTAAAGTGGATGAATAAGTTTCTGGATGTTAGTGTTTCCCTCCTCCAATAATTGAAAGACCCTTAACTTGCCCTGCTCACCTAGTTTTAAGTTTGTGATGTTTTATGTTACAAATTTGTCAGAAGACCATATTTCTCACTAAGAAAAGATGATAAAATAACTAGGCAATGATGAGGAATTACCATAGTGAAAGATCACGGAGCTTCATCTTGTCCTTTATACCGCTTTTAGAGGTATTTTGAAGAATGACACAGATTGATCCCATTCTCCTCTCTTAAAGTACTTAAATTTAGGATCCTGTCAGCAGTGACTTTTCTATGGTGAGATTCTTCTTTCAGAGTGTTTCACACACCTGAGTAACAGCACAACCATACCACTAAGTAATTTAGTAAAAAAGGCAAAGTGAATGCTTTCTCTTAAATGCCTTAATATCTAGTGGTAAACAGCCTTGGAGACCCAGCACAATGGGGATTTTCAGACTTCAGAAGACTCACCTACTTTAATTTTTTTTTTTTTTTTATTATTATTCAGCTCTTACAAGCTGAATATGCGTGTCATTGTGAGAAACCTTGAAAATTAGGCCACCATGTTGAATCAAATCTGATTCCAGGGACTGAGCAGAAGAAAGAGAAAATGTGACAGATGCCAAAAATGAAATTTCGATTGCACTCCTAGACCATGTGTTAGAAGTAATTACTGGTTTAATATATGGGACTGTTTTACTTTGTATAGACATTTTGACATGAAAAAAAAAAAAAACCAACAAAACAAACCACTTGTATTCATCAAGGAATCTGCAAGATAAGTTATGATTAAGAGAAAAAAAATATTAGCAGCCTTTTCAGACTCTACAACCCTTAAAATGCAGACATCATACAAGCAATTCAGAACTCTTGGCTGAGATATTCATTCCCTTCTATTAGCTATGTAAGGAGTACAAAAACTTCCAGGTTCCTGGATGTTGCATAGGAATATATTTAAGGCCTGGGAGTGTCTGAGCTAGAGAATGAATTAAGTCTTCCTTGTAGAGACCACTATCTTTTCGGTATTCAGAAGGTTACACCTATTTCCAGGATTCTATACCTGTTGTAGAAAAGAGGACTGGGACTGAAATTGAATTTAGGTGGTCTGGGTGGGATCTGTAGGGACTTCAGAATGGGAGAATGTTTTCCAATGTAAGGGTTTGATCTGTGGCTAAAACGCCTTTCTTAAATGTCACCGTTCTTTAGACTGTAAATATCATCTGCATCACGTGTAAAGACAGGTTTTAAAACAGACAGATTTAATGCTTCTTTCTAACACAGGGATCTTATTATCATCTAAAGGACTTTTTTTTTTTCCTTTATGTTGCAATGAAAAGGTAGGTGTTAAACAATACTCTGCCAACAACCTTGACACAGCCCATGTAGATGAATTAAAAATATTTGCTGGAAAATCCTTTACTCTCACAGAATTCAAAATTAAATCTCTCCACTCACACCTCAGTTCCAAATGTCTCCAAAGACGTAGTCTATTTATCAGACACTACACATGTTGAGGTTCTACCCCTTAGCCTGTCAGACGTCTTTCTCCCCAAATCGTGTAAGCACTGGCAGCCTCTAACTTACAAACTGCATCTACACGTGTGCTGGGCAAAGAGCAACCTCAGACTAAATCTGAATCCTTAAACCTAGACTCTACCTACAACACACATATTTTACATGCAGTAAAGCAACTTTGTTGCTTGTATTCAGCATAGATTTGTTTTACAGAAATATTTTTGAAGAATACCATTATATATAATTTAAAATTAAAGTGACAGATTTGTTCCTCTTCAGTTTAGGCATTCTAGAGGGTATGTAAGAATAGAAAGATAAAATAAACTATTGGGAAAAAGAATTGAAGTAAAAAAATTTTTGCTTGATAATATTTTCACAAAATTTGTGAGAGGGATAAGATATGTTTGGTGAGCCAGGTGTAGATTTTGTTTGAAATTTTTGATAAACTGAAATGTTTTTGATTTTAAAAACTGAAATTTATTTTGATTCAAGGAAATGTGGCTTTTTACCCACCTACTCAAGATTTTTCAAGAAAAAAATTGAAGCAAAAAAAACAATTTCAAATACATTTTTTATTTGAATAGGTTTTTGGAAGACAAAATGTAAATTTTTTATTCAAAAAATCGTGGAAAATATTTTGATTTTCTATGATGATGAAATAATAAAACAAAGAAACCTAGGAGAAAGGATGGCCCTATGGTTTACTGCTGAAAATCTGGATCCTCTTATTAACATATGAGCTTGAAAATTCTCCAAGGTTTAAGCAGCAGGTTTGTCAGCCACACTTCTTGAATGTTGAGGACCCCTTTTTATTCTTGGTTTGCTGCCTTGTGTTTTCACAGAATCACAGAATTGTTAGGGTTGGAAGGGACCAGTCCAACCACCTGCCAAAGCAGAGTCACCTAGACCAGGTGACACAGGAAGGCATCCAGGTGGGCTTTTAGAGGGAGACTCCATGACCTTCCTGGACACCCGGTTCCAATGCTCTGCCACCCTCAACGTACAGAAGTTCTTCCTCATGTTGAGGTAGAATTTGTTGTGTCTTAGTTTCTGGTCACTGCTCCTCACCCTGTCGCTGGGCACCACTGAAAGGAGTCTGGCACCATCCACTTGGCACCTGCCTCTGAGATTTTATAGGTGTTAATGAGATACCCTCTCTGTCTTCTCTTCTCCAGGCTAAACAGGCCCAGCTTCCCCAGTCTTGCCTCATCAGGGAGTTGCTCCAGACCTCTCGTCATCTTTGTGGTCTGTGCCAGACCCACTCCAGTAGCTCCTTGTCTTTCTTGAATTGTGAAGACCAGAACTGAACATAAGACTCCAGATGTGGCCTCATTAGGGAGGACTAAAGAGGGAGGATCACCTCCCTCGACCTGCTGGTCTCACTCCTCACAAGGCACGCCAGGATGCCCTTGGACCTCCTGGCCCCCAGGGCACACTGTTGGCTTATGGTCATCTTGGTACCCACCAAGACTCCTGGGTCCTTTCCTGCACTTTTGTCAAAATGTGATATATTTATTTCATCAGATCAATGTGGATCAGAATTCTGCTGTTGAAACAACTAGGTCACCTTCCAATCAGCTTCTACTGTGTTTTTCAATTGATGATCTTATTTCTTTGCACAAGTGTACAGAGAAGTCATAATTTTAAATCCTGCGGGAAATTAAGAACTAAGACTTGGGTATAGAGCTGGAAACAATCAGATTAAATTGGGGTTTTTTCACTTAAAAATGCTCATATATCAGCTTGAAAACCTTACAGTTGTCTTAGTTTCTTCATTATGGAACGAAGTGTCATTCCATGCAGAATTTGTCTGGATTTCATTCTTTGGCATACTAGATCCATTTTTCGAAATTTTGACTGCTAAGGTTTTGGATTTTATCCATTTAGTGAGGCACTGAGTAATAAATAGATGAATAAATATTGATTTTATTGCTATGGGTTGAAAGAAAAATATTAGAAATTTGGACAAAAGGTCTGTCTGCAAAGATATCCCCAGGATGTTTAGCTCTTTTCAGAACTAGAATTTCTACCTCCAGATCTACCAACATTTATTTTTGGAGCTTTAGTTCTTTTTCATGACTCAAATTTCTCGTTTGTAAAACAAGAATAAGTATGCTTGCTCTGGTTATACAGAAGATGTAATTACAACTTAATGAAAACTGACAGAATTGCCAATTTCAGCTTTACATGGCTTGAAAGGAGAACTAAAATTAATTTCTCATCAAGAAAAAAATCTGGTTTATATCGTTACGACACATTTGAAACATTTCAATTGACATTTTATCATTTGTATTATGATGTAGGATGTTATGGAATGGTATTGTATGGTGTGTTATGCAATACTAAAACACAGAAATGGAAAGTAATTTCAGAAGAAAGAGCAAAAAAAGAAAGAAATATCTTATTTCAAACAATGTCAAAATGTAGTATTTTGAGTTGTGAGAGCTTTTATTCCATTTTTCTTCTGAACAATATTATATTGAATCTGACCCAATTTTGTAAAGTGTTTAATTTTTGAGTGAACTGTTCATTGCTGATGGGAATGTGGTTTTGTCAAAGACTCTTCTATTTGCTTGAAAAGTGCTGTGAAATCTAAGAGTGAAAAGTGCTATATAAAGACAAAAATTGCTATAATGAGTCTGATCCCAAGCAGGCTAAAGAAAGATGACAGCTAAGATAACTTGCTCATCTCCCTTTGCACAGCTGTTTAAGTACCAGCCACACTCCTGTTTCCTGATCTCTGAGGGAAGGGTGCAAATATCTGGTCTTGGATGCTGTGTCAGTCGATACAGAGGAAACGTGGGCAGCATAAATAACATGGCTTTATGTTTCGTGGTTGAACTTTCTGAAGTCTTTCAGAGTATAAACATCAACTGCAGTATTTCCTGTTTCTGGGTTTTACTGCTGTGGGTTACAAGAAAACTGTGTGGATTTTGGAAAAAGGTCTCACAGTCCCTCTTTCCCATATGAGCCCCAATTTGACTATTAGGGATAGATTTCATGGTCTTACCCTCAGATGATGATATGAACTAGTAAGATGTTGTCTTTCTCCCCCCTTCCTCCATTATTTTCATGGAACATATTAGAACTCAATAGGTGTATATATCTGCTCTATTAGTTGTGCACAAAACCAAGTAACAGGTTCACAATTTGTTTAAGATGGAGAAACAGGCAACACAGAGAAACACAGAGGAACAAACAAATGTGTACACATTGACATAACTAATTAATGTTATTTTGTTGTGTCCATCTACTTAGAAAACCAGTCTGGAATATACACAAAGAAACAACTATACATACAGACCAAGGCTGATAGATGTTAATGTGTGAATTTTCCAAGACCTAGCATTCAAGTTGAGCCAAGCCACAGACCGAAGTAATACTCAGAGTACAGATGAAAGAATAAAACTCTCCAGTTTAAGTTGCATGAGAAATGTCTGCATGTGGTTGGAATAAGGGGTATGGATCAATACTTGAGTGGGAGCCTGGGTCACCTGCAGTAAGGCCATTGCCTGAGAGCTCAAAGTAAACACCTGACTCTACCAAAATAGGATGTGTGTTCTAGGAAGTCAAAGTGCAGTCTCACAGGGTGAAACATCATGAAAAAACCAGTAGTTATGAATGAGTGACACTATCAAGGATAAAACAACAGGAGACCTCAACCCTCCCGCTTCAGGGCATGAATTGTTTAAGAAAGATGAAAGGCATTTTCACCCCTTTTTCCCCTGAAGTATAATATTGAACAATTGGTTCTTCTGACTGCATGTCAGAGTCATTTGCTCTCAGGTATCAAACACTGACCATCACTGATGAGAGGGCAGCAGAAGAGTGAAACTCTTGGGTGCTAATTCTTGTTTGCACACAAAAGTAAGGCATGTAGGCAGAGAGATGTCTCAAAGCTGGAAAAGAAAAACCTGCGTGGCTTCTTCTGAGAGTTAGAGGTTGAGACACGCAGATCCCTGTGCCTCTAGGTTAAATAAAGTTTTGTCATCCTCAGCCTCTGAAGTGATTAAATTTGTCCCAGTATCATTACAAAATGGAATTAGCAGCAATTTGTGGAGGCAGAGTAGCCTGGGGGTGGTTTCAGCAGATAAAGCGACACCACTCTAATAATAATGGCTGAGAATGACATGTCACAATTACTGTTGGTGCTGCTGTTGATTTAAGTCAATGCAACAGTTCTAGGGAAGCTATGATTCAGTCTTACGCTGATTTTCTGGTACGTATTTCTGGGTATATAAAAGTTACCAAGGCTTTGATAACTTTGGGATGTGCTGGTGGGTCATGAAGAGGTATCTATCATTCTGTGGAGGTGATAATGCACTGAAGTTGGACATTAAAGAAGGTTTTCGACAATCAGCTTTCAAATAGGAGTAGTGAGGATAGAAAAGAATGGCAAAATACCTAGACACTCTTAAAAGAAAAGTAAGCCTATTTTAAAGAATTGTATACTGCTATATTTACAGTGGGAAAAGATAGTACTTGATGATTCTATGTCTTCTTCACATCTCTGTGTTTTTGAGAACACCTGCCACACTTTCATTTCTGTGCTGTTGAAGTGGGCCAGTCATAAACTGACCCTCTTAATTCTTTATTTTCTTTCTTTAATGAGGGGAAATGGAAGTATTGAGATGATACTTTTATCTTGCTTGTTTGTGGGTTTTTTGTTTTGTTTTGTTTTGTTTTGTCCCAAAATATAAAATCCATCAAATTTATTGAAAGCCACAGCAAAATACTTTTTTTGATGAAATTCAAGGCCAGACTCATGGTGAACCTGAAGTGAGCTTTAGCTAACCTTTTGGTTTAGACAGAAACAGTACAAACACGTATTTAATTTCCTCAACACAAGGTAAACACCCATCCAGTCATTGTGGCAGCTAAGAAAAAGGTAAAGGTTGTGTTGATAGAAACAAAGTCTGTGGCTGGTATCCTTGTCAAAGGACAGAGGGATCCCAATTCTTAAATTAAAATTTATTCAAACTAAAATGTGTTTAATATCAACAAATAAGAAAAGAAAAAAAAAAAGAGCATGAAGACTGAAAGGCATAATTTCTTAATTTTCAACAAGATTTGAATTAAAACCAAGCAATACCTCCAGTTCTTCCTGCCTGTTTCTCTTCTGTTCTTTTTCTTCACTCACTTGAAAGTAGATACTTCTCTTAATATCCAGATTCAGTGCATCAGTGCAGCATATAGGAGAGTGAAAAAATCTATTAGATATCCCAGGCCTTTTATGTCATACTCTGAAGAACAGAATCAAGCATGACCTTTGAAATATTTGGAGAATTCATTGTGTAGAAGGCATTTTTCTTCCTATGAAATAGCCTGAAAAACCTGCCTCTCTTACAGGAAGTAAAATCTTGCTGAGAAAAATTAAGAGAAAAGACCTCCTTCTTTTAGCAAAATAAATAGAGTTCCAGATCAGCTAAGAAACAGGATTGTAGGCTTGAGAATTAAAACTGTCCCTTAGTATAGAAACACCAATCTAAAGTATTTAATTTAATTTAATTTTATAATCCAATCTGTATCATTTAACAACCTTGCTACTGCTTCCTTACCCCATTTCTGAATTTAAACTTACTTAGGAAAAGTGTACAAAAACACAGCAGCTTAAGGTTCTTTGTAAGACCTCGTGTAATCTCTCAAGTTGAGTGTTATAATTGTCTGAGCACTTATAGATTTATTTTTCCTTTGCAGCTTTCTTGAGCTGACACAAAGGTTGACAAGCCTGGTGACATAATGGCTATTATTTCAAGTAGTTTCTAAACAATATCATTTTTGTGCCCTTCTGCTTTCAATAAAATTATAGGTTTCTTTATTTTTTATGAAACAATGGCTCTCAGCTCCATGCTACAGTTCCTGGGCAAAATACCAGTGATACCACCGTGACTCGCTATTAATGCAATTATTGTTGTTGACGTCAATGGAAACATTGGCTGTGCTGAGGTCTCCATCCGTGGTGTCACTTGTGAGGACAGGGCTATAAACACTGTCTTGTTATTTATCCTGCCCGGGTAAACCAAATAAATACAAACACCACAAATAAACACAAATTCTATGGAATAAAATAAACTACTAATTCAAAATACATCCAGATAAGAGCAATATTTTAAAAAATACACTGGTGAGAGATCAGCTGTGAATGTGAATGAAGAGCTGATAAATTCTCATTACCTGTTTGGGGCTGACAACTGAAATGACCTGCTAGGCATCCGCTGGAAATTCAATCAGGTACTTGTAAATAGCAGGTATCCCCTGCAAAAATCCAACACGTGTAGGGTTTCACTTAGTGTTTAGGTGTTCCATCCCTGTGCAGTCAGGAGTGGAGGAGACCTGTCAAGATTTCAAGCTTGTCTAAGTCATGAGGAAACTTTAAAGGGCTTGCTTCATCCCTTTTCCTCTCTACATTATTCCACCGTGAGGTTTGTTTGTAACATGGCAATCAAAACTTACCTTAGTTTTCTTTTTTTTTTCCCCTTGACAAAACTTTGTTTTTAATATCCTTTAGTACCAGCCAGAAAGAGAAGGGCAGGGAGATATTGGCTCTAATCACAGGTCTGCAAGCACTTAAACTGAAGGAGGGAGCAATAACCATGAGGGTGATAGACTTGAAATTTTGGGTGACCTCAGGAACTTTTGGCTCCACCAACACTGGAAGAATTTCCTGTCCGGTCACAGATCTTTAGCCCTCAACTCATTCTGAAATCTCCTTAAATTCCCCAAACCTTCTTGCTGGAACTCATTAATATCATCCAAAAAACTGAGCCCATATTCCAAACAAACTTTCTTCCTCCACTGACATGTCAATGTTTTTCTTCTATTGGATTACATCACATACAGACTTCCTTCAGGGATGAAGGAAGAACTAATACACTCGAAGTCTACATCTATGCCGTTGCAGTAAAAATAGAGAGAGTATTAATACTCATACAACTCATGGAACTCATACAGTACTTGGTGGAGCTGCCCACACCTGATCAAGGATCATAACCACCAAATTTTGGACTAAGATGTTCAAAAGCTCCAGGGAGGATATTAACAAGATGTTCAAGAAATAAACACTAACATAGTAGTTTATTCAGTTTTACTAATAGTTCTCCTGGAAGCTAAAAAAAACATCAGAGAAGTCTTAAGCTGGAAGAGCCTTCTAGCAGGAACAATGAGTGCAAATAACAAAGGCAATCTGAGATTTCTTTGCTGGTTTTGCTTTGTGCTTTTTTTGTTTTGGTTGTTTTGTTTGGTTTGTTTTTTTTTAAGATTAACTGTAACCATTTTGTTGATTATATTATATTCCTTAATTTCCTATGACAACAGGTGACTGAATTCTGTGATAGAGATCCCTTTTCATGATGTGTGTTCTTATGCATTACTGTAATACAGACCATTACAACAAACAAACAAAAAATCCAAGCAGTTCCTTCATAGATTGGATGTATATTTGCATATTCTGAAGAAGCTAAAACACTCAGAAGTTTTGCAGGTGAGACAAATCCAAACGTACACAATTAGCATAACGCAGCACCTTCCACCTGATTAAACCTGCTATATATAGCAGAACCCTGAGTTCATTCAGGCAAGAAAAATGGCGCTTATGAATTTTATTTGAATTTTATGCTCCAAATCCTTACTCTTGAACATATCTTAATAATTTAGTTGAACAACAGATTTGTCTGCGTAAGACTGTTTGGTAATGCATTCTATTCCACTAAGTAGTTATTAGGCTGCCTGCCCTAATGACTATGATACAGATGTGGAATTCAAGGAACCTGGGTTTTATTTTGTCATTAATACAATGCATGATTTTTAACAAGTCACTCTCTTACAATGAGAACTTGCATAACTTTGGGTTATTCTGTGAAGCAGGTGGAAGACAGCTGTCATGTGCACCCAGTCACTATTACCCTTGAAAAGTAATGGTTTCTCTCCATTAGATATAACTGGAGCATAAACAGCTGCTCAGACCTACACATCTAACTTTTAGACACTTAAATTAGATCAATAATTCTAGCTGCATGTTTTGAAAAGGATATTGCTTCAAGATACATTAATTAATAAATTTTATTTTCTTTATTTCCCCCCCCCTTTTTTTATGGCTTAGTTGTGAAGTGTCTAGTTTCAAAAAAAACCTCCCACCAACCAACCAACTAAAACAAAACAAAACAAAACAAACAAAAAAAACCAAAAAACCCCCCCCCCCAAAAAAAAAAAAAAGAATAAAACCCAACCAAACAAAAAAGATACCACAAAACCCAGAAATTCAACCAAACAAGAAAAATTCGAAGCAAATAGTAATACCAAGGTTAAGGATTCCAGTCTAGCTGGAATAACATCCATGAGATAAAATGAATGATCCATAACATTACCTGTGACAGACACAGAGAAGTTTTGATTTTTCGTATAATGGTTTGTTGAAAGAGACCTTAAAGATCATTTTGTTGCAACCATTTTGCCATGGGCAGGGGCACCTTTCACCAGACCAGGTTTCTCCAAGCCCTATCCAACCTGGCCTTGAGCTCTTCCAGGGATGGGGCATCCACAGCTTCTCTGGGAAACCTGTGCCAAGGCCTCACCACCCTCACATCTTCCTAATATCTAATCTAAGCATACCCTCCTTCAGCCTAAGTTCATTCCGCCTTGTATTATCACTACATGCCCTTGTGAAATGTCCCTCTCCAGGTCTCTTTAGGTACTGAAAAACCACAATGAAGTCTCCCTGGAGCATTCTTTTCTCCAGGCCGAACAACCTCAGCTCTCTCAGCCTTTTTGCCAAGGAGAGGTGCTCCATTCCTCATCCTTCTTGTATAAAATAGACAGGGACATCCAAACATAATTTAAAATATTTTGCCTTTAGGTTGCCGTGACTACTCCAGCAAATTTTAATGTTTCCCCTTTCTCTCAGACCCTTCTTTTCCATCATTATCCAGGCTGAACACCGTTTACTACATGCTTGCTATCCTCAGAAATGGTCCAAACGTGCTGAGGAGTAAGCGTTAATAGTGGAACACTCCCTGAGTCATACTTTCCATACTTTAGTATCCCCATTGGCCATAAATAATATGGATTATCATCTGACCAGGATTTTGATTGATTATTTTTTCTTAATGGATTAGATAGGGTTCTCTGAAAGGGTTTAATGGTCATGAGAGAGCAAGTACTTCTCAGGCAGCCTGCCTTGCAGAGGGAAGGAAGGCTGTCCAAATGGTTATTACAGTCAGTGCCCCTTGTCTTTAACTTTACACTGTAAGGTTATTTCACACATTACTAGAAACAAAGAGGACAGACCAAAATCATGGGACAAGTTGGGATCCATTCAGCTTTGTTCCTCTCCAGACTTAGTAGATTCATGTACTGCCTACATTAATGAAGTACCTAAAAATTATTATTGAGTGAAATGAAAAATGTGTAAGGCTTGGCACCAATTATAATTCCTTTAGGAGAGCTTTTCCGTGGAGAGTCCCAGTCTTTGCCTGTACACAAACTTCTCTCCAGTGAAGGCAAAATAGAGACAAAACTCCAAAGAGCAACAATAAAAAAGTCCTCAACATCATCTCTGTTCACTGAAGTCACATGAGTCGCATCAACTTGATCGGATTCATGTCAGAAGTTTGGGCAAATGAAATGCTTTCAAAGAATTCCCCTAACTCCAGAAACAAAGGACATTTTTCTAGCTCAAACTCTGATATAAGTGTGACAGCAAAATTGAGATCCTAAAAGCCTGAACGGAAAGACAAGAATACCTGTTTCAGTCCCCACAGCAAAAAAGGAAGAGAAATTGTAATATCAAGAGATGACATACTTGAAGGTTGCATTTTTCTCAGTTCATTTCCATTATGTTGGACTTGCCCTTCCTGACAAGGTCTGAAGAAGATGTAGTTTATGAGGGTGGTTCAAGTGTGATAAAGAAGCTGCAAGTTGAGGACGTGAAGGGTTAGGTGCCCTTGAGCAGCGGATGGGCTCAAGTGCTCTGCAAGGATTGATGTTATTAAATTGAATTATTATTATTAGCACTTGTACAACATAGGGAATGGATGAGCGAAAGACAAGAAAAAAACTGTACATGAGCAAAAATGAAATTAAAATATAGTGCAGAAAAGATTGTAACAAAACTGTTAACAGTATTTGTAAATATATATATAACATATACTAAATGAAAAAATAAGTTGAAGAAAGCACAAGCGTTTCAGATTAACTTGATATGTCTTTCTGACTATGCTTTAATATCTGATAAAAATGAGTGCTGATCCACCAAATTATGTAGTATAATCTGCCTTCTCACAAATGCCTCCTTAACCCCTTAACACTTTGTGTCCCACTGAACAATGTTTAATGGGAGTCAACAGGCACTTTCTGATACAGGTCATGGACAGATTATGGACACAGATAATACTTCATGTAGATTTTTATAGAGAGGTGCATATTTCTACATCTCCTACATGTGTCTCTGAGTACATATGTGTGTCTATGTATGTATAATATATGTATGTTTGTACACCTATACGAGCATATAGGATGAAATTTACTTATAGATATATATATTTAGGAAAGAACAGCTCTGCTTGGATTTGTTAAAGGATAAATACACTCTATTAAATAACAAGTCCATTGCTTCTGTCAGAAACATACTCATGGAATAACTTTTAGATGGACCATTGTTGTCATTTCCCACTTCTTTTCTACTCTGTAATTTGAGCTATTTGACCCATGATTCATATTTTTTTTTGTTTCTTTTTTTACTTATGTTCCAGATGAAGCAGAGGTAGGTGGAGGGATCTATCATTCACAATGCCTTTGATGAACCTTGTTAACATTTATAGCAGAAGATAATATTCTAAACTACATGTCATGGGAGGGCAACACTGGATAGCATTGTTGGGGTAACAAAGAGAAGTCTGTGCAACCATTATGCAACATTACAATGTATCGAATATTGGATTACCGAATATGTCTACCTCTCCAAATCTGTCATTGACCTTTACGTGGGCTTTATCAGACTCTCCTTAACTAACCTTCAGGGTTTAGTTTGGACATAAAGACATACTAAACATAGCTCCTACCTTCCTCTCTGGAGCTGGCTTACATTTTGCAAAAGAAGAGACGGTAAAGATCAATTTTTGTCCTCTGAGTTCACGCAGAGTATATTGGTATACGATTGGTACACAAACTCATACAGGTTAACTTACAAATTCTGGGAACACAGATCATCAGAAGGATTAAAGTGAGGAATCTCATGGATTGAGACAAACACAATTTAACAGGTAAAGCAAATGTTGCCTGTGCAAGTGAAGCAAAACAAAGAAACCATTCAGCACTTTCCCTGGGCAGGCAGGTGTCCTGCCATCTCCAGAAAAACAGGGCTCCATCACTTTTAGGTGACAAATGAGCACTGACACAGACAATGTACTAAGTATAATTATGTTGGGTACCTCAGGTTTAGTCTAAGCATCTATATGATGGCAAGTACTTCCATGATTTTAATCAGCTTTCTCTTTACCATTCTTATAATGGCTCTTTAATAAAAACATACCTTACAGAATAATATCTCATCTATGCTGCAGCTTATGTTCTCACTGTGTTGTTTTTATGGTTTTCCCCACAAATACTGTTGCTTTGTCTTCCGAAACTTGTGTATGGAAGAGGCAAATGACTGGAGCAATGTTCCATTTGTAATCACTGCCAACCATGGCCAGTACCAAGGAGTTCTCACCCTGGACTTACCAACAAGTGGGGAAGCCTTGCACAGTGCACAGTGCCCAATTATTCTACGGCAATAGCAGAGCTGACAGCCCTGTATGCATCAGGTCCTCCATACCATAATAAGGCCTGACAGTTTTAGAACAGTGTGCACTTCTGCTGGCTAAATATGTCAGCAACCTAAAAGAAAATTGCCACCAAAAAGTACCAAAAAATTTTTTTTCCTTTCCACCCCCCGCCCCAGGAAAGAGTTTTTTAAAGAAAAAAAAAAAGATAAAAGTGTTAATAAAACTACACTGCTCGAACTGACAATGCCAGATGGGTTGAAAATCAGGACAAGGGACAGACAGTGAATGGAACAAAAAGAGGGTGGTAGCTAAATGAGATCAATACCACTCCCATTGAAGCTAATTGGAAACTAGTCCATGGTGTGTTTTGCTTTTTTAGTCCAACGTAAAACTCTTCTGCAGGAAAAGTTCACACTGAGGAAAATCAAAGCCAGAAAACAACTGTCCCCAGCCACATTCTAAAGTTTGAGAGTCCATTTATTTACAGATTCCTCTTTGTGCATACTCATGTCTTCATGAATTAATGCAGGTCTACATATGAAAATCAATGTTTCTTACACATATAAACACCATGGATCTGAATCAATCTCTCAAAGCCAAAGAGGGTTAAATATTTAAACAAGCTATGTATTGAAATGCATTTTTAATGCTGTGAAGTCATTCTGATGAAAGATTACTCAACAGCCTTCATTACTGAGTTTAGAGAGTAATGTGGTATTATTGGAACAGATGGCACAGCTGTGTGCAGCCTCAGCCCCCGCCCGCCCCCCCGGGGTAAATCCAAGTGCCACTCCTGTGTAAAGTCATCTGCTGTCAGCCAATGGACTGAATGGATGGATGGCTGCATCTAGCTCCCACATCCACACATGACAGCCAGGATGGCTAAAGTCTTTAAGAACAGGCTCCTTAAAGAGAACGGCGCCTTCTGCGATCCCTTGTTCCCTACGAGCAGCACAAGGCAGGGAGGGGAAGAGGGGAACAGTGCAACGAGCATTGAGAATGAACTCGCTGTGCTGTTCTGTGACTTAATTGCTAGGATTATGTGGTATCATTATGTCAACTGCAATTGTCTCTGTTAATTTCAAGCTGGCATCTCCCCCCCAAGCCCCCACCCCCATCCCGCATTTCTTTCTCTGCTCCCCCTTGCTGAGTGAGTGAGCGTGGGTGTTGCGAGAGTGGCTGAGAGAGGGAAGAACCATCCAGACACAAGTTGATGATTATTAATTAAAAAAGACAAAGGAAGAAACAGGCAAGTGTGAAGTCAGGGTCTGTGCTGTGGCAGTCCATGAAAGGATTAGCTACATGGCTATTAACACTGTCACAGCTGTGGGGAAAAGGAGCCTTGCACCTCAGGAGATTGCTTCTGGAGCTTTCCCTTGCACTGAGTTTTCTGTTGGATACAGGTACAGAGAATGTCAGTTTAGGACAAAGGGCCTGGCTTCTGGATTTCTACAAGAAGATCAGACTCATCACATTCCCTTTAGCCTGTATTTGCAATTCTGCATACAAAGCCTAAATGCCTCTCTCCTGATCTTGCACTGATGTAATTCAATTGGTTTCTAAGGAGAGATCTCTAGCTTATTTTGTGCATCTCTTTATCCACCTAGTGAATAGGGTAAGTTTTCTTAAAGGTTACGGCTACTTGCCAACAGTCAGCTGTGCTGCATGGTATTTTTGACTAGAAGCTAGAATTCAGATTAAAGGAGAGGTGTTTTGGGGCAGCATCTCCTGGAGAACCGTAAGCCTGGTAGACTTCGTTAGAGAATATTCACATAACTTTAAGTATTTCTGTGAGCTGAAGTACCTACCTGGGTTCTGAATACTCAGAATAGAATTAACATGTTAATTTTCAATTCCAGAAACAATAATGAGCGCTACAGAGCACTTAGGAATCCCCATTATGTTCTCTGTTTTCTCCAGAGGTTTCCATTCTGATCTCAAAAATATCTCTCTCCTTATTTTAAGTCTTTCTATTGCTCTGGTGATCCTCTTTCTGTGTCCAAGTATTTGTTTCTAAGTAAAAGTGGCAAGGGTAGAATTCAATATTTCAGGGGAGATCACATAAATGACTTGTATAACAACATTAGCTCTTCCTTAACACTACTACAGAAAATTCATTTGTTAGGATGGCATTCACTTTTTCCATAGCCACATGGATGCTTCAAAGTCAACCTGTAATCAGGTAAGACAAGAGAGTCTTTTTCTTCCTTTGGACTTTACCAAATATGTACATTCTTGGCTTTTTGTAATTTTATTTTATTTTTTTAATCCTTCAGCACGCAATCTCTGATCCAGTGTTATGTCTATTTCTTCAGTTCCTGGGGTCAGGTCTTTCTTCTTGAATGATAAACAGTGACTTTTCTGCTTTGGCCATCTCTGTTATTTGTGCACTACTTGGAAATTTCTTTTCCTTGCAAATGATTTGAATCATAATTATCAAATGAAGTAGCAAACACAAAAACAATCCTTGCTCTGTTAAAATTCTTAAATTAAGATTTCAATAATATCAGACAAGTAAATAAAGCATCAAATGAGGTCCAGAGAGAGGAAAATACATTAGAATAGAAAAAAGGATTTGTTTAATTTAAATTATTTGCTTGTGTAAGAGGTTGTAAATACTACCAGATTTAGGAATCCAGTATAGGTGGATTTATACCAGCAGCTTTGGTTGCCAAATGTAAAGTAACACGGTTATTTCTGATAAGTACATAAAAACTACCCTCAAATTTCTAGGTAATTTCATTTGATTTTTACTTTGCCAAAGGAAGTTAACTCACTTTTCATTTGGAGAATGCTTAAAATACATGATCTTTTCTCAGCTGACAAGCAGTAACTCCTCAAACAACCACAGCTCTATTGATCCCTAAACAATACTAGATGGCAATGATTTTTAGGAAGGTAGAGTTTTAAGTGGGGAATTTATAAATTATAAATTTATAAATTATAAATTTATGAAAGGACACAGAGGTATCAATATAGAGTTTGATTTTCAGGATTCTGCAACAGTTAGTATTTGATCTCAGGAAGCATAGAAAATAGAAATTATTTATTTAAAGAATTTTTCAAACTCTTCAGAACATGGGAATCTGCAAACCGAATTAGACACAAGAGATGCCTAGTCTTACCTTGGACTAAAAACAGAATTTTCCAATCAGATAAGTTTTCAGCCCTGTTCCTGGGGTTGCCCAAAGAGATGCAAATCTATGAAATGGTGCTGGTAAATTTAAAATAAGAACCATAACACAAGTGTACTTTAACTTTTCCACTTGTTTTATTTAGTTTTAATTCAATGGCATTTCCTAGAAATCGAGACTATAAAGGAAGTTAAAGAAAGTGGAAGGAATAGAAGTAAGATACAGCACTCAAGAGCTGTGATGATCATCAGACATTTTAATGGTCTTAACAATTGCTGCAATTTCTGTTAAACTGAACTGCCAGACAGACATGGAAACAAGTTTAGAAAGTTCTGCCTTGCTAGAAGAACTCTCTATTAAAGGGTAAGATATCACTGTAAATGGATGTTTCATGTGAATTGAGACATCTTTGAAAAAACAAGCAACTCTCTACCATGATTTAAGTGCTTTATCTTCACAGATATTGTTAGGTTTCCTTATTTTTACTGCATATTCTAATGAAAACAACCAACCACAAAGACCATGGTTCCATGGCTTGCTCAGTAGAGCTTTGCACTGTATCTGGTTGTCACTGAGCCAAATTTGACCCTGAAGCTCCTCACTGCAGTGGCTTGGTACCTAGAAAATAGAATATTATCTTGATTACTTCAGTGTGTTAATGTATTTACACAGATTCTCTACGTGTGATGGTTTATGTCTTTAAAGTTTCAAGTAGGGAGTCTTCCCATAGAGACCTACCCCCACATTTATGGAACTGCTTCAAACCACCCTTAATTTCCAGAAGTGCTCTCTTCAGATTTCCACTTTGTTTATGTGACTTCCATTCTATTTATAGGGCTTACAGCACTAGTATAAAGAAGCTGGCAAGCATAGAACCTCTTTGGCTGGAAAGGTAATGGAATTCTGCTCAGTTATTTTACCAGGAGTAGAGGATGATTAGCACTAATTACAGCTTGTGATACTGAGAGAAATTTGGAGCAAAAATGCAAAATGTCCTTTAAAAATAACTATTGCAGTAATAATGTTGTATGTCTTGAAGCAAACAAACAAAAAAGGCTTTCCATTTGCTGGATTGGGTTTTGCTTGAAGTTTCATTTCATAATGTACTTGAACTTCATGGAAACTGATTCATATTTGACACTGTTCTATCAGGAGAAGATTTTTATGTGTTTTTTTTTCCTATTTTCTTCCCATTTTTGGCAAGAATTGGACAGGCAGCAGACAGAGACTCAGAAGTTCAAAATTCTGTAATCATATTTAGCTATTTTAGAAGGAATTAGAAGTAAACAAATTAATTTTCCTAATGTTTACTGAGGGAGATAGTCAGAGATATATCTGCTCCCCAGACACAATGATCTGTAAGATATTCACCTTATTGTATTACTCCTATATATGATATTAGCAGTATTCTGCTAAAGTGAAAAATTTTTAGCCTGCAGTGTACATAAACCAGCCTTTAAAACAGCAGTGACATCCCTGCCCACAGTGTGGGCATCTGAGCACCTACAGATGTACAATGGTTCTGAAGTCCAAAATTGCTTCAGATATGCTATAACAGGATTTTATATTTAAGTCTTGTGAGGGTGTTCTGACCCCATGCCCAAAAACTCTGTGAACAGCAGCCATCAAGGACAGGTATTTGAACTTCATTAAGAAAGACATGGCTATTAAACTGGAGGTGCCCTAATGGACTACAGCTGTGCTTCTCTGCAGAGTGAGCAGAACTGCCTCACAAACGGAGGTGGCTAGCAATTTCTCACTCAGAAGGACATTTCTACTTAAAATTCATACGCTTTGAAATCATCTCCACAAGTGTGTGCATAGCTTTTCTAATATGCTATTAGATGTTCTAAACCACTATAATCAAATCAGGTGTCTTAGTTTCACTGGAAGCTGATGACAAAACTCATTGTTTCTCATTCATCTTCATCCTTTCCCATTCATCTTCAGCTTCAGTTGTATTAAAATTTTAATCTTTTCACCATCTATGTGTTTTTTCCCTCTATAGCAACCCCACACTAATATCCCACTTTCTTCCCTTCTTTGCTTTTGTAATAGTGTATCAACTGTTCAGAGCTGGGTTTTTTTCTCCTAATCAATGACTGTCAGGTTCTAGGACCTTAAGGCAATACTTTTGGTACATGGGGCAAACAGCTGTTTTTGCAAGTGAGGCCTAGAGTAATTTCAAGAAAACATTCCTGCAGGTAAAACTGAAAAGCATCTCTTGTGCTAGAAAGAGAATATCTACAGCAGGTACTCTCCAGCTTGGAGAACTGGAGTGCCACTTCATTACTCAATAGAGCCACAAGCTAATTATTCTTCTACTGAATTATGCTGTTACATCATTTTTGAGTTACTATCAGAAAACATTGTATGGTGATTTAGCACCTTGTTAGATCCAGGATAAAAAAATGTATAGTAGGAAAAAATAAGAAAATGGTGGGTTTACACAGGGTACTTATCCAGCATAAGTGGTAAGTCATCATCATTATATTGTGCATTTTGACTTTCCAAGGCCTTCCTTTCCTTTTGTTAGGAGCCTTCTTCAAAGTGCTTTTAAGTCAATGGAAAGTTCCTGCTGATATACACCAATTTTGGAACAGACACTAAAAGAGTTAAAAGAGCATAAAGGATTGAGAACCTTAGTCTGAATATCTAATTACTGTTTTGTTTTTATCCCAATGATTTTCCTCATGCTGTTTCAGATAAATGCCTTTCTTGTTTTTTGGTCTCTGGTTTGTGGTTTGCTTTTTTTTTTTTCTTTTTCCTTAAGGCATTGTGGCTTATATGGTCATGCTGTCTGTGTGATACTGAGTTGGTCCATGTCTCCATAATATCAATGAACCCTCTGGCCAGTTTCAATCAAATCTGACAGAAAATGCAGAAGTCTGAGGAATAATCCAGATCCTACCAGCACATGAGGAAAGACAATGAATATAAAATGTTTTTTTCTCATTAGTTGCTGAAAGAAGGATGTAATGTGAATTCACCCCATATAAAGCTCACAAAAATCTGAGAGGGACACAGACAAGGAGAGAGAAGCAAATGCCTTGAGACTTGAAATAAAAAACAAAGCTTCATTTCAACATTACCCCTCATCTAATGCCTATAACCCACTTATGAAATAGAAGATCATACATAACCATCCATCACTCAATTTTTTGTTCACAGAACGTGTTCTTTGAGCACCAGTTTGCACAAATTCCTCATGGAATTTTGGTATTAAACTTGGATATACTGTGTAGTATACAGGTTCTCTACACAGAGAATAAAAGAGTTGCTCTAAAAAATTGGTAGGACCATTGTACTAATATTTGGTGAGAAACATGAACTATAGAAATTCACCAAATCAACACTCATTTAAATTAGGTGATATATTTTAGGTTGGAGAAAAAAATGGGAGTCTTACTGTTTGCACTTGGAAGCTCATAGGAAGGAAGCACACATAACAATGCACTGCAAATTTGTTGAATAGTGTAAAAATGCTTTAACAGAGGAAAAAGATAGGAAAAAAGTCCACACGACTCTTAGTCTAAATAACTTGAAGTGATCTAACTTCAAGCACCAACATTTAAAATTTCCATGTGTAATCCCCTCAGTGTTCCCCAGTAGCTGGAAAAGAAATCCAGAGACTTGTCAAGAATGGCTGAGGTACCATGTGGATAGAAAATATGTTTGGTCAGCATTCAGAGTCTGGATTTCATACATCTGCTAACTAAGAGGATGAGCCTTCCACTGGCAAACTTCTGGTCCCAGTAAGAACATTTAAAGCAGGATTCATCTCAGTTAACTCTAAGTGTTGGTTTAACCAAAGCTGATTGACCCATCTCCCTTTGCAGTCAGTGCAGTCAGAAATGGGCTACGCTGGAGGGTGATTTATTTTGGCTGCTGTAGAACCACCTGAATCACACTGGAGACACCTCTGTGATAAAGGAAATAACCTTAGATTTTTATGATTGTTAAAAGTGTAAATCAAAGTTTGGATGACTGTCTTAGGACCAGGGATACCTTTAACCTGTTTCTGTTTACCTAACCAGTTAGGCCTCAATAAGTCTGGCAATAAAATCAGTTTTTCACTCAACTTTGAGGTTCTTTACTTTCTTTCCCAATTTGCAGATCTCTTTATCAATCTTCAGAGATAAGAAATGAGCACAGTATTCCAGTTACAGTTATACCAGTGCTAAATACAGAACTATTGCAATTGGCATGGTCTGATTTGCCCTCTCTGTATGTTATACTAGCCCCTTCAAGCACTCTGATGAAGTCCTTTCTAGGATATACCATTTTAAAAGTTGAATTTCCCTGCCCTGTAATAAAGACTTAAGTTCCTAATTTCCGTTCATAAAGTTTTTATTTTTAATATATATTTGTATATATATATATATACAATCAAACACATATAGATGCACATATTTATAGAATCATAGAATTAACTGGGTTGGAAGAGACCTCTGAGATCATCAAGTCCAACCCTTGATCCAATCCCACTGTGATTACCAGATCATGGCACTCAGTGCCACAGCCAGCCTCATCTTAAAAACCTCCAGGCACGGTCAATCCACCACCTCTCTGGGCAGGCCATTCCAATGCCAGATCATTCCCTCTGTAAAGAACTTCTTTCTAATATCCAACCTAAACTTCCCCTGACAGAGTTTAAATCCGTGCCCTCTTGTCCTACTGCTGATCGCATGGGAGAAGAGACTGATCCCCACCTGGCTACAACCTCCTCTCAGGTAATTGTAGAGAGTGATGAGGTCACCCCTGAGCCTCCTCTTCTCCAGACTAAACAAATCAGGCTCCCTCAGCCTCTCCCCATAGAACTTGTGTTCAAGTCCTTTCACCAGCCTGGTTGCTCTTCTCTGGATCTCCTCCAGCACCTCCATGTCCTTCCTGAACTGAGGGGCCCAGAACTGAACACAATACTCAAGGTGTGGCCTCACCAGTGCTGAGTACAGGGCAAGAATCACTTCCCTGCTCCTGCTGGCCACACTGTTCTTGATGCAGGCCAGGATGCCATTGGCCTTCTTGCCCACCTGGGCACACTGCTGGCTCATGTTCAGCTTCCTGTCAATCAGCACCCCCAGATCCCTTTCCACCTGGCTGCTCTCCAGCCACTCTGTGCCCAGCCTGTAGCGCTGCAGGGGTTGTTGTGGCCAAAGTGCAGGACTAAGAAATTGGCCTTTTTGACCTTCATCCCACTGGAATCACCCCAACTCTCCAGCCTATCCAGGTCCCTCTGCTGAGCCCTCCTGCCCTCCTGCAGGTCGACACTCCCTCCCAACTTAGTGTCATCTGCAAATTTGCTAATGGTGGACTCAATCCCCTCATCTAAATCATCCATAAAGATGTTAAACAGGACTGGGCTCAGCACTGATCCCTGGGGGACACCACTGGTGACCGGCCCCCAGCTGGATCAGCCCCGTTCACCAGCACTCTCTGGGCCCGGCCCTCCAGCCAGTTCTTAACCCAGCACAGGGTGCCCCTGTCCAAGCCATGGGCTGCAGCTTTTCCAGGAGTATATTATGGGAGACACTGTCAAAGGCCTTGCTGAAGTCCACATAGACACATCCACAGCCTTCCCCTCATCCACCAGGTGGGTCACCTGATCATAAAAGGAGATCAGGTTGGTCAGACAGGACCTGCCCCTCCTATGTGTGTGTGCAGTTCGTTTGTCAAGTGACCAGTGCCAAAGGTTTTTACTCCTTCTTTTTTAATGCTCTCCATTAAGAACACATATTCAAGGATAATTTTCTCTCTCAAAAGCACTCCTGCTTTATGGGGATGTCTCAATTTCATTTCATTTTGAGACCTAGCCTATTTTGAAGATAACTTGTTGACTTTATAGTGCTCTTATTTCTTGAAAAAACCATTTCTGAGTTCAGATTGAATCTTTGGAAGTTTAAATATTAGATGATCAGAATTATCATCATCACTCTTCTCTTATACTTTACAAAAAGGCACCAAATTACTGTAGGTCTATTTTTATAAACCAATTTTATTTGATATTAGTTATATTACCTTCCTTTAATTCTATTTTAATTAAATCTCATATTAGCTATTTTATTGTTTGCCTTAGGTTAACTTTAAACTGACAAAAGGACATTCATCAGGGCATCCCATTTTCCTTTCTAAATGTTTCTGTACATTGAATTTTTTCCAGATCTTTGGGGATTTTTCTGTGCCAGAAGACTCCCTGTTATCCATTACATTCCAGAGGAACCTTCACTCAACTTTTTTGATACTCTTTAATGTAAATGCTGAGATTTTGGGAATCACCTTCCTTCTTCACTTTCTTCATAATTAGTTTTTGAGAGCAAAGCATTTCAGTTCTATCATCCAGTGACCTGTAAACAACTTTTATCTTTTCCTCAACTACAAGACAAAAATACACTGATTACTAAGCTTAAGTCAATTAACATTATTTTTTTAAACTTAAGTTGTGGGTTTTTTCTCCCTTCTTCAGTATATTCTTATTTAGAAGGTTATATCAACTTATTTTAACATTCCAGTCATGTAACTCTTCACACCAGGTTTCAGTAATACCAACTAGGTCAAATTTATGCTCATAAATGAGCAATTCCAATTCCCTGTGTTTATTATCCAGGCTCCAAGCAGTAGTATACAGGCAATTAAATAATTTCTTCTCCTCATGTCCTTCAGTGTCTTGATTAATTTGGTTCTCAACATTCTGATTTTGTTCAAAGTGTGTGCATGTTTGTTCCTGCTTTTCACTTATTTTTTTTCCCTCCATTTAACACCTGCCTGACAATAATTTAAAATTATTTCTTTGTACTAATTAAGTTTTAATCAGAATAAAGTAATTGGTCAAAACTAAAACTTTACAGAAATATATGCAGTTTTCAATTAAACTCTCATCTAAAAAGATTTTCATTCCCAGGATAATTTCTGTCAGAAGTACAAGTCTAGGGTAGCCACTAGTTAGGACATATATTCAGTTTGGAGTACAATTTCCCATTAGAGTACTCTAATCTGCAGGAATTGTTTTAATATTTTTTTTTAAATAATTAACTTTCAGTCTTTCTTATTATGTTTTTTTCAGTTGGCATGTTTGCCTTCATGTGTGTTTAGTTCCAGATGTACAAATTAGGTAATAATTTAAAGTGGGGTTTGATATTCTAGGTGATATAAGAAAAACATTTAAACCAATACAATTTGGGCTTTTTTTTGGCACATGTCACTCATTTCAATACACATACACACACATACACACAAATGTTATGTCACTTTCAGCCAAACATGACATAAAAAATGTTTTTAAGTGGGAATTTTGTCTTATGGGGAAATAATTTTACACTTTAGTGTTTTCTAGACAGTTTACTTGTTCAAAAGCTTTTTTTTTTCCTTATATCTTAAAGAGAAGTAAACCAAAGTTTAAGAGCTCTGATTTAAAAGAGAATACACTCAAAATTGTTGACAAAGTATTTTAAATTTAAAAGGAATGTACTTACACTGTTTTTCAACTTTCAGAAGCTTGTTTTTTATGTGTTTTGTCTTTACAAGCCAGAAGGGATTGCTGAGAAAATTGGATGGATAGTCTTCTGTTGTAGCCTATTTTGTGTGATGTTCTAGAAGAATCACAATAAAGGAGAATATACACCATCAATAAGAGCTAAAAGACCTTTGCATGATAACTCCAGAATTTTCCATAAGCTTTTATCCTTATCTCTAGTGCCCTGGTCTTGGATATCTTCAGCATATCCTACTCTTTGCGCATCAGAAAACCATTTTTAATAATAAAAAGAGTAAAAAAAATCTCACAGACTTTGTCTGTCTCATTCAGATGGACAACTTGTTTTACTGGGACTTGTGTAGCATCATTACCAACAACTGTACATTATATTTACATATTTCCAATTTACTGTTGAGCTGTGTCTTTAGCCTATATTCCTCATTTTCCACCTTGAAGAACTACTGAGACCAGAAATATCCAGGTATGGAGAATTCTTGTTAGGCCTTTTCATTCTGATGGTGTATCTACTCCCCAGTCTATCTCTGATCATAGAGAATGGTCAGTCTGCTGTTAATGCTGCCAGCTTCCCACTTCAATGCTTTCCTAGCTCTCTCTCTCTCTTTTTTTTTTTTTTTTAATAGATTTTCCTTCCTAAATTCAGACAATAGTTCTGGTTTGCCCACGCATTTTTTTCACTTTATCTTTCTTCATGAGAGAGATCTGCTGTTTACTCTTCCAATGCAAAACCTCATTGTTTTGAACATAGTCCAAATATAAAAATTCTTTATGCTTTTGAGAAGAAAATTAATAAATGGCTTCATTGCTTGAAGTCAGAACTCATATCTCAGCACAAGGAAATACAATATTGTGCATAACACTGAACTGGAAAAAAAAAAATCTTAACCTTTTGCAAAATCATCTGTTTGATTCCTTATAAATTCCCTTCACAACTGGCTTATCCGTTACAGCCAATCCTTGGTTCTACCCTTTTATAAACAGTAGAGAATTAATAAATGATGGATCATATCAGAAGTGAAATTAGGACCATCTTTCACATGCCAATCCCCATTTCAAATCATGGCAACATCCCTTAAAAAAATCCTGAACTGGGAAGGAATCATAACCAATACAATTCCACTAAAGTAGAATATCCTTCAAGTTAATAGTGGTTTGTAAACTACATTTTCTGCAGGGAAAAACTGTGGTGGGAATGAAGCTGATTAAAGAAATATATACAACCGTGAAGAAGAGGTTTCTACAGTTAAGAAAATGTGAGCATTTGTTGAGGAAACAGGGAAAGAGAAAAGCAGTTTCTTATAAGCTGAAAACATTCAAAGTCTTGTGTACGTTTGGTCTCATCCAAATGTAATTTGAGAAGCTTGCTTTTAATCTAGTTTGGGCTCTGATGATAACAGCTTCAATTTATACAATCAGAGACATTGCTGAGTGACTTTGCCTTCCCCTACATCAAAGGTAATTATTATTTTTATAGTTCAATTAGCAAACATTACATTTCTGTTTTCCTTGCAAAGATGGCACCACCTAATTTAGCAATAACATACTTATCCTTGATGCCCTCTCAGGGACATGATGTTGTTATAATAGACTCTTCTGGACCTATTGATTCCTGGGAGCAAGTTTCCTTCCAATTTGCACCTTTCAACTCTTTTCTTTAAACTTGCACTAATAGGGCAATTTGCCAGTTGTAGATCATAGCCTGCATTTTTTAAAAGAGAAATCTTTACAGCATTTTGCTCCAGAACAGTGCTTTTATTACCTTTTTTATCTTAATGACCAGAAAGACAAAAGATAGGTCTGTTTCTTTGTGTATAGATCTCAGAAAGAGATGAGTTTCCTGTATTGTAATAATTATTTTCGTGCTCTTAAGACAGAAATCAAAATGTCTGATTTATTTACGGATGTTGGACATTGGATCACCCACTTCTCAAGTGAGGTTTCTAGTCACTTACGCAAGTGAACATGTATCAGTCACTCAATCCTCTATGTGACGATAGTGTTTTCTAAAACGGAATAGTCTAAGTTTCTCTTATGTATTCTAAGGCCTTAATGTTGCTTTGTTGCTTTGTCATCCTTGAAGAGTTAAATGTAAGAGAAAAGCAACTGCAGAGGTCACTCAAATTTTGGATGGACTGAAGCTACCTCTGAAGAAATTATACCTGTCTCCTCTGACTGCTGACTATGCTAACTGGATTGAAACTATGATCATGATGACCCTTACAGCAAAGAATAAAATAGCTGGCATAATTACCTTGGTGATTACAATAATCATCTGCTGCTTGAATGTTTTTTTCCCTTGATCTGATTTAATCAGGAACAGGTTTTTACTTTATCTTTCATAATGTAACACCCAAGCTATTTTACTATGAAGTGGTATCTTTTTCCAGAGTTTGAGGTTTGCCCTAAATTCCACTGAGGACCTGAGATGTTTGTCGTAATGAAAGTTTAGTTGAAATAAATATGTCTCTCTGGGAAATTTATGATTCTAGCAAAACATTTTCTCATTAAAGAATCGTTTTTCAACTGGGGGCAGTGAAGGGAGACAATTCCAAAACTCAAAGTCCTTAGCAGTTTCTTAGGAGGCTATTCTGTGTTCTGCAACAGTCGATCCTAATTTATGGTTGCCTTAGGTACTCTGTATGGTACTTTGTATTTTCCAGACTCCTGAGATGGTGGGGAATCCTGAGGAATGTTGACAGCCTGCTTCTTGAGGGTTACAGAGACTATTCCTTCATATTTTTCCTAACACCAGTTCAGCCAAAGGGTGTCTTATGCTTCTCTTTGTCGTGGCAAGATAACCTGGTGTTACCTGAGAGACCCCTATCCCCTTGGCTCTGCCTTAACCTTTAGGCCCTAGCTAAACGTGTTTAAGTAAGCCTTTGTCACGTTCCACTAGAGCATGTTTGCATTGATTATGCACAATTATATCCTTGCATCATGGCAGTTCACCTGTGCATACTAGCCCCTACCGGAGTGATTTATTGCCAGCTAAATTGTTCCTAACAGAAGCCTGTTTGTCACTGTCACACGTGCAAGCAGCAGATATGAGTATCTGTGTGATCAGCCTTTGTGTGTGTGTGCACGTGTGTGTGTGCATGTGAAGGCATGTGATGAAGGCACACAGACTCACAGGTGCTTCTGATTTAACTCTGTCAGGTTCACCCCCTGTTTTCTAACACCCATCACTGCTTTCCAGTTTCATGCCATTTCTAGCACAAATATTGGTAGTTATAGAAATCTGCCTCGATCCTGCTGTAACTTTATTGATCCTTTTCAACCTTCATCCATATAATGTCATTGAAGAGGTTCTTAAGGAAACAAGACCATTAATCAGCACCCTAGTTAATTAAAGATCCACAGTGACATTGGAAACATTCAGAAATGATGGAAGAACCCTGGGAAAAAGGGACACTTCGACTTTCAGGAAACATGCTTGCTCTAGGTTGTTCTAGCACTTCTCTCTTTGAGATTTTAAGAAGATGGGACAATTCAAGGCATTTTTTAATTCCCCACAGAAAATTATCCTTTTCTGTTTTGTACCTCTTATTGCTCTTTTACCAGTGGAAAAAAAAAGGGTGAAAAATGACATAGTAAAAATTTACTTCATATCAAATTTAAAGTGAAGATACTGTATGAAGCATTAAAGGTTTTGCTGCCTTAACATGTTATGAGCCAGATCTTCCATTGAAATATAGAGTCATACAATGATTTGGGTTGGAAGGGACTTTAAAGATCATCTGGTTCTGTGTCAGGGGATATTTAGGTTAGATGTCAGGAAAAGGTTCTTCACCCAGAGGGTGGCTGGGCATTAGAACAGATTCCCCAGGGAAGTGGTCACAACACCAAAACTGACAGAGCTCAAGAAATGTTTAGATGATACTCGCAGGCACATGGTGTGACTCTTGGGGATGGGCCTGTGCAGGGCCAAGAGTTGGACTCAATGATCCTTGTGAGTTCCTTCCAACTCAGCATATTCTCTGATTTTGTGAATCTACAGAGGATAGGAGCCTGGATCTGCTATTCCCTACCTTCACTTTCTTTGGTTTCACAACACACTAGCACCCTTCCTCAGTTTTTTTTTGGGTCTACCTGGCTTTTTCATTTCCTAATGTGATGGCTGTCAGTGATAGTGTCAAACCAGTGAGGACATCAAAGTACAAATCAAACAGCTGGTACTGTTTGGTGCCTGGTTGGCAATCCCAGTTGAGTTGTGGAGGATCTGCCCTTTAGACCTCAGAAATGATCCCTGAAGAACAGTTTTACTACATGTTGATGGAATGTGTGCGTCTGTGATGAAAGAAGCCTTCAGGGCAGGTAGTAAAGCTGTTACTTTAACCTGTACCTTTTCAGTGACTAAAGCCATACAGACTTGACTTTCATGTTGAATGAGGCAGAGACCAGGATCTAGATTCAGACTTTCTTAAAGTCTGTGAATAGTCTGGATCAATTTGATCTGTATCTATTCGATAAAGGTGTTCCCACAGTACATTTGGCAATGGCTTAAAGTAGATAAATGTACTTAGCGTATTGACGCATGAAACAATTAGCCCAATTCAGCCCAGTTCACCCAGTGGCCTAGTCCTCCAGTCCTAATCCTCTGCAGCCAGAGTGAAATACAGAGGATTACTCATTCCAAGTCTGAAATGAATGCATTACATCCATTTTGTTCCAAAAGTAATTGACTTTTAACTGGTTTTAATGCACAGATTGACAAACTGTGCTGCCAAATTCTTATAACTCCAGAACTGATGAAGTTTTTTCAAAAAACTAACACTGAGGTTTATGAGCTCTGGCAAAATCATCCACCATCCAAGTGTCAGAACTTCTGAGAAGGTCGATACTTCATAGCTAGCTTGATACTGTTCCAGATATTTTTTTTGTTTGAAATGGCTTGTTCAAAGGTCTAGAGAATCATCAAAAGTTGGGCAATTGAGAATGTTGGTTTTTGTTCTGAATGTTCTATGATGTTTTATAAGCTGCTTTTTTGTTTTTGTTTTAGTTTTGGGGGTTTTGTTTGTTTTTTTTGTTGTGTGTGAGGGTTTTGTGTTTGTTTGTTTTGGGGTTTTGTTTTTTGTTTTTTTTGTTTGGGGGGGGTGTTTTGTTTTGGTTTGGTTTTTTTTGTCCATATATGTATCTTATAGAAACTGACAGGAAATTTGTCTCTGGAAATCCTTTAAAAAAAAAAATCTCTACCAAATGGGGAAAAAAAAAAATCCCAAGCTTGCTGCCTAGCACTATAGGAAGAATGGTATTTGAAACCATCCAAAACTAGATTCTGCGTGGCTACAGTTAAGTGTCTTTGAACAGATAGAATCTTTTCGTACAGGGCTTCAAAGACATGTGAAACGTTTGAAAACTGGGCAAACATATACCTAACTTATGCAGATGAGGTTCCATTACAGACCATTACAGTCAGATAACTTCCTTTTATTTGAGTCTCAAAGAAGGTAATTGTCACAACTTTAATGTTTTTTATCTAAAGAACTTATTTGGAATTTACTTTGTTCTTGGCATGAAGGAGTTCAGATTGGCCAGCCTTTCAGCTGGATTTGCAATAACCATGTCTTTACTTAAGAATTAATATTGATTGGCTGAGAGATGATTTATTGTGTAATTTTGTAATTATTTCTTTTTCTGTATTAGCTAATTTGTCCTATGGAAATAGAGAGATTGTGCACTAGCAGTTAATGAGTTTTTGTGTTAAAAAAAGCATTTTGCTAAAACCAAAATCAGAAACACTCAAAGGTGGAAATGTGCATCTTCCATGCTGCAGAGAAAAGTATATTACAACCAACCAACACAACCTAAAAATAATCTCTTTGAAAAGATATGTATTTTTAAAAAAACTTTGTCTAAATGAATTAACCAACCTTGGTAGAAAATAAAATATTTCTTGGGTGATATTCCAATCCAAACTCAAAAACTTTGAAGTTTCTCTGTTATAGAATGTCTACGCTTGTCCTATTTGTCATAGAAGCACTGAATCATTAGTGTTGGGAAAGATGTCTATCATCAAATCCAACCTTTGACTGAATACCACCATGCCTATTAAAACCTGCTATCCAGACCCCATTAGAGACTATGCCATTAAGTCCAGTTCCAAAGGCACAATACAGTTTACACAGTCATGCAGACACCTTGCAGAAGCTCCTGAACAGCAACTTCACTGAGCAATCAATTAGCTGTGTAAACTCTATAGTTCATGTGTAAGCATCTAGTGCCATAACTCTAAACTAGCTGCAGCATCAGTTTAGGGCTTGAAGATACAATACAGGGCTTTTTGAACACTTGTGTCTTCTGAGTACCAATAGGACATCTAAAAGGTCACTAGTCATTCACAGTGTTTGAACTACACCTTCATGACTAGATGTCAAGTAGGAACACTGAGAGCTTGAATACCACTGTGAGATGAGTCACACAGATTTGAATCTGGTACTAAATTCAACACAGTAACTTACTCAAGTTTTCTCACTGCCTTTCAGGCCACAATGTGGGCTGAAAACTTCAGTTTTCTCAATTTGTATTTTAAAAGGCATTGAATATTTCTAGCCAGGGTTGTAGTGTGAATTGTCATCTTCATGGTAAGCCTTAATATGTAAATATTAATTCAGTGAGAGACTAAACTGTCTTTTCTGGGATGACTTTTTTACAGTGCATAGATTACTTTCTGATTCTACTGTGTTCTTGCAGAATGAGGACCATGTTAGAGAAAAAATACTAAATAATGCTAAAGAATAATTTTATTGCCTTATAACTAGCAATAATGTCCTGGCACAGAAGATATTGCACATATTTACTTAGAAAAAATGGATGTCTTTTCTGGGAGTGGATAAAGGATGTTTCTTTCTAATTTTTGGTATATTCTTTAATTTTGTCTTTATTTTGTCTTGTAGTAAGGGTATATGCAATCTCCCTCCTATATCACAGGAATGGCAGCCAGTAAGCTGCATAAAGGTTTCAACAGTTAAGTGATTAAATTAAAGTTCTTTAATTTAAAGTGTTATTATCTAGACTCAGGATAGAGCGAGAATGGGCTCTGTTGATGCAGTGTAGGTGTGAAGTTTGGTTTATAGCATCAGTGTACAGAGGGAGTGATATAAGGAGCCCATTACTTACTGTGGGAAGGACAATCTTTTGCCAGTAATAGCTGTTACTCAGGAAACAGACACCACCTGCCTTGAATCTATGATAAAGAATTTGTTGGACTCCAGTTCTTAGAGGTAGTGGACTGTAAAATATCAGTAAATCAAATTATTAACATTCTATTATTAACTAGAGATATTTAGGAATTTGTTTGAAGATGACAAAGTATCTAGAAAATGTGAGGACAAGTTAAGGACTAAATAATAGAAGATTAACTTAAAAATAGAATAAATTCAAGATAACATTTGCTATCGGGAATCTGGAGTAAAAGGAGAATGCTGTATTTGAGTGCCTTAACCACAATTTATGAGCCATCCTACCAAAAATTTGCAAAAAGCAGTGGGAGAAAAAAAAGTAACAGCCAAGGTGAATGTAATTTGGAGATTTTCCTACATTTCTGCAGGGTTGTTCTACCTTCTAATTATCTATAGAGAAACATTTTCATTACTTGAACAGAGCTGATTATGGACCTGCTCCAAAGTCAATCAAAAGTCAACAGAAAGATAGAGCAACATTTTTCTCTGTCCAGCAAGGCTAAAAAACCTGATCTCCTTGCATATGTTCATTGTAATACCTGAGCATTCTTCGTGCTAACTAATGTACCTTGCAGAAGCTTAGTTCTCCCCATGTAGAAATCTAAAAGACACAATAATTTGTCCAAACTATGGAAAAAAAAAATCCAAGAAAACCCAAAACCAAAGTACAATAACAACGAATAAAATCAAAACCAAATCAACAAAAAAACCCCCCCCCCAAAAAAAAAAAAACCAAAACCAAACAAAAACACCAAAAAAAACAACTTTGGCAGAGGCACAAGAACCACAGTTTATATTTTATATTTGTTTTCCACTCCCTCACCTCCCCTTTAGGCTAATTAAAGGAAACATGTTTGTTTTGTAGTTGCAGAGCACATTCAGTCATCCCACCTTAACTGAAAAAATGTAATTCATTAATCGCTTCCTTCTTTCCTTCCTTCCTTCTTCTCCTTGGATTGCTTTAGTAGAACTTGCACATTCAAATCAGTAGTCTAAGACTACCAAATAGGAAAATTAAGGAAAGAATATAGAAATTTCATCCCCTTAAGGCATTCATACGTCTTCTGAGCAGCTGAGGTGACAAACACTCTGCAGATATGACAGCCAACCAACCAGAAAGGTTACAGTAGTTGATGTGTTACTTTTACACAATAATGATTTCCTGGCCCACCTTCATTCCCTGAAACATAAGAGCACGCTTTACCTAAAGAATTGAAAGGTATTTTTTCTAATAACATATTATAACTCTGAATAAATTTTTGAAGTGGTAAAGGCTCTTGGCTGAAAAAGCAGACCTCTAGCAAGTTGTCTTCCAAACTGTAACTTTTTAGAATATGGGCTGAAGGTCTGTCTAAACTGCTTTCTGTTACACATTTATTTGTGTCATGGTTTAACCCCAGCCAGCCTCCAAGCACCATGAAACCATTTGCTCACTCCCTCACCAGCAGGATCAGGGAGAGAATCAGAGGGGTAAGAGCTGGAAAACTCGTGGGTTGAGATAAAAACAATTTATTAGGGAAAGCAAAAGTCTCACACAGAAGCAAAACAAGCAAAGGAATTAATTCAATGCTTCCCACGGGCAGGAAGGTGTTCAGCCACCCCCAGGAGAGCAGGGCCTCATCACGTGTAAGGGTTACTTTGGAAGACAAGCACCATCATTCCAAATGTTCTCCCCAGTCTTTCTTCCCCCCCCTTTATATACTGAGCATGATACTATACAGTCTGGAAGATCCCTTTGGTCTGTTGGAGTCACCTGTCCCACCTGTGTTTCCTCCCAACCTCCCTTGCACCCCCAGCCTCCTCCTCAGTGTGGCAGTACAAAAAGCAGAAGAGGCCTTGGCTCTGCGTAACCCTGCTCAGCAACAACAAAAACACAGTGTTATCAACACTGTGTTCAACACAAATCCAAATCTCAAGTTAACTCTACCCCAGCCAAAACTAAAACAATTTGATAAGGGCAGGAAAGGAGTTTCACGGTAGTTCAACAGTCTTTCACTGTTCAACAGTCTTTTGCCTTTCAAATCAGAAACTAAAGATTTTTCAGAAGTAAATCCATCTGAGTGTTCTCCATTTGAGGACAACATACTTTTGGGTGATGGGTTTTTTTCAACTTATGTAGTAGTTATTGAGTTGAATACAAGAGTAATTCACTGAATCTTACTGAAGATGTTGAAGTACACGTTGATTTGAGTTCTTGAAACGAAGTTCAAACACACACACACAAAAAAGTACAAAGAGGATAGGCATAATAACGGCAGGATCAAAACCAGTAACACAGAGTTAAAAAGGTGGAGTAATGTGCTAAGTTGCTAATGTTTTGTTTGAGTAATAGCTTGAATATTGAGTGAAAGTGTATATCAATTCTTGTCGGCTTTCCTCTTTCCCCTTGCTTAACTTTAAAACGAACTAACCTAGCAAAGTTTTGACATGGAAAGAAGAGTTCCTGTGGCCTCTGTTTGTCCTTAGAAATGTTTAACATTGCAAGACCTGTCCTTTCTTCCCTTTCTCCTTTGTTTGTTTAAGAGGGTTTCATTGGATTTCTTGCATATCATGTCGCTTGGGTTTACAAAATATTGGCAAAGCTTTATAATAAGTAGCAAATCATTATTACGTGCTTTGGTGTTCATTGTAATACAATTAATCATCATAAATTTGCTTTGGTATATTCAAGTGGATGAAACAGCTAATTTCAAAGACAGCTTAATTCAGAAAACCATCCAATTTATTATTATACTCTCACCTTTAAGGGCACAGAAAATGTATTGTGCACGAGCTACATTGAGTAGGCATTATTAGATACATGATGGACAGGATGGAATAACTAATCAGTCTAGCATTCAGTTTCATATTATTGATAATTTATTTACCACGAAAGAGTAAGTAATGAGACCATTTAAGTTGCTTCTGCTAGAGCTATAGTAACCTTTCTAGAAAAATGGAAGGGAAAGATATGTTTGGCATTCCAATCAGACTTGGTTTAATGGCCTACTACAAAGCTTATTTATTTATTTGTTTATTTGTTTGCTGCTGTTGCTGAAGTCTCACGGGAAATTTAGTGGGGAATAAAAAACAAGGTCTGACTGCCAGCTCTGTACCACCATCAGTGAGGAAAAGTATGGCAGCTGCTCCTCTACATGAAAGGAGATTGGTTACACACATGTAACCAGCCCGCAGCAAGGTGCAGTCAAGCAGAAACTCTAGAAGGGACTCTATGACTTCATGAATAAAGTGGTTAGGCTTTTAACCATAGATTTTAGAATGATCACCTTAATTTTGTCCATGATCTTATTCAAAAATTTGTCGACAAATGTGTTTTATTTACTTAAAAATACTTTTTTTTTTCCTAGAGTATCTCATCCTTGCACATCAACAAAACTCAAGACAGGATTTGGAAGGAATCCTGTCTCTGTAAGGCTTATTCTGAGGATGGGGACCCCAATTTTACCCTCTGATTTCTTTGCAAAATTAGTACTCATATCAATCTCACTATTTCTTAATAATTCTTAAGAATTAGAGTCTGTCATTTCAAAGGTTTGGGGGTTTTTTTGTGTTTTTTTTTTTTTTTTTTTTTTTTAAGGAAGACAATTATGGTTCAACTGCAATAAAACCATAATCCTAACAAAACCTGACTACCAGTTGTGATTTGTTTCTTTTTTTCTTTGGTTTGTTTGTTCATTTGTTTGATTGCTGGTTTGTTGATGTAGGTTTTTTTAAGGATGTTTATTAATGCACCAGCTTTTAAATATTTTTTATTTAGTCCACAATGAGTGCACTTGACAAGGCCTTTACATCCTTTCCCTTCCACATGTGTAGTAACATTAGAAACAGTTCTCTACTTACACTAACTCGTAAGACAATTACAGATTTTCATATATGGCAAGAACTGTGTGATGATCCTTGACCCAACTGCTAGGCATGTGACTAATTGGAAAGAAAACCCCATTAAATTAAGAACTGAAGAGGCTACTGTCTTCTTCAAATGTTCAAAACAAGCAGAAAGCTTGCAGAGACAGGCCTGAGGCATGGAAGTGGAAAGCACACCATCAGTACTGACATCTTTCTTAGAAAAACAAAGCAAAGCAAAACAACCTATTAATCAATTAATCAGTCAAGATGTGATTCTGCAGAGAAATGCTAGAACCAGGATTATTCCTCAACGTTAGTCTCCATCATGCCAGTGATTTATCCATGTATGTAAAGTAGACCTGAATTTGAGTCTTCAAATTTTGTGTGTCCTTCTGACATCCAGTGTTTTATGCACACTAAACTGAAAGTTTAAGAACATGGGAATCAGCATGCTAAAGACTCCAGGCACGAGTTGCAACACGTACTTAACAGACTGAGGATCTATCTGCTCATATTTAAGCAAATTCTGCGCAGCTAAATGGTCTTATTTGAACAAAAGAAAAGCAGAGGAGGGGCACAATGATCTAGATAGATAGAAAGGATGGAAAAAGAGTTGAAAAAAAAAAATTTTGCCCTTGGACTTTGATTAAATTCACTCATGATGATAACATTTATGACAGTGAGACATATATTAGGTTAGCTAGCGACATTTATTGTTCCCATATATACTACCTAGTGAAGGGTAGTTTCTTTCAGGTTTTGTGTATTTTCTTCCCAATTTTACAGTTAAGGTTCACAGCACTAAATAAGAAAAATAAATAGAAATAAAAAAATAAAATAAATATAAATAAAAAATAAACAAAACATTAAACAACCAAAACCAACCAGCCAACCAATAAAAAAAAAAAACACAAAAAACCAAAACAAAAACAAACCCACAAAAAACCCTACCAGAAATGAAACAAATGGAAAACAGAAGATAAATATGAGCATACACATTTTCTAAGATGACATTAATTTGCGTAATCAGTGCTATATTAGGGAAAGTGAAGGTTTCTACATGGAGTGCAAATTTCAAGGTTTTCAACGCACATTTTAACCCAAACTGACTGAGTCTCATCTCTGTGTGCTGTTGAAGCCACGCACACCGCGAACAGGATTAATACTGAACAACTTTCACCATATAAAAGGTATCGTTTATAACCTTGCAATTTGTTAAAACTTTCATCGAGAGGACTCTCAAGAAGATTACTTATTACTTCCTAAAATGTTTATCTAAGAGAGGTGGACAAATGGCCTCTGGAAGGGACACTCTTCCCCTCACTTTTCACTGATTTGGATGGCCCAGTTTTGTGTGTGTGTGTGTGTGTATAAATAATTGAAGTTAGCCAAAATATATCTCACCCTGGCCATGCAGCCAGGGAAGAAATCTCAGTTAGGAAAATGTTGAATTCCAACTCATGCTGATAATTTACAGCAAAAACCAGAAATTAAGGACAGATACTACCATCCTCCCGTCACGGTCTAAAGATCAGGTACCTAAACGTACATTTTTCTAGCTGTGATTTATCTCTGAGCCTGTCCTCAGAGGTTCAGGAGACAGTAAGCAAAAAGTGTTCAGGTTAACAACAGGCTGACTTTCCAACTTTGAAACTAGAAACTTTCCTCTCAGGCTCACCTGCCACTAGCATGAAGCTCTCATTTGTGGAAACATGTCATTCTTTCCATGATTAATCTGATAATCTCAAGTATTCTCACGAACACACACTAACCCTTTCTATTTTCATAAGAAGGGGGCTACATCTGGGAGATTCGTTAAGATTCAAGCAGCCTCCACCAGGTTATTGATTATCATAAGAAAAGTCATTAGCATTATTGAATCCTCTTTGTTATGACAGTAATCAGCAGCTCCTTCCTGGATTACTGGGAGCATTTTTGAAAGGTTTATGGCTTACTACTGATGTAGATAAATGTTTTTAGAATCCATGGTTTTGCCTTTCATGAATAAAAAGGTGATTGAACAAAGACTGCATTCATCATTCTGTTTATCGCCCTGAAACAACAAGTGTAATTTATAAACCAATAATACTTTTTTGTAGTGTTATACACATGTTCTAAAAGAATGGATCAAATTAATGCAGGCCCTGAAAACAACGCCACCATAAGACTAATGCATTCAAACCCTAAAGGGATGAAAGAATCCAACCAGCACGGTGACTTTGATAGGTGTTTTGTGGTTGTTTTTTGGTGTTTGGTTTTTTTTTTTGTCTGTGTGGGTTTTTTTTGTTTGGTTTGGTTTTGGTTTTGTTTGTTTGTTTTTAATTTTCTTTTATTTATTTTTCCCTCTCATTTTAGTTATAAAATAATAGATCTCTTATACCATTGCAGCAATTCTCTTAACATTAACATAGGCAATAAATGCTTATCCCTGACTAATTTTTCCAGTAGTAATCTTAGGGAGTGTACATGTATTGGAGAGCCTCTCTGAAGAGGTATATTGTTGTGTGACTTACCTGGATGCAAAGAAATATCTAGAATAAAACATAATTCCTTCTCTGAAATCTCTTGAGAGGCATCACTAAGTACATTCTTCTGCTCCAGAAAGGAGGACTCTGTTTTCTGCTTAGGCCCCTGAAAAATTCCAGACTAGAAATGAGACATGCAGCCTGTATTTTACAAAAGGGACCATTAGGTCACCAGCTCAAAATGTCCAATATGTATCTCCCACCTCCTCCGCGCTGGACTCCAATCCTCAAGTAACGAGCTCTTAGCTAATACAGAACATTCACTGAGGGCAGTCAAACCACTGAAGGAAAGAGACTTGAGAAATGTCAAGAGAGGAAGGTCTGCCAGAACAGCCCAGGATCACATCTATCCCTTATCCAAGAGCATATGGTTTAGGGAGCTTCTCCTGGAAGCAGGAATTAAACTGCTCATTTAGGATTAAATTCCTTGACTTTCAAGGACTAACCATCCAATTGCATGCCATCTCCTGTTTGATTATTCTCATTTCTTATAAGTCAGACTTTTTTACAGTGCTGAAAGTTTTTCATTTCTGTGTCTGGTTTGTAAGAATGAAAAGCCCTTGTGTAACTTACACTTTCTCTTTTATATAAGTGATTTCAGGCAAAGGCGAAGTATCTATCTTCCTTTTGGCAAACTAGGCAAACTAATCTGTTTATGCTTCAGTCTGTAAAACTATTTTTCCACCCTTAAATGCTGTCTCACATCTCCCTTTGTTACAGATGGTAAATGTTATATTTTATCCACAGGATCATATGAGATGGATATATCCACCTACATCATTCCAAATACAGAACAGAAGTATATACTGAATACTTCTGCCTCTTCTAAGTCCCTATTTATATTTTTACCATCTGCAACTTGCAGACGTTCTTATTTGTTCATATTATATTTTAAAATATTTTTTCTTTCATAATCACCATTAGTCAAGAAGTTTATTTTTTTTTACTTCCCTTAGCTAACGTCTTCATTATTAAACTGGCAATCCATACTTTTTACCATATATTTCCTTATTTCTGAAACTTTTAAAAGACTTTCAAAACTCAGACTTTCACATCTTGTTTTAAAGAAGATGATAACCTCATGAATCTCTTTTCAGAGTTTCTGTATTTTGGAATCCAATGGACAAAGTGGAATATTCTTAAATAGTTTCAATGTTTCTATATATATTTTGGATTTGCAACTTCTGGTAATAATTATTTAAAAAAATATTTTTCTTGATTTCAAGATAGTTTTAAAAATAACTAGAAAGATATTAAAAAAATCAACATAGAAAGATCATAAACTGTAGTACCTAGTAGACTGCTGGTGTTCATATCAACAAGTCTGTTTTTATAATCTGTTAAGATCTTGTATTAAATTAATGAAAGTAAAACATTTCTTCTTCTATTGCAAAATAATAGAAGTTTTGGTTTCTTGTGCATTATTTTTGACATTTAAACAAGACACCTACAGTAACCATGACTATTTTAAGATTTTTGAAATTTTGGTTGAAATTAAAAATGTGAATTAGGTATCCTAAGTGCCATCCTCAGATGCTTCTCTTAATGGATGCACAGTTAAAGGTTGTGTTTCTTGCATGACTTTTTCTAAAGGGATTTGTCATAATAAGGAGCCTACAGGCTGGTTTTAATTTTTAAGTATGTGCAACTTGATTGTCATAGTATCATTTTCCCTCATTTATGTTGCTTTAAAACCCTCTTGATAATCCTAGAAAATCTATTAATTGCTAATGCTATCCTGTGTAATGGGATTACCCTAAGAAGTGTTTTGAAAGAATAACAAGCAGCAAAAAGGCTTTCAAAAATATATCTCAGAAGGTTGTTCCAAACCTGTGCCAACAAATGTAAGATTTCCCCAATTCAAGTTAATCAAACCAATTTTGACTAACATAGGAAAATCTTTAACTAAACTAATTTTGTCACACCAATATCTCCCTCTTTCAAGATGAATTAAAGATTAAGATATGCCTGTCTGGCTAGATTTAAATACAAAGTTTGTCCATTGACAATAACAGAGTTCCTGTTTACTCCTCTAGCAGAAAGATGTGGAGTTTTCCTGATCCATTCTGAAATACATGAGAATACAGTCACACTTTAGATGGCAGATATAGACTGTGCAGCACAAGCAGAGGTTCATTTGATGTTTGGAGTTTCAGATACCTCTGAGGGCAAATGAAGACTCAGCCAGTCCAGAGTTCTATGGGGAATGATTCAACTCATTTACGTTCCCTGGATTAAAATTTTTGGTATCTCACCAAAATTAGTTTTCCAGTTTTAGTTAATGGAGGTGAATCGGCACATGCACAGGGTCATTCATTCAATGGTGAGAGAGAGGTATGGAAAGAGCCATCCAGTGCAGTTCCCTTACTCTCATCGTTGTTCATAACTGGAACTTAAACACCCAGTTTGGACCAGGTCCTTATTTTTGGATGGTTAAACTGGGTAAGATCAGCCCCATATCCAACAATTATGACTTTCCTAATAACATATGATGCAATTCCTTTCCTCTACTGAAGCATATATGCCTAAGAGTCTAAAAGTGCACTAAATAATTACATTGTGAAACTCCTTGCTTCAGGATGCGGCGGTTATTGCAATTTTATATGTATTACAAAAATGATTGGATATGGTCATGGAAGAGAAATTCAATGAAATCTGTTAGATGCAAAGAAACAAGCTCTAGGGAAGAAAGTGGTGGGGGTTTTTTAGGTGGGTGTTTTTTGATTTTTTTTTTCCCCTGAAGATTACTGCATCTCTAAGAATATTATCCACAGTATCAGAAAATACATTTATTTTAAAACAAGATTCTTTTCTGGGACCCTATTGCATGTGTGAGAAGGGATATTAAACTAAGCGGTTGCTTGGTGTGTTCCCATGTCATTATTTGCACATTTTAAGCTCAGGTAACATTAAAGTAGTGGTGCTAATTTTAAATTAGAATGCATAGGCCAGTGTTTTTTACATAAGTTTGAGAAAATAAAAACGTTTTCTGTATACTTCATCACTGGGAACCAGAAAGGGAAGATAACTTACCTGCTTTGATTGGATGAGATAAGTGAGGTGCAAAAGATGCAGTACACAAGATTTTTTAAAAATATGACAATCTTAGTTTCAGAAAATGAAAGTAGAAGAGTAAGTACAAGTGAAAGCCTTATTCAAAATCTGTCTTTGTTTTCTATATTAGAGATTTTAAAGGACATTGTAAGTTCTTATCCTTTGGGATAACCCAAGGCAAAATCAAGGAAACTTGCACAATTAGCATGAGATGAAGAATTGCTTAGATATAGATCTTGGTCAAATAAGAGAGTAATCAGGCCCTTATACAAATATTTGAAAATAAAAAAAAAAAAAGTTTTTAAAAAATCTGAAATTTATTTTCATTTCATTGTAAATGTAAAAGAACTTCTTGATCTATTACTAAAAAAAAAAAAAAACCCACCCCAAAAAAAGGAAGCCAAAAAAGCCCACAACAAACAAAATGAAGTATGAAGAAAAAAAATGTTATCCTAGATTATCCAATAACCCACGACTAAAGACAGTTGCACATGGGTTACATGAACCGTTTTGATCAAATTTTTTCAAGAATATTGAACAAGAGTGACACTAACTTGTTTTTTGGTCAGAAAGTCATATTTTGAATCTCTGTTTTATTCTAAACAGTGCTCTGGACACTCTGCTTTATTTTGTCACGTAGTATTTTTGTCAGTAGGTGTGCAGTACAAAAAACAACCTATTACTACATGTTGCACATAAAGACATGTATTTAAATCTGAATAGATCTTGCCATTGAATCAACCTTTTGTATAACGTTTATGAACCCAACACACAGCTTTTCTAATTTTCTGAGCATATGTCCACCTATCTTTTATGCATCAGTCAAAAACAATATATATGAATAAGGAGATTAACTGTAGACAAAATATGGAGTAATTTGCTTTCTGTTCTTTTGATAAGTTTGTGACAACACAGTTTATTTTATGTTTTTACTGAGTTTGTATCAGCAAATAAATGATAGGTTGACATGATTTGGTTAGGCAGATCAGTACTGCACTTAAGTGTAGATCTTGAAGTTAAACCATTGAAGTACACACCTACTCTAACCACACCTCATTGTCCACTAACATTCTAATATTTTAGACCCCTGTGAATTACAGAATGCATATAACTTTTTTTTAATAAAATAAAATTAAAAAAACCTAAATTCTTATGTAGTTTTGACTGCCAGGCAAAAGAGTACTTATTTTCGAGGATTAATTGTTTTGTGGGGTTTTTTTTGTTTGGTTGGGTTTTTTTTTGCTTGTTTGCTTGCTTATAAATACTCTCTGCAACTTCTGCTGCTGTATTTAAGATCCTATCTCACTTGCCCAATAAAGTTTACTGGTTCAATTTGTCTTGATATATGATTAATAGTTTTGTTAATTTTCAGTTCATTATGAACCTCATCCAATTATATTTAAATCAGTTGAGTCTGGCAAAAACTATTTCTTCTCTTGCACAACTGAAAGTAATTCCCCTTGCCGCCAAACATTTGAATTTCAAGTATTGTCAGTGATTGAATTATAGCATCATATCTTTTTTAAGCTTATCTTTGAAGAAAAGATATTTCAGCAAATTTACTAAACTCCAGTCCCTACAATATAGGCACAAACAAAATGTAAGTTTTTCAGCTGAGTTGGATTGAAATTAGAAAAATGTCTGTTCTTTTTAAACTTTATACAACTATTTCATCCACCAGATAAATTACAACCAGTGCAGGAAATTCTCTGAATTCTCCTGTGATTAAAACACCCAGCAGAAAGCTTTCACTTGCATAAACTTTATGCTTAGAAATGCATATATATTTTTAAATGAACAAAAGAAAAAAAGGAGCAGCTTTTTTCCAATGAGAGCTATTAATATTTTATGTCTCACTGAAGAGCTGCTTCCTTTTCTCTTTCTTCTTGACACCAGAGAGGCTATTAGCTCTTTATTTTTATGTCTCCCTTTTCCTCACCCCTACCGTGCCCCATAACCCAAATAATAACAACAACAACTTCAATCTGCCTCTCCCTGGTTGGGACACCGTACTTGCTATCTTTCCACTTTATTAACTTAAGCATTAGCTTTTTGAAGCGAGTAAAATTATAAATGACATGTAATCCTATGCTGGGTGGCAGAGGGCTGCTTTCTGAAGCCGTGATTGACTGAGGTGAACAGGGAAAGGGAAAAATTTGTTCTGAGGGTTGCAGAGTGCCAAGCGATATGTCATGGCCTCTGGCAACAAGAGCAGCATTGTATTTATAATCAGTGCAACATGCTGAGAGGGCAAATTAAGCTGCAGGAAGCCCAGCTGTGGCAGTGACATAAGGGGCCATACTTTACTCCATATCCTTTCACAGATGTTAACTTGTGCTGGAGCCACAGCTCCAGCGATGGATTTCGGGTCTCACAGAATGCAGGCTCTGCTCACAGATGAGCAATCACTCCTTCTCGGCTTGTGTGGCATGGATCCTTGTATTTCACCAAGCCATTTAGTTCTATAAATCCCAATGGCTATCTAGGCTTATGAAAACTGTTCCAAAAGAGGTTGATAGACCCCACTGTAAATTAGGCTCTCTCTTTGAGTTGGGCCATAGTAATAAAACGAAGGTTAGTACGAAGTCAGACCCAATAAAACAAATGTCAAAATTATGTCAGCAGCAAAATATGGAACTGACGCATCTTTAGGACTTCAGAGATAAATATCTGCTGCTGATGCACTGCAGGTCAGTGCCTGAATCACACAGCCTTTGAAAGAAGGAGCATAGGTTTTCTGTTCAAGTCCCATTTTTACAGTTGTAACTCATATTGGGATGAGGCTGAGGTTTGGATACACAGTCAGTCCACTTGTGATGTTTCTGCTGCACCATACAGCATGAATTTTAAACCCTTTGTTGTCAGCTACCTTTTAATCTCTGCTTCAAAACCTGAGAGACGGGGAAGAGTTAGTGGTATCCAATCTTGTGTTACTACTTGGAGAAAGAGAGGCAAGAACTCCAATAAAGCTTAAGGGAACAAAGTGAAGAAAGCCCATATTTACTCAAACCTAGAAACTAGTATGTCAGTGGTAGCTGCATGTGAAACGACCTTAAAACTCTTTGAAAATCCCACACCTCAAAGAGACTCTTCAGCTCAACCAAAACACATTCACGTTGGTTAATTTTACATCAATGAGTCAAGATCAAAGTCCTCTTAGCTGAGATTAGAAATATTGAAGCTTGAGACATCAGCCCCAAACTGCATCAAATCCTACCTCTCTGAGGAGCTTTGGTGTTGGACACATTGTTAAAAATATCAGTGATTTCGCCAATTGCTTATAAAAAGAGAAAGAAAGAAAGAGAGAGAAGCATAACAAAACTATATTTGAAAAGAGAGAATGACCAGAAATTCTTTAAATGTTATACAGGTGACCCAAACTATATAAATAGTATTAAAAAAATTAAAATTAAGTTATAAATATAAAATAAAAAATATAAAGCTAATAATGAAAATAAAAGATAATACAGTCTGGATATTTCTCATCCATCTTGGTTCAGACATAATGTTAACTAGTTGAAAATACGTTTTTTCTCCTGATACTAAGGTTCTCCAAATAATGATAGCAAATCAGAAAAGAATCCAAGTGGTTTATTGTATTAGGTATTATTTTTTAATGAAAATATTAAAAACATGTGGTTTAAACCCTTTCAATTGCAAAATTTAAATATTTCCAAATAAGAAGGGAAATCTCCCCAAATTATCTGCATTTATTGCAAGTTTTTTTTGTTTTGTTGTTTGTTTTTGTGTCTGTGTGTGTTTTGTTTGTTGGTTTGGTTTTTTAAAGGTTACATTCTGACTTTTCTTGTGCAAATATTTTGGGGGTTTTTCAAACATTTAAATCTGTGTAGGCTTTAGCCATTCAGGCTACTCTTATGATTGTGATGAAGAATTTGAAAAGGAAGAGATTATTCCAAGCTAAGCATCTGTCAGCTTGCTTGGGGTTGAACCCCTATAATCTTGAAACATCCTTTCCATTAAATGTCCTTGAGAGCCTTAAGTAGGTTTTATTTTTGTTCCTTCAATTTTCCTAATTTTTATAAAAATTCCACTGAGTTTGCGGTCATTAACTTGCTATAAATTAAATTTTCATGTTCTTCAGAATATATATATATTTTTGAGGTTCCAGAACTTATGATATTTAAATCCCATTCACACTTCCCTTTCATGCTATCATTTACCTCACAAGACCTGACTGGACATGTGTTCATGTATCTGAAACAGTTAGGCTAAACTAACTTAAACAGGACCTGTTTCTGAGGTTATCAGGGGCTATTTTCTTGCAGCAGCCATCTCACAACACCTTGGCTATACCAAATTCTAATTGTGCAGATACTAATCTATCTGCTTCCTGTGCACTCTCTGGGATCAAAACTCACCTGGAAGTTTAATCATATCTGAATTTTCAGAAACTTAGGTAAGGCAATGTTGTCTTGCATGACAAACATGTCAGAGAAAACAATCTTGTTTTGTCACGAACATCAATTAACTTATTCAGATGACATTTAGCTACCATCTAAAGTAATTCTATGGCTCCTACTACTGTATAGTCTCAGATATTCATCTCCACAGCAGTTTTAAGAGGCTCCAAGAAACTGTGACTTGACTTTATAGAATCATAGATTATTCTGAGGTGGAAGGAACCCATCAGGATCGTCAAATCCAACTCCTGGCCCTGCACAGGGCACCCCAAGAATCCTGCCATGGGCTTGAGAGTATTGTCCAAGTGCTCCTTGGACAGGCTTGGTGCTGTGATCACTTCCCTGAAAAGCCTGATTCAGTGCTTAACCACCTGCTGGGTGAAAAACCTTTTCCTGATAACCAACCTAAACCTTGCTTGACTCAGCTTCATACTGTTTCCTCAGGCCCCATTACTGCTGATCAGAGTGAAGAGTTGGGTACCAGACCTTCCACTTCCCCTCATGAGGATGTTGAAGACCACAATGAGGTGTCCCTTCAGTGTCCTCTTCTCCAGGCTGAACACACCAAGTGCCCTCAGCTGCTCCTCAATGAACTTCCCCTCCAGACCCTTCACCACCCTCATGGCCCTATGCATTTAATCAAGACACTAAAATAAAAATATAGTCACTTTGGACTCTGTTGTCAGGACAGAGCATGACTAGGTGTCTCCAGAAGGTTCATTATCTGAGAAACAGGGTGAACTATTTCCTGTACCTGCCTTTTTCTCCATCAGCTATTAACTACAGTGGGAATTATACTCCAGCGCAATAGGATGGATTTTTCTGGACCTAGATGACATGTCTAAGAAACATGTGTCACAGCTCATGATGGAAATAACCCCCCAAAACCACTGTGTGTTGCTCTGATTTCCTCTTCTCACACTGTTCTGTTGACTCTGTTTTTAATTTTCAAGTTGTTTTGGATTACTCAGTAGCTGAGACTGAACTGTATTTAAAGCCGTGAAGACAGTTTTTCCATATGATTCTGTCTGCTTTGAGACATCCCATAATAGTGCACAACTTTGTTCCATAAATAAATCAGAAACAAATGAATACCATTCAATACGCTTTAAGCTCCATTTTTTAGAATAAATTCAATAAATATATCCATATTAAAAATCTATTAGGAAATGGTAGAGAGTGATGTTGTATAGATATTAACATGAGTAAATATACCAAAAAAGGGATAACAGTCAACATACTAAACAATTCTGTAGGAAGATTTCTTGATGGCAATGTGTTTTGATCAATATTATTTATTTTAACTAATGCCCTGATTTGACAAACTGAAATGAAGCAGTCAACTTACACTGATATTTCCATTTCAGAATGACCTTCAAGAAAAACCATGCATTTTTCAAACACAATAAAAATGGTTGTAAAAAGTTGATGTATATTCCCCTTGGATTGTTTAATTTTAAGATTTTTTTGACATTTTTACTTTTACAATTCCAGTCTGAATAATTCAATGTTTATTCACTCAGTGATAATATTTAAGTTGTGCCATGTCTCAGAATGGAGAATCATTTTTCAATGTTGGCATTTTAGCATAAAAGAAAAAAAAAAGAACTTTTTTCTCCTTTTTTTTTTTTTTATTAGTGTTTAAAGGAGAAATGGCTGAATCAGGAGGGTAAGTTATGTAAAGAAAACCAGGGTTTCTCTTATATCTTGACATAAACTACTGAGAGTAGAAGCCTATTTTGTAACACTAAAGATTGCCTTTGATGTTGACCATGCAGTCCCTGCATCCAAGATGTATGAGGTCAAACGACGATATGCTCAAAACAGTGGTGATCCACTAATTATATGAATGTTAATATTATATTAATATTGTCAATAGACAGGTTTTCATGACAGTTTCGGATTTTTATTTTATTTTATTTTTTAAATGCCATCTAGGCAATAAGAGCAGCTCCTTGAACCTTAGATATCAAGGCAGGTTTTTGATTAATTTTACCGGTGTTAACAAATAAGGTCATTTACTAATTGTTGGAGTATATTTAAGGTGGTGGATTCATTTGGAAAAATTAGTTTGGTGGCTGGTAAACTTCAATATTTTTGAGGTTCCACACAAATTACTGATATACCTGTTTTGGTATCGGTTTTTTCCATTTAAAAAATGTACTTTTATTCTTTTAAGTGCAAAACTAGATAATTAATTTCAGTTTAGCCACAAAAAAAATTTGAGATGACAAGCTGTGGCAAGCTCCATAGATCTGCATATGAGTAAGATAATGATTTTTTTACTTAGTACAGACTTAAGCTGTAAAAAGTAGTGTATGAAAAATGCAAGCATAACTTCAAAATGAAGATAAAAAAGAGATATGGAAGGAAGAAAGTTCTACAAAGAAACCATTTATGGCTCAGAAATTTGTGCACATGAACCACTGATGTCTGTGAAAACACATCAGGAAAAGGTTTGTCCTAGTCTTATTTGCCTCTCCAGGCAGCTGCAATTGGCCAGTGCTGGAATTAGGACACTGGGCTGGATGTATCTTGGTGTGACCTGCTCTGGCTTCTCTTCTGCTCAGTCTTCTGCTCACTCCTTGAAGGGATCAGAGATCAGACCTTTACTCGTTCACACCTTGGCCTCTCTGCTGTCACTGCCCACAGAGGTCTCAATTAACAGCAATTTCAGGGATAACTTGAGTGATGGGCTCCCTGATGGCTGAATTCTCGACTGATCAAAGTCATCACAGTTCCATTAACTACAACACAGCAATGCCAATTTATACCAGAAGTGAGTAAAGCCCTGAGTTATTGAAACAGGCCTGTAATCACTGCATTCATTTTAAATAGGGTAGCAAGAGGCCATTGTGATCAGAGAACAACAATATTTGTTATCAGTTGTTGTGCAGGAAGAGGTTGAGGGCTGAACCCTTTGGCAGAAATGGTGTTCTCTTCAACTTATTTAAATGACACAGAACTGTAAAGGGAGTGAAGAAGGAGTTTCATGAAGAATACACATAATTCAGTAAAAGTTTGTTTAAAATAAACAAGCAAGCTATATTCAGGTGAAAATAACTAAGAGACTATTTTTTTAATATTCCATTGTACCTAAAACTGACCACATTTGGATGACAGCATGTGGCTAACCGATTAGCTGAAATACTTTACATTAATTTTTTTTTGTTTACAATATTTCCTGATATGCCTTTCTTAATCCATTCTTTCAAATGTTTTTTCACTTTTCAGTAAGAAATAAATAGGGCAAATAGCAAGTTGTGTGGATTTTTTTTCTTGCTTGAAAAATAATGCTGAAGGAATTGTTTTGCAGTTGAAAATTAATGTAACCCATTATGTCCAGGAAATTTCTTCAATATATTACTTGCCAAGTCTTTGGTCCTCGCGAAGAATATAATTTTAATTTATCTCATTTTTCACTACTGAGCCAATGATTGTTTAACCTAAAGTGCCATTGTGACTAAGTAGAGAAATATCAGGGTTCTTGGTCATTTTATTGAAGCTCTGCTATTAAGTCCACTAGGTTAGCACTGAGAAACACAGAAATTACCACTTCAGAAGCAAAAAGTCCTAGAAAATGTAACAAAGGATGAAAACATTTTATTTGGCTTTTTTAACACTGTTTTTGAACATTAAATAGAAAATTGTATCTCTTCTATAAAACTCTGAAAGATGAATAAAAACAAGCTACAAAAAGATTATAATTTTCAATTAAATGTTAAGAATGTTTGGAGTTAATTTCTTACATATTTTTGTATTTGTTATCCCTTTCATAAAACTATTATTATTGCTTTATTTCTGTACCCTTCTCATGAAGGTCTTACAATCCCTAAGTGAAAATGTGACCCTAACGTTAACTCTGGAAACTGTAAAGTATTGTTGATTTAGTGTATCTGGTTAGTACTTTCAAATTTCCCTTAAGGATTTAGATAAATGCCTTCTACTAAGTTTTGTGGCTGGGGTCCCACTGTAGGTACTCATGATTGTGTTCACCTTTATATGCTTTTAGCTGTTCCACTCAAACCAACAACTCAGAGCTATAGCTCAAGTCAACTGACAACTACAACCTGCAATTTTTGTCAATACTCTGAAATTCCCCTAATGGAAATGTAACTCTTCTGATGAGATAGTTATAAAAATATTCAACTTTCCATCTGCTGTATTAGGAATAACACTGTAGATTCCCAAATCAGAGGCAGATTCTCTTTGGAGTTGCCTTTTGCCAAGATAGATAAAAGTTTTTGACTCAAAGTAACAGAACTATATTACTCTTTCAAAGACTTTGGAACTGAGAAACCATAACTTTTTCACGATTTCTAAGAGAAGGACACACTCTTCTCATGGTTCTAGATGCTCAGCTAAAATTCAAAATGATAAGAACAGAAAAACCTCAAGGAAAAGCTTGATAGAGAAATGTGACATTTTTTCAAATGATCTATTTGAATATTTTGATTGATTCTAAAAGAATTTAATAATCTAGTGTCATGAATTTGCCTTTTTCTTGCAACTCAGTATGGTAAAGATTTGGAACTAATATCTCAAAACTGTTTGCCAGGTTCTTTTTTACCCAGCCCTGTGCATTAGGTGTGTGGGGTTTAAGGATGGAGCTCTTTACTGTCTTTGTAATCCACCTGTACAACAGAGAAAGAGACTGATAGTTAGAGAGTCTTCACAACGCCTTGTTGTCCAGCTACTGTGCATAACATTAGAAAACCTACAAAAAGAAAAGCAAAAAAAACCCCTGAGTACCACTGGCACTAGACTTGAGTTAATGAGAGTTGAAACAAGGTTGAACTCAGGTATGACCAGAAAATTATTCCAAATAAATCTGAAAAATCCATCTTCAGTTTTGCAAAAGGATTTTGTGTGTCTAGGAGATTTATTAGAGAATGAAAGCTCCACCCCAGTTCTAGGAACAGAATCCTTTGCTGATCTCCAGGGCAGCACCAATATGAAGGGGACTATCTAGGTTTGTTCTGGACATCGATATGTCTAAAGGCCTCATATATCATCTGGAGAAAGGGAAGATGGTACAGGTCACAATCTTTTTATTTCTTCTTATCGTTAACTGGAATTAACCTTTTTTGTTACCAATCAAAAGAAAGCAATAAATAATGATACATAAAATAAATTACATTTATAAAAATTAAGATATCTGAAAAATAAGGGGAGATAAAGAGGTAAAGAGCACTTGCTCATATTTCCTTCATGTCCTCCTGGAAATAAATAGGCAAATTTTAAAGAATATATAAGTGAAATATGAGCAGAAGAAAGGAAGAAAATCAATGACAGTGAGAAAAAGAAAGAGAGAGAAAAAGTAAATATACCTAAACATTTGATGCAGACTTTCAAGGCCAAAAAGGAATTTAGCAGCCTTTCAGAACAGAAACTGTGATGAAATTTGATCTTTAACCACACTAAGTCTTAGGGGTGCCTTTTTACAATAAGAGCAAGAAAATGCAAATGAATTTAAGTCAGATGAAAATCTTTGATTATACAATGCATTAGTCAGATCCACAGTTAGATTACAGTGATCAGTTCTGGTCATCACATTACAACATAAAATATTGAAACACTTGACAAGGTAAAGAGACAGGAGATGAGTTTGATCTTAGGCTGTGATTATATTGTATTAATGACTTTCTATCATATTACTGGCTTCTCCATCTTATCAGAGAAACACCACTTCCTAATTGAGTAAGAAGGCAGTGAAAACAAGCAGAATTTTAAAAACTGCTATTATTATTATTATTGCCTTTTCAGCATTGCTTTTCTTAAGCTTTATGCTTTGTCCTTATTTAAAGAAAAGGACATTAAATTAGGCTGTATATTTCAATTGGGATACTGTGATTCACTGATCAATAAAGCTAAACAAGAGTAGAGCATTACATATGCAAGATATTCAGTCAAAATATCTCATGCTGCATCCCAGGAAGAAGAAGCCATGCACAAACACAATAGAAGGCAGCTTTTAAAAATGAAGACACTGTGCCAAGGATATAATTCCACTCCCTGATAAAGTTATATCGAGTGACTTGGTTACTGAAGCCTTGGTAAGTCACACTGTGAAACGTGTAGTGCCTAATCTGTTTTTATCTGTGACCCTGCCATGTTGTCCTCTCCCATTCACCTATCAAGAGAAAAAAAATGGATCATGGGGTAAGGCATACCCTAAGTCAAAGGTAGCAAAAACAATCTTTAATGCTCTAAGGATTTTATACTGTTGATAAGAGAACAAGTAGGTGACAGTCTTAGCAGGAGTTACTCAGCCCACCTTTGAGAATCTCCCCTATATTAAAGCTCCATGTGCTGTAATTCTACTTGCCATGAAATTTCTAAGAAAAATCTCAGGACTAAACCAGAAAAATAACATTCAGGGCCTTCAGCTCCACTGCCCTTTTTTAGACAATCTCCTACTACTTTTTAGTCTTTAGCGCTGCAAGAAGGTCCTGGTAGCACCAATGCTCTTAGACATGAACATATTGGTCAGAGGAATACATCAAAATAAACAGATGAATGTGCTTACTTATACTCTTCCTGTAAAAAGGAAATTGGATTAATATTTTTCTGGAAATATAATACTTGAGAAGCTTTAGAAGACTGTGAAGTTAAAGCTCCAACTTGGTCAAAGGGGATTTCAGTGATGTCTTTTTTTTTTTTTTTTTTTTTTCCCCAAGACAACGATTAGAATGTGCTATAATAGTTAGAGAAAAGTAATCCAGATCTGAAAATTAGTGTGTTGCATCGGGCATTTTCATCATGTATTAACCTCTTCTTCTTATTAACCTCTTCTCAGCCACTTCTGCTTAACTTCCCCGTTTTTGAGGAAAAGCAGTTATTTTCCTTTGACTCTCATAGGAAACTGGACTCATATCCTTTAAAAAAAAACAAAGACTTTCTTCAACAAGAAAACTTTTGCACCATAACATGCTTCCTATTCTTCTTGAGGTAGTTCATCAAAATAATTTGTAGTTCCATTGTTTATGTAAGATACAAAGTCTTCATACTGGGAAACATAAAACACACAAAGGTTAATGTTAATCTTATGGGTATCAGTCTCTGTTCAATAGGCAATGGAAAAGCCTGTTGAAAAAGAACCTCCAGAGGGTGATTTGGAATGCTGTCTGGACTCGGAATTGTCCCATAGGGAGAGATAGCTCTCACCATCACTATGTAAGAAGGCTGGGAATTAACTATACTAGTCTACGTGAATAGCTCATGTTGTTCCCAAAATGGGGAGAGAAAGCAAGGAAAAGGACAAAAAGAGGGAAAAAAAAAAAGCCTAAAGAGCAACAAAATCACCCACCGTAACAGAATACAATCAAATGGATAAACTAACCCTTCTCCCTATGCCTTATGTTCAAAGATACTTAGATTGCAAAGTGAAGCACTTAAACATGAGTAAATTCCTATCAGAGATCATCTCTAGCTGATTTAGCTGTCTAAAGCTACTTCTTGTAGCAGGGAAGAGATGGATTTTCTAGGACCACCTGATGAAGTAGAATACGTACTGGTTAAAGTAAGGTTTTTTTACTTTTCAAGGCCATTGCCCAGGGTGCAGAGAAACCACAGTGGAAATGAGTCTTACTTATAGGGATTGATCCTTTATAACCAAAAGATGATCCCAGTGATGGAAATAACAGTGCACCAGCAGAGATTTACCAAGGGGTTAAGAGTACTGAGAATTCTCCATTTTGAGTTTTGTGAAAAAGCTCATCTGTGTTGTAGTTCCATGAAATCTTAGTCCACTCAGCATCAGTGAAATCAGTGCATTAGAATTTTTTTTTTATTCTAACTGAAATTAGTAGATTCCTTTATATTCCTGATTTTATGATTATTTTTGTCTTTGTCTATTATAGCCACAGCTGTTGTCATTGCTTGTTTGCTTGGGTTTTTTTTCCTTCACACCGAACCACACTGGAGTTCTGCAGTAACAACTGAAAAAAAAAACACCCATGCTTTTGAAATATCGTGTTTCACATATTATTTTTGAGAGTGTTATGTTTTGAGTTTTCTTTTATGGGGAAAACCGTAATTCATAGTCTTACCCTGAAAGGAGAGGGAAAAAAATTCTCACAAAGGTAGAGAAACAACGGGCAGCCAAGCAGTACGTTAGATGCTTAAGATGCAGAAACAACAGGCAGAAAGCAGTACAGTGGATGTTTAAAATCCAAAAAGCAGCAAGTGGTACAGTGAGTGTTTAAAATCTTTTCAAGCACAATAATTCTTTCAGATTTAGTTTACTGTCACCTCTGGCTTTTTGGGGGTATATAGGACTAGGGTATATAGAATGACAACATTTGAACTCACAGGAGAGTGGGCTCAGGGGGAAGAAAGAGTAAACACTCCCCATTGCCCTACTGAGTGTTGCTGCACTTGTATAGGGGATTGCAGCAGCTACTGACTCAATATTACACCCAGTGAGGAGCCATCTGGGCTCCAGCCCGAACTTACTCGTCACCTCAAGAGTCTGTCCAAGCACAGATCAGTAACTGAGCTCCATGGGGTAATTTTCTGCCTCAGAGTGGCTGGCAATAGGAAACAATCGTGCCCATCCAACGTTCCATCATTTCCACAGTTTCCTCGTAGGTAGTGGGGCACAGTCCTGCCCCTCAGAGTAGAGAGTTATAGGTCCCCAAAGTTTTGAGGCACTCTGTAGCACATACGCTCAGCGTCTGTGAGCTGTCTCCTGTTGCTTTATTTCTGCCAGGAGTCCCACTGCAGGCATTTGACTCACGCATAGAAGCTGCAAGGCACAACTGGGTAGAATACAATCCAATAAAACAACCAAACAAACCAAAGAATATAACAGCAGGAGAATAAATATTCCATGGAACTTGTGCCAAGGTTACATGTTTAACAGTTTTCCACTTTATTGTCAATTATTTGAATCTCATAGAGTGAGGGCAGACATTTTTATAGCACTTTCTGTTTAGCATTGGACATTTGAAGTGGCACAGCAGAAAGGAAGGTGAGGTTTTAGCTATAAATTGTGTTTTGCAATATGAAAGCTGCATAATAATGAATGATATAAGTTTTTTTCGATTTCCATTTTTCTTCTTTACCCAAGAAAGAACCAAATCATTCTGAAAACACATTAGAAGTCAATGACAAAGTAATAGAAAATGCTGACATTTGGAAATATCTTTCTGAGAAAGTTCTTTAAGTGCTAGTTTTCAGAATCTATTCCACCCATGTAGATAAACCTGGAGGCAAGGAGCATAGGTGATGTCCTTCATACTGATTGAAAAATCGAATCTCATTAATATGAAAAGACCAGTGGCTAAATATTTTTTTCATCACCAGAATGCTAGTATTCTTTCAGATTGTTATTTAGTAGTGTTATTATTGATAATAACTATCAGTGATATCTTCACATTTATATAGTGACTTTTCTCCCAGAAGGTCCCAGTGCCTGGACACCAAAAATCACTCCCCTAATCATGGGGATGCAGCCTTGATTTTTATCTGTGACCTGTGATGCTGCACAGCAAACAAGGAGACAAATCCCATGAATACTAAAGCATTTTGTGCAATTCAATTTGCTCGTGTGAGCAAAATCTTCAGTTTCAGACTTTCGTACAAAGTGAAACAGCTCAGCCTAACTTGGAGTAGTTCAAAAATTTCAAGATATATCTTCCTCATTAAAAAGCTAAGTTTGTACTGAAATATACATCTACCTGATCTGAGCTTTGCTATCAAAAAATTAGCTGTTGAGTCACTCATGTCCTTACCACATATTGAAATGAAGGAATAGTCTCCAGGGCATCCACAGCCTCAGCTTAAAGTCAATACCTATGTGACCTGGCATGAAGAACCTGCTACATTCTCCACTGAATGTATAGGAAACCATGGAAAATTAATTATTCAAACACAGAGATTTTAACAGTATAAAGCTAGTTCAACTGTGTCTTACCTTAGTCAACAATATAATGCTCATAATCCCTGTTTAATGACTACAGATCGTATGTAGGACACTTCACAGGGATACACACACACACACACACACACATGGGCATGTGTGCATGTGTGCATGTCTATTTATGCAGACATTTATAGTGATTATAAATATCCACGCCTAAGACATCTAATAAAGTACTTTAGAAGATTGCTTCACACAAATTTCTCAATTTGGAAAACCTAAAACTTTTCCCAAGTGTCCTATCTGATGAAAAAGAAATATGCAAATAACTGAGTAATGAGGAAAAAAAAAAAGGAAAATAAACAAACAAACAAACAACAAACCAAAACAAAAAATAAAAACCCATAAAACCCCTCAACACCATAACATGACAAGAAAAATATATATTTATAATTATAGATATCCATTTGTTTGCTAGATATAATTGGCTGAGGTATTAAGTATAATCAGCTGATATGAATGTGTAACATTTTCAAAACTTATATTTTATAATGAAAACTTTTTTTTTCTTTTTTTCCACTACTGTCTGAATCAGAGCTGTTGCTATTGCTCAAGGAAAAATACGTGATTCGTGAAAGAAAAACTCCAGCACAATAAGGAACTTGAAACTGAGTGTTGTTTCCATTGAACTGTGAACTTGAACTTGAATGCAAGTCTTACGCCAACTTGGCTGTAGTTGTCACATGAACTTCCCATTTTGTAGAAATATTAGAACATGGGAAAAAACACTGAAAACACCTCTGTGCCTGAAGGAAGAGGGCAGGCTGCATGGAATAGGTTCGGAGAAAAAAGAAAAACAACAAACAGAAGTAAGAGTACTTATTTTGTTAAAATAACATGCAACTTAAAAACATGGTTCTTCAAAGCTAGAAGGATGAATCTTCTGAATTCTTTACTACTAGAAAAGACTTTCAATGGAAATCTCAATTTTGCAGATTTATTTTATGTATATAAATACAGATAGACATACAAGCACACATCTTTAACAGTAAAGTAGAAAAAAAGGAGTAGCCAACTCAGTTAATAATAATCCTTTAATGTTTCTGTAACACAGTATAGTTACAATAAGAAACCTGTGGAAAATTCCTTTATGAGCAGTCCTTTAGTGGTTAAGAAAGCACTTATTTTCAGAAAAAGCATCACCTACGGCAAGATTAGGGGAAGGAATTAAGAATGGCAAGGCTAAGGTCAGGAGCAGGTGACATTTAGGGTTATATTTGTATGATAAACTTTCACAGCACCCTGAAACTTCCTTTTTGAGGTTACCATGGATGGTCTGACTAAATCTCTGCTGTGAGCTCCCAGTAATCCAAAAGAGTAACAGCTCAAATCACTTTTATAGTACACCCAATGTAAGCACATCCAGGATCACTCTTTGGCTTTTATAACAACAGCAATGTGCTCTGTGCTGTGAAAGGCTCCATAATATTTCAGAGTAAGGTATAATGCTGAGACTGCTTTCTGAGGGGGAATTCTTTGGAGGAAACCATCCCATGAGTATTAACTAAAGTGTTTGTGCATCTGTCATGGTTTAATTTGCTATGGGTGACTTAGAATGTAGGACTGTTCTACTAATACAGTAGAATTGGGAAGAGCTCATGGCTACATTGTGACTTTGACCAGGCCACTCAGGAAAAATCCTTGATGTGAGATTTGGTATGGGAAATAGTTTATGTTGCAGAGGGAGTGATGGAGAGAGAACCACAAGTTCCAGAGATTCGTCCTATTTTGAGCAGACTTCTCAACAGTAACCTCAGATCACTGTGATGAGGGCTATGCAGAGGAGAAAGAAAAATGGAGTCTTGGGGCTCTTTTGGTGTCCAAAGAACGCTGAGAAAGAGAAGGGCAAAGCAAGTAAGATGTTCAGAAGGTGCAGAGGGGAGGAAAGTTATTTGAGGAAACTGTGTTTTGCCAGAATGGGATATTTGCTGGTGGGCTCCTGTCGTGGTTGGCCACCATAACCCCTCAGTACCAAAGGCTAAGGGTAGAGTGGCCAGAAAATGGTGCAGTAGAAAAAGACCTGGGGGTGCTGGTAAAAAGTATCTAAACTTGAACCAGCCTTGGCCCCATGTGGCCAAGAACACCAGTGGCATCCTGGCTTTTGTCAGAAGTACTGGGGCCTACAGGACCAGAGCAGTGACTGTCCCCCTGTGCTGGGCACTGGTGAAGCTACACCTCGAATCCTGGGTTCAGTTTTGGGTCTCCCAAAACATGAAAGACATGGAGGTGCTGAAGCATGTCCAGGGAAAGGCAACAAAGCTAGTGAAAGGTCTGGAGCACAAGTTTGATGAGGAACAGCTAAGTCAGCAAGGGATGTAAATTTAGCCTGGAGAAAAGGAGGCTCAGTTGACTTTATCATTCTCTACAATTTCCTGAAAGGAGGTTTTAACAAGGTGCGGGTCAGGCTCTTGTCCCAGGCAACAAGTGACAGCACAAGAGGACTAGTCTCAGGTTGTGCCAGGGAGGCTAAGGTTGAAATTAGGAGAAATTTCTTCACAAAAAAGTTGTTAAATATTAAAACAGACTGCCAGGGAAGTGGTGGAGTCACAATCCCCAGAGATGTTCAAGAAATGACTGGATGTAGTATTATGTTCTAGTTGACAACTTTGTTGCAGATGGTGGTGGACTTGGTGATCTCAGGGGTCTTTTCAAGCCTGATTCTTTTCATACTGTGATTCTGTGATGATTTCAGGGGTAGAAAGAGCACCAAAATCACACTGAAATCTATTTGAAACGTACTGGTTCTCATCAAAGTAAAATTTTGTGGCTTGTTGATGGACAATTTACCAACAGCTGCTTTCCAACCCAGCAGCTATTCAGATAAACAAATTACAACAAGATAGGAGGGGTAAGAAATAGGAAGAAGAAAGCAGAGTTCACAGGCAGCACTGAGAACAGGACATATTGTTCTGCTGATTGTTGCTTTAAGCATGGATAATCATGTACAATGATGTATTCATTTTAAGAGGATTCTCCATGTGGAAAATGTTCTTGAAAGGTTTAAACACCGTGAATGATCCAAAACTCATCATAGTGTCATGGGAACAGGGCAACTTAGAAAGCTGCTGAAAAAAAAAAAAAAAAAAAAAAGGCAAGGGAAAAAAAAAAGTAAGAGGGAGATTGCAAAGAAGAGAGTGTTGCAGTTTGATGCAAACATACACTCTTGACTGATGAAGTGAAGGTTAAGCCATCTTTGGGACAGAGGAAAACATCTTTCAGGATGTTCTCTTTGAGTGATTAAAAGTATGGTTAAACTGGGGTGTCTGCAAGTATAAGAAGTAAAATCTTCAAGGACAAAACCGGGCAAAACAATTTGTGTTATTTAGGAGACGTCCTGAGGAGGAGATGTAAAAGATTCCAATGCTTATAGATCATAAAGCTTCCTGAAATTGGCAAGTACAGTTCAATTAAATACTTTGCCCTTTTTCTATCAGTCTTCTCTCCTCTGTTCCTTTTCCTTTTTGTTGTTGGTGGTGGTGGTGTTGGTTTTGTGTTTCTTTTTGTTTTGTTTTTTTTTTTTCCTGTTCTTTCCTTTCCTTATCTATCTGAAATCAGACTGGGCAGAATCAGGTGACAGCAGCAGCCCTATGCGGAAGCCAGAGGCAGTGAGAAGACGAACACTATGGAGTGAGTTCATGAACTGCTTAAGCAAAAGATGCTCAACTTACACTCAAAAGACAGTGTTTTCCTGATCATCTGTGCTTGAGGAGGTCATCACTTGTCTGAGGAGCAGACATGTCATATTCTTTGCTCAGACTGTTCCACATCAGCTGGGCTGAGTTGGGGGGAATTTCTTGTAAGTTCCCTGAAAGCAAAAATCATCCCGTTATTTTTAAGTCAGACCCCTGGCCTAAGAAACTATAGACCAGTGGGTTTAAACTTAAGAGTAAGCAAGGTTTTAGAACACACTTTGAAAGAAAATATTAAAGATAGAAAGATAAGAAAGAAAAAATAGACGGGCTTACCAAAGAAAGACTGCCAAACTGAACTGATACCATTCCATGATAAGATAACTGATTTTTCTAGACAAGTGAAATTTAATAGATCTAATCTGCCTGGAGTTCAAGAAAACATTTAATGTGGTCCATGCTAGAAATTATTATCAAAGCTAGACGGGATGGGGATTAGTTAAGGAGTTAGCTGGGGAGCTATAGATGTGTAATGAGCTGGCTGGTGAGTAATTAGGGAAGGGTAACAGTGTTCTTGATCAGATAGGCTAGAACCACTGCTCCCTTTTCATTATTTGGAAGCAGAAGTATGTTATTTCAGACTACTGGTGACACACAGCCAGACACTTTGTCAACACAGAAGGAATCAGGGTGCTGCAGAAAGTAGAACAAGAAAGTAGAATTAGAGATAAGCATATTAAGAAAAGCAGCGTCTTGAATTGAGGCTCAAATCATCTCATTTGTGGTCTATATTCAAAATTCTAAGGAATAACAGAAGAGACAAGAAACAAGGAATATAAACTGTGTGTTCTAGCCAATCAGAAGTTGTGGATTGCCAACATGAATTGATGATGATGATGATGATAATAATAGTAGTTGGTAGCAGTAGTAGTATATTCAAAGGAAGCTTAGCTGCCATTTTAAAAGTCAAATTGGTGACTTTATGCAGTTCCCTCATTCTGTTTTGAACAAAGGTATTATAAAAAAGTAATTTAGATTGAACTACAACAATTATTTGGGTGTGAAGAATATGTCCTTTGAGAGAGGAATAAGATAGCTCATCTGGTTCAACCTGGGGATATAAGGGCTTAATAAAAGTATAATTTTTTCTCTATATACATTGAGATGAGAATATTGGGGTGATTAAGGAGAAGTTTTGCAAGCTATAGTCAGTGTTGCTGCAAGAAAATGATCATGTTAATATGTTCACAAACATTATGGCTGAGGATTAGATTTCCAGAAAGAGAAAGGTGGTTACCTGGCATGAATGGCTGAGGAAAGTCAGGATCATGAAAGTGAAATCTCAAACTTAGGAACAGTCTTGATAAATATGATGAATGATCTGTCCCTTACCTGTAGCTTACTTTGTTGGTACATTACACCTCCAGTGTTTGGTAGCTAGTGAACCCTCACAGGAAAGAAACTGGACAGCAGCACATCACCATGTTAGTATACAAACAATGTATAATCAGCTGAGTATATGGGTTTAAAGATGAAAATTCACCCAGAGACATGTAACCACCTGTCTTCACTCTCCTGGCACTGTCACCACACCTGCAGATAGGTTCTGGAAATTAAATTTTTAATTGTTACGTACTGCATATAAACAGCTGGAGTCCTTTGCTCTGCTCTCCTCTGAAGCAATGAAATCACAAGAAAATTACACTGGGTTTGAATCATTGTCGCCAGTTAGTAAAAGGAGAACATAAAATGGAGAAGCTGAGACACAAAACATGAGATAAATTCAGATGCTGTAGAAATGGTAGGGGATGAGGAAAAAAAATCATATTAAACTGAGACAAAAAAGGACAAATAAAGGTTTCTGTAAGCTTTACCCCAGGGTATAATAGCAATGCTAGTGTTTTCAGACTATAACCTTTTCTGAGATAGAAGGTAGTCAAATACACAGGTTCAAGTCTGTTTGTTTTCAACCTTCCTGCGTGACTCCAGGCCAGCTGCTGCAGATAAGGTACACAGGGAACCAATTGGATCCTCCAGCTTCAGTACTGGACTACCTTTGATAATTCTCAAGCATCTTTCCAGCAAACTGATTTGGAAGCCAAGTGTCAGGTCTGCAGTCTACTAGTGTAGGAACTTTATATGTAGTAACTTACAAAGCCCATGTGCCCAACAGGCAGCAGAGCAGAGCTAGTCAACAGGAAAACTAACTCCAGGAAAGTATCTAAATTCTCATCCCTCTCTAAGGTAAAAAATGTCTGAATTGACACTTCACATCAGCAATCTGCCCAAGATCAGAAAACTGGGATATCTCCTGATAGAAGATGGCTGGTGGAGAACATGATGCATTGACATGATCTGTCTCCTACTGCAGCATAAAAGTCCACAACTAGTCAACACAAACACCACACAGACCTACAGAAGTTTCTGTTAAACCCTGCTCAAAGGGTCCTGATGGATTAATACTGCACTCTTGGGCCTTATGCTGGTTGAACTGTTGACTACAATGCTAATTCCAGGACACATCAGGTGGGAAATTTTTGCATGCTTCCTTTTTGCTTTATGAACACTCAAGGAGTATGGGATCCTTAGCCAAAAGAAAGCAAATATACATCATTCACTATGTGGAGGATTCCATCAATAACACATTATGGAATCAAGTTCACTATGGGGTAGAAGAGTTGATCCACTCTCACTGCACTTAAGAAAACAAACTTAGAGGCACCAGAAAAAACAATTTATAGTGAGCTTAACCTTGTTTTATAGTACCATGTTTATAACCCCTCCAAACTATAAACCCCTACAGATTCTTGAAATTAACCAATGTTGCAAAATTCTGAATTCCTTTCTGTACCTTGAGGACATGAATCATTTCCTGATAATAGAAAGCATTTCAATACTAGTCTCCTTGCACTTCAGCCCCTTACTCTGAAGAGCAGCAGAAGAAAAAAACGCCCTACTTCATAAAGATGTTGTGTAGAGAAGCCCATAAATTATTAAGATCTGTTCTGGTACAGAAAGGTCATATATGTGTGTGTGTCTGCATCAGAGGTAGCTAGCTAGAATTGATTGCTACATGAATAAACATTTACAGCTTCAGGCCCTGCAACAGTTTATTGTCCCCTCTCTCCCTGCTCTTGTCTCTAAGTTTCTATGCGGTCGTGTCCTGCACGACTCTTTGCAGACTATATATTGAAGAGGGCAAACTCTTGCTATTCTTCTGTGCTGTGCACTAAGCCCTTTCTGCCCCCATTACTGTTTGATCTTTTACAAGGTTATCCTGGTATGAATTATAGGATGTAATTAAGGAAGATGGTTTTAATCCTTCTCTTTGTAAATGTACAATCTATTTATACAAGAACCAGCTACATGATATTGTGAATTTTGTACAGTCTATAGCTGAGGGTGACCAAACCAATTTCTCTGGGTAGAATAAATCCTCCTTATCCTCACCCTTCAAACTTCAAACTGAACTTTATCCAAACATCATTTTCTCCAATTTAGAAAAAACTTCATTCATTTTTAAGTTTCATTTTCATGTGAAAATGCAGTGAAATATACTGTTCTCATGCTATTTTCAACCACGAATTGAAGCAGAAAGTACCAGAAATACCGTGAGGAAACTCAGTCCTGGACTGATCTCCAAGCAAACTTGCCTGGATAAATTCATAAATGGAATTCAGGTGAGATTTCTGGGAGGACCCACAAATGCAAGGGTGCACTTTGCGTGGTACCTACAAAGATCTGGGCCAGACATAACAATAAGAGGTTACACCAGAAAACATAAATCACTGGCCTCTTAAGCAAAGTATGACTGAGCTAACCTAATTTGAAATATTTTGGATAGTGACACTAGTTGGGCCTAGGTTTCTGAGCAAGAGAATTCTGTTGTGCTCTACACCACTCTGTCCCCAGGGGTTCACAGTGAGTGACATATCACTCAGTTTGTATAGTTAATCTAGTCCTGGCCTGTGATGGGGTTTTATTGCATGGACATTAGGCATTTTGGGAGATGACATATGCCCTAGTCTTGTCCCAGCAAGCAGTCAGTGTACCACCAAAGTGTGCACTTCAATAGACTTGTTCCTTCATCCTCCAGTGTATACAGACACTGCAGTAACAACTGAACATAACTTCTACTCTTTGCAGTAACATTTAGAAGTATCATCCCCATGTTAGGCATTATAAAACAATGGGAAAAAAGAACTGTGCCCCCAGATCTTCATTTTCACATAAAAAAAGTAACACTGAGAAGGAGACAGAACAGTGGGAAGTGGTTTCGAATCCTATGTTGGCATCTTGCCCAGGCCATTTAACAGCTCTATTTGCACCTATTGTCTATGTTATTCTTTTCTACCTGCATTACTGTGTAATAATGAGATCTGGGAGTGCCCAGGCCTTCATCAGCTTGGCTCTTCAGCCAGAGCTGCAGTGATCCCATCTCTGACAGAATGGAGTGCAGAGGGATTTGTAAAACACACACATTACTGTGCTACACATTCCACCAGATCAAAGAAAGTTTGTCCAGGGTGACCAGAATCCTTGACACATTATATGACAGACTAAAACAAGGTCTGTGCAGCAAGAAGCTGTTGTGCTCCTGCTCAAACCATGACAGAAAACACGTACAGACAGGGCTGGGCTGGCTGGGGACTAATATGCTGCTGGTGAATGCTGCATATCTGCTAGAAGAAAGAAGGATGGTGCAGTGACCTCTACCTACCTAAATCCTATAGAAATGAATTATGGGATAAGTACAGAGAGACACTACTGATTCTAACAGAATTATTCTTGATGCATAGTCATGTAACTGAAAGTACAAATTGGCCCGACATGTAATCTGCTTTGGGATGAAAGGCACTATTTAAATGGAAGATGCTATTATTATTATTAATTATTATTATTATTTCCTTTCTAGGGCTAGTGAAGCTCAGAGCTTTCATCTTCAACCAGATGGGTAGGTTGGAAAGAGAGTGATCTTTTATTTCTTTAAAGATTAAAAAAAAAAATTAATAAGATGTAAGGATGTCATTCAAAATAAATGTCAGTGGGAAAGTGGGGAAAAAAAAAAGAAAACAGAAAGGGGAAAAAAAAAGGAAACAAGAAACCAAGCAAAACTGAAGTAGATTTGACCTCAAATGAGCTGAAATTGAGTTAAAGTTTACTACTGAAGTCAGGTTTCCCTTGGGGGTTAGGCTGCCATTTAAGCTATTTCTTCTCTTTTACTTCTACAGTATAATTCCCCTAATACAGTGCTATAGGTCAAAAAAAAGCTCTACTACAGCTGGGCTCCAATTTCCATTTACTAGCATGAAAAACCTACCCTTGTATAAAACAGTTTAGTATTATTTTGTGAAAAAATAGGCTCCTAAATACTACCTTACAGAAGAAGGAGGTAACCTGGTAGTCTGAAGCAAAAGCTACTTCCTCAGTGCATGAGCTCTTGACAGATTATTCTCCTGAGTCTGCTACAAACTCACTCTGTGCCTCTTCATCTGAACTTTGTGCTCAAAAAAAAGGTTCTCTCAGTATATCTGGTTAATTTTTATAAGGTGACTGTTATTTTTATCTTCACCTTTCCTTACGTTCTCTCCCTCCTTCTCACCCCCTTCCCCTTCACACACAGTCACACACAAAACCATCTCTTCTGTGGAGATGAAAAAACACACAGACTGATGACTGATTGGACTCTGCCAGAAGCATAATTAAGCAGCTTTTAGACCTGATGTTGATAATGAAAGAAAGGAGAAAAACTGACACTAATCAAACAAATAAACAAAAAATATACCGGAAAACTCCACATATATGGCTTCTCTCAGCTATGATACTTCACAGTGATGCTTTTAACAGCAGGTGATAAGGAAACTTCAGACAAAAGAGTGATTTTTGAGTTGATGGTGCCCCTTTAAAGACACACATGGAGAATATATACCCCACTGTGCTGGCATCACCTTAATTTTTCCTTACCTTTCCTGCTCTGAAAACCAGTTTGCTGCTGCCATGGCAAAACTCCTGGCAGGATATTTGTGAGTGAAGGGAACTAACTAAATTTAAAGCTGTGTTTATAATCACCTTTTGCTGCATTTCAATACCCTTTGGAAAAGGAAAGCTTCTGAAACATCCACACTCTACATGTGGAACTATTCTAATCTGTCTCTTCCTGATAAGTTCATCTAATTGGTCTTCTTTTGGGTTCACTCACTTGCTTCTTTTGCTAAGAGTTCTTTAAAAGGTTGGCATGGGCATACTAAAATCAAAAGTATATTTATTTAAGAACCAAGGAGACAGGCTTTCTCTTTCTGGGTCTCATATATTTCATTGCAGCATCTTTTTACTGCTCTGTTTTTCCTGATGTCTATTGCTTTTTTGGGTTAGGCCCACACATTGCTTCAACTGAAGGATCAGAAATCCTTCCCTTTTGAGCAGAGGACTGCAAAATCACAAAGTATTGTACTAAAGAAACAAGAAGGTGAGAGGAGGACAAAAAACAAACAAACAAACAAAAAAAGTTCTGTTTACTTTACTTTCTGCCTCTCTGTAAAAATCACATGATCTCACAGCATTTCAGTGTAGGGCCTGGGAAATCAGCAGAAGTGAACCACTCTTGAGATCTGGTGCACATGGAAACAAGCCAGGCTTCCAAATCCTGAATGTCCTTACTATTATCTCGTTTGTCTGTGTAATGGGAGCAATAACATCAATGAACTTGTGATCCATCCCCAGAAGTCAGGTGGGGATGGCTCCACTGCCTGCCCAGAGTTGGTGGAGCAGTAGTCATTTCCCTCCTTTAGCTGGAGAGAGGTGAGTCTGACTGCAGCTGGAATGGAATGCTCTGACAGCTGCCAGCTAATGGCAGTCCTGCTCATGTACATTACCTTCTTCCTTTCAAATTTTCTATTAACCTTGGGAAAAAGGGTGAGTTGGAAGAAAGCTTAATTTGATGTTCTGTTTACAATTTACAAAGACATCACAGTAATACCAATGAAACAAGTATGATTTTGCATGTAACCGGGGTCAGATTTACAACTAGCAAAACCATAAGTACTGATAGGTAAAACACACACTGAGCTCTGGGTTAAGCCACCTTCCTGAGACACAGAATGCATTTGTCATCTGTCTAAAATCAAAAATATACTACTGCTTTTGTTATGTTATCTTGATTAACAGTGAAGACCTGAAAGAAGTAAAAAAAAAATTCAAGACTCCCTATCCTGGACTAGAAGACTAGAATTGGTATCTTCAAGGTATTTTACCATTAGAAACTTCAGAGTAAAATGAAAGTTAAAAGACTGGTCATGTTGGAATGATTTTGCAGGATATGATGTGTATGAGAACACCATAAGTCATTTGTGTAGAATTCAAGGCTGTGGCCTAGGTTCGGTATTTAGGTTCATGCATATCTGATCTTACAGCTCAAGTGCAGGTTAAAATCCAGACCAAACAGCTGGTGATTCAGTATACACCCAATTTATTTAGGCAGTATCCAAAAATCTTTAAAAGTAAGTTTTCTGAGGTAATCACTGAAAAATCTACAGATTTTCTTTAAAAAATCTTACAATAAGGCCAACATGTCTTCTGAAAATTTTGTCGGTTGTTTTTTTTCTCCCAGTGTTTTTCAGTATTTGTTTTTTTTATTCAAGCTGGTAGTTAGCAGTCGTACCCACAAATAGTTGTGATATTTTCTATGAACCTCATCAAATGTCTAATCTTGAGACTTAGGTGAAAAGTTCTTTTTGTTTGTTGGTTCTTCAAGGTGACACTGATTGACAGTCACAGCTGGACCACAGGGATCCAAACCGTAAACCAGAGAGGGATTCCTTCCACAGTGCAGTTATACTCAATACCAAAAGGTACTGTGGACATTGTAAGATTTTGTGACTTCTGAGGGCAACTGGAAAAAAAGATTTTGTGACTTCTGAGGGCAACTGGAAAGAAAAATTCAAGACCATGAAATATGAAGATTCTGTATTTGATTGTACAACTCTCAGAGCTCCAACTTACTAGTGTATGATGGTGGATGTAGTAGGTGGATGGATGGATGGATGTAGGTGGATATAGTATCAGTCACTACTTGATTTGCTATAGGCTTTATAAATGCCCTTTTTTGCGATCTGCCATGGACAAAACTTCAGCCTGACTGAACAAGTGAGTTATCCTGTATTGGGAAGCAAAAGGGAGAGAGAGAGAGACAATAATTACTCCACTGTGCTTACAGACAAGGGGAGAAAATTAACCGTGATTATTTGAGCTGCAACCATGTTCCAAAGCCAAGGACCAGCCCTCATCGCTCATGACACAAGATAACAACTGATGGAGTCCATACAGCTTCACTTTTCACTAATTTGTCTTGTCACCCAAGAAAGGGCAATAAAATTTGGACCTTCCATGATTGCTAAGGTTCCCAAGCCTTTCAGATGACCTACTTTCATGTGGTGATTTATGGTTTCCCAGAGTAAATAAGTGAAATTTTAAGGTTTTACCTAAATTTCCTTTTAGATTTTTGCCTTTCTTTGATCATGGAATTCAGAGCAAAACCTATGAGGGTGAAGGAGAAAGGAAGGAAGGAGCCCCCGGGCAACACCAACAGAGTCAGTCTCATTTCTTTGGTTCCTCTGACACCAGTCCACCCAGGTTTAACTGTGTAGATTTGTGTTTGAAAGGAAAGTAGGAAAGTATCAAACAGCTACTTCTTGGGGGCTGTTTGCATGAGCACAAAATATTCTATGTTGCTCTTTTAACAGGACCATGTTTTACACAGGATTTTAATACAAGCGTCCAACAAGGTCGAAAATAGTGACCCTTTGAAATGGAAAGATTAACATTTTTATAGATAGGAGAGGAAAATAGGCAACTTGCAGTGGAGCATGAGAATTCTATCTTGTTTTTTTTTCTTTCTTTTTTTTTTTTTTCTTTACAACAAATAAGGCTTATGGATTGCAAAGAGGAGACTGCCCCATTAAAAAAAAAAAGTATTTTACAGTATTTTCCAATTTAAAGCTCCTTGCAAGTAGCACTCAGGATCATCCAAGAAAAGTCTGACTCACTAGTTTTTCAATTTAGTTTGTTAATAGCCTGCCTTTCATAAAAGCATCAAGCACAATAACAAAAATACCTAAATCAATAGGATGATGCAGCAATGCCTTACAGAGATGATATTTTTGAAATAAATATATACCATTCAACCTGGCCTGCTTGACATCAAATTTATATACTCAATAAGAAAGCATAATTAATGGTCCCAAACTGTATTTTCTTTCACCTATTTCACATTTCAAGAAGCTGAGGGTTTTGTCAAAAAGAGGGGGGGAGAAAGAATGGAAAAAGTGTTCCATTCATAAATGAAATGAACCCATTAAAAATGACTTTCTTCCCGGCTCCCTACCAATGTCTCCTGGGGACTGCTGTGTATTTTATTAAGAAACAGAAGCGTGGAACGTGCTTGCATTTCACAAGGTCCATAGCCAGGTGATTTATCTTCCCTCTTTTCCCTGCCAGCTCTCTGGGCGTTTACTAATTTTGAGGGAACAAAGGAGATGAACCAGGAGCCTCTATTTCTTATTGATGTAAACATATCTGTATTAGGGTCCACCCTCTCTGTCTACCCCTCTGTCCACCATGTGGACCTATAATCAAATTTAATTAGCTATTTGGATTTTTCAGTGTTATCCAGAAGCTTCTAAAAATTAATCAGATTGTCCCATGCGACTTGTAGAAGGAAAAAGTATTTTTGAAACAAGAGCAGTTTGGTGCTTAACAGACTTGAAGGATTTTGAAAGTCTCCCTGTTCAGTGGGGAAGAAATTGAGGAGGGGAAAGTGTATTGGCACTGTGTGTCTTTGGGCAACTCAAATAAGACACTCAGTTATTGTCAAGTCTTCCCATCTTAAACAAAGCACAGAGACCAGAGTTAAGGTCATTGTCTGAACAGTAGAAGACGTAAAATTACTGCTGCCATTAAGCTCTTTACTTCTTTTCCACCAGGAGATTAACCCTTCTAGAGCAAATTAAGACAACATGATCAATTCCTGCCTGCACCAGGACCCACTGTGGATTTCGCAGCAAGTGCCACAGCCTCGTTGTGTTTCTTTAAGTCAAGCACAGAACCATGAGCTGAAGGGCTGAGCCACAGGCTCATCCTCCCTTCTCCCTGCTCTACTGTGGTGGTAGCAGAGTAAGGCCAATAGAAAAGGCTGGGAAAGTGGAGGGGCAGGCACTGATCTCTTCTCTATGGTGATCAGTAATAGGACCTGAGAGAATGGCCTGAAGCTGTGTCAGGGGACGTTTAGGTTGGGTATTTCACCCAGAGGGTGGTTGGGCACTGGAACGGGCTCCCCAGGGAAGGGATCATGACACCAAAATGCAAGTTCAGGAAGAGTTTGGACAACACTCTCTGGCTCATGGTGTGATTCTTGGTCTGTCCTGTGCAGGGCCAGGAGCTGAATTTGATAATCCTTCTAGGATTATTTTAATCTAAAATGTTTATTACTATTTTCAAATTTCTATGTATCAAACACAACAAATAGTCTTATAGTAAGAATCTGCTTTAAGTCAAAATAAAGAGGTACACAAACATTCACCACTCATTTGTGGAGGAATGCAAGAAATATAAGAGGTTTAACTTCTATTCTTTTTTATGAAACATGGCCCTGGTTTTTATCTTTTGGGAAGAAATCATAGCGTAATAAGATAAATCTGAGTTCTCATTCACTTTTCATTTATCCCAAATAAGCAGAAGACCTCTGTATTCCCAGGGGCTTGTGCCAGAGAAAAAATGAAATATTCAGACAAGGAAAAGAAAGAAGGTCTTCAGGATTTAGTCCTATGTTTTATCACTAATGTGGATTTTGTTTCTCTTCTCTTTCTTCTTCTGTTTCTGCAGCATTGTCCCAATATCTGGTTGATACCAAACATAGAAACTCATTCATTATCCTGAATATCTTCTGAGCCAAACTCCACCCATAAATAGGGCTGCACTGACTCATAAATCTCTGTGGCTGGATGCCTGAAAATGCATGGAGAATTCACCACTGGGTTTGGACATAATAAATAATGAAAAATGAGTCATGTAGTTGCCATATTTTGTAATGAATTGTAGCTTTGCAAAAGAGACAATGGGAACTATCCTGAAACTTGCAAGATTAGACACACCTACCTGAAAAAGGGCTTATTTATGATGGAGTGAAATAGTCTTTGCAGAATTTTCCTTGTCTCATAATGACTTAAATACCACACATAGGAAGTATCATAAAAATAAAAAATTAATAATTTTTAAAGCTCTTACACCTCTGCCTTTCCCAGAGACGATATAATTAAATTTGAGTTTCCATAATGGGTTAAACATTTTTCCTTATCAGGAATAAAAATTTCCCATAGGACAATATTAGGTCTAATGAAACTTTGGCTTTGAAGAGGAAATATTTTTATCTCCATACAAATAAGAAATTTAGATTATATTTCCCATTCAGGTTTTATTTCTCTGTTAAAAATAGTTTATGGACATAGCATTACAAGTAAAATGAAACACCTTGATATATCAATATAGAGAGTTCAGAGGTTTTTTTGGTTGGGTGGTGGGGTTTTTTTATTGGTTTTGTTTATTTGGGTTTGTTCGTTTTTGTTTGATTTGTTTGTTTTTTGCTGTTGGGACTGGGGGGGGCTGGGGGGGGAAGGGTTGTTTGTTTAGGTTTGTGTCCCAAAAAATCATCATACTGCAGAACATTTTTTCAAATCTTATGGGTTGGCTTCAGATCCAAAACTGAACAATAATTATACAGCTAAATGAATAACTCAGAATAAAGTAATATCTGTGGAACTATGATTGCTACTTTCAGCTAGTTCTACTAGATATTTCCAATGAAGGCTTAAAACCACAATATAAGAGTCATTAAAATGCCATCAGTTACAGTCACTAAACCATAGAATCTGATGTACTGCTTTATTTCTCTGTGCCATATCTTTCATATTGTGCTGTGGCAAGAGTTGACTTTTTAATTGCAGTTGCAGTATGTCATCTAATTGGGCAATATTGCAGTAAGGAAGTTGCTTCCCTGAATCCAGCTGGCAGTTAATTTACACCCAACACAAAAACAGCTGAAGTCCATGTTCTTTGAAATGTAAAAGGAATGGAAGAAATAACCTTCTACTGCAGACAATCTTGGATTGTCTATGCTTTTATTTGAAAATTAAGACTCCATTATTTATTCAAAAAATGGAGTTATACTTCTCATCTTTTTTTGTAGATTAGCTATTCTACTTAAACCAGAATGTGTTCCAAAAGTCCACTCAGGTACTGAAATCTCAAAAGGCAGCATAGTTTACCTGATCTCAAGTCTACAAATTCTTTAATTTCTACTCACTTAACTCAGAAGTCAAATGAATTAAATTGATTAGAATTTTGAAATTCAAAGTTAAAATGATGCCTGCCTAAACCCTTGAGAAAAATCTCCATCCTACAAAAGAGAAAGAAGTTTGGAAATCCCAGAGAGGCAAAGTTTATGTGTTCTACATTGGTGTGTTTTCAACTTTAGGTATAACCACTGGGAGTATTCACATTCTGGGCCTTGAACAGCAGAAGAGGCCCATAATTGCAGCACTCTCTCAAGAAGAGCAAGTGCAGGGTTCAAGTGTGCATCTTTCCTGTTGTGGGGGATGTCTCTAGTGTCTTAAGGAAAGTTTGAGATTGTTAATCAGAGTTAATTGAAACAGTGGCTTGGAAAGAGTAGCTTAAACACCTTTGTGAATGCCCTGGCTTGTAACTTAGGTAGTCTTCAATCAGCTGTTGTTGCAAAAGAAACCGAATTAACTCACCTGATCCCTCTTAGAGGGATTTTCACACAGACAGCAATTCATGTCCTTCTCTGGAAAGCCTAACCATGATTTCATTGGTCGCCACAAAATTCATAACAAGTGATCTTGATAAGTCTGGGATTTGAGTGAAGTTCTTTTATTTGAAAGTGATAAACTAATCTGGAAGAGATTTCCAGAGGTAATCTAGTCCAACCTCCTCTTCAAAGCAGATTCAGATGGAACAAGTTGTTCAATTCATACATGTAGGTAAGTACTGGCTGTCTAAAAGGACTGATATCCCACCATCACTCTGATTCAGTGTTTGACACCTCTCACAGTAAGTTTCCTGTCTTATCTTTAATTACAGTTTCCTATGTTACAGCCTGTGCTTGGTGTCCATTCTTTTGTACCTCTGGGGGCTGTAAGATCTTCTGACTCTTCTCTTCCTCAGGTTGACCAGCCCCCTGTCATACATGGCGAGCCACAGTCTCCTGTCCATCTGGAGCTGCTCTGCTAGACCCATTCCCCTTTGTCAGTGTTCTTGTTTTTTTGGGGAAACAGTACTCTGAGAAAGTTCTCTCAAGTGCCAAATGGTGGGGAATAATTACTTCCCCAGGACTGCAAACTCTACTTTTGCTGATGAAACCCAGTATGCAGTCAGTTTCACCTGTAGAGGCATACTACCAGCTTGTGTCCAACCTTTTGCCCATCAGGTTCTGCATCTCAGGCTCTACAAAGCTGTTTTTTATCTAGTCAACGCCACACTTGTAATGCTCTGTGGGGTTATTTCATCTCAGATGTGATGGTAAGTCAGATAGGGAAGTGGTTTCAACAACAAAGGGTTCCACAGCACCCAACCAGGTAGAGTGGACAGGGTCCAGGGAGGGTAACCAGGCTGAAGTGACAATCCATAGGTCACCAAAGACAGGTTCCTCCCAGTACTGACACAAACCCAAAGAGAATAACCACTCCAGGGTCAGAATCAGACCTGAAGACAGTAACCTGAGTCAAATGGTGTCCCACAGTTGCCAGTAAAATCCAGGACAACAAGCCATGTCTGACATCAAGCTGGGAAGTCAAGTTTGTAGATGAGGGTCCAGAAAAGGGTCTGTATTAACAGGGTGCATAATCAAACATGGGCATGGCTGCAAAACAGTGCAGCAGAGCTCAGACAACCCAGAGCAGTGTAGGAGCCCTGGATTAAAAGCAACTTTCAAGAGCAGGGAGCCCCCACCAGTACTTCACCTGAACCCTTTTTCACAACAGTCTCAACCAAAATTAGACACCTGAGGCACATCAGAGTCCTTAAGTGTAGGCATCCAAACTTAAAGGAGAGGAGAACTCACTCAGGGAACTGAGACCACTGAGCATAACAATTTGTGAGGCACACACTTGGTGTAAGTACAAGTAATTGCCCAGAGACCTCCTTGAAACTCCTAACTTTGTGTCTGATGTCTGATTTCCAGAAGACAATTTTGAAACCTCAGAGCTCATCGGGAGAGTTTATCTGAGAAATAAATCTTTTCCAATTTCTTTAATGTTTGTTAAATATCTTACCTACTGGCTATGCTTCAGGGGTGTTTTAATTAGCAAGACAGGGTTTTGCTGCAGTTTTCTTTTTGCCTGTGTCTACAGGCAATTTTGAACTGGCAAATTGTAAGAGAATATCCTGAATTTAGAGAAAATTCCCTAATCTGTAGGCTTCTCCTTTTCCACTTTACCCTTTAATTCCAAAGTACAGTTTGGGAAGTTGAATTAAAGTTTTTCATCACTTGATTGTCTGTCTGTCTTGTATGCCATGGTGATAAATGCAAAACGTCCTGGGAATCACACAGTTTGCAGAATGCAGTGGGATATGAATGATAAAGAACAGCCTACAGCAGTGTTCAGTGCAGCTGAAAGGCCAAACATTAGTGGTAAAACAGGATATATAGTCTCGAAGACAAACTTGTAGCACTGATGATGAGAATACAAGGCCACATAAAACCCCAAAATTTGAACTAGTTGAAAAGTTCTGTTGTTCCTGGTGTGATACAGAATCCTTTTTAAGCTGAAGCTATTTTAGTGGGAATCCTTAAGCCAGCTATAATCTCATAACAAGACTAATTCAAAATAACAATCAACCTAATCTGGTGTTTAGTACAATCAACTAAGAGATTAGGGTTCCAATTTATAAACCACTTGCATATACTACCTACTTCCAGAATCCTTGAAAATTACATGCATGCCAGTTCACAAAGATCTTTAAATCCATGGGTATCTAATGTCTCAATGTGTTCCTGCACTATAAGCAAATTTCAGCTCAGAATATCACTGTTTATTCAGGCAGTTGAGACCATACACAGAAATAAAGGAAGCAGAGATGGTGAGAAGAGGAAAATATGTAGAAAGTAGGGGAAATATTTCATTATCAGTATAGAAAACATACAAGTTAGTTTAGCTTTTGGGTGGCTTTTGTTGTGGTTGTTTTTGTGGGGATTTTTGTTTGTTTGGGTTTTGTTTGTTTGTCTTTTGTTTGTTTGTTTCTTTGTGTGTGTTTGTTTTTATTTAGGTTTTTTGTTGTTGTTGTTTAGGTTTTTTGCATTGACAGGACCCCAGAACAGATTGATACAGTTACGAGGAGGGAGGAAAATAGGACATCAGTATCAATAAATGTCTCAGAAAAATGGATCTCCCAGCTTGCATGACATAAGGAATGCCTTGAGAATGACTGGAAAACTTTTTTGTAGTACGACTGTGAAACTCACCCCAAAACAATTCAATAGAAGACATTGCAGTTCTGAGCTCTTCCAAGAACTCTAAAACACTTCTCCATAGCTGTCATAAAACAACCAGAGATGAGTCTCATAAAGTGATCTTACCAGTGTAAAAGTTAGCACAGTAAGTACACCATAACAATGGTGGGAAGAAAAAAGTTGATTTTGGATGTGTATTTGATCCATATTGACAGTTCTTGTATTTGGTACAATGAGGACCAGAAATCAATATGTAGAAAGGAAAATTAAAAAAAAAAAAAAACAAGGAATTTTTAAATGTCAAAAGCTTTTATCCTGCATCCTGTTGACTGTTCTTTATTTTCCTTTTCTTGTTGTTGTTGTTTTGTTTGTTTGTTGTGTTTTGGTTGGGGTTTTTTGGTGTGTTTGTTTTGTCTTTTTAAGTCAAATTCAAACTCAGGATCTGCTCTCAAAAATTCTGGTGAAATACTGACTCACAATACAAACTTTGAAGCCATACCTAATGACCTATATCTTCACAGATTCAGGTCTAGGATTCATTAGCAGTTCCCATTTCTCAGTTTCTATATTATGTCTAAAATTGCCTGAAACTGGGGAGAAAAGGATGGAAGCAGCTGAGACATTTGTCTTTGCAGCTTTCATGTGTAAAGGGAGTTGAGATCTACTTTAGCTTTTTAGGAGAGTTGAAGGGGGCAGCAGTCTCTAAGGAATTCTGATGTATTAAAAATATTTCAAAAAGAGCGCCATTCTAACACAATCCTACTACCCAATCTAAATGAAGATACAGGATTCTCTTGGATCACAGAATCATAGAAAATCAGGCTGGAAGGGACCTCAAGATCCAGCTATCTTAGAAAAAGTAGAGTCTAGACAAGATGGCCCAGTACCTTGCCCAGCTGAACCTTAAAAGTGTCCAGCTCTGGGGAATCCACTACTTCCCTGGAGAGATTATTCCAATATCTGATTGTTCTCATTATAAAATAAATTATTGATTTAGTCCTGCTCTGTTATTGCCCCAAAATGGATTACTTATCACCAAAAAAATCACAATAAAGAAAGGAAAGGTCATTGTGAAATATATTTCATCAGTGGTCAACATTCTTTTAGAGCTTAGAACTTCAGGAGATTCTCTCCTGCAAGCAGGCATTACAAATCACAATCCAACCCTTATTCTTTTTCAGGGACATGCAGGGTTAATTGCAAGCTTGATATGTTGTGTTTTTATAGCTCACAGTTTCCTAAAATGTTTGAACCTTTTCAGGCTCTCTTCCATTCTTCAGACATACACTTGAGTGCTTTCCACAAGTAAATATTGGTTTATCCCTAAACCAAAATGTCCTATCTATATACATTTTGCATAAGTGTATGTTGATAAATAAGCTAGGAAGTGTATGCATTGCACATAAGGTATTTCTTATAGAGGATCTGGATTTTATAGAGTGTAAAATATGGATATTGCTCTATTTATCTTACTGTAGTTTCGTGGAAAGGTGACAGTGGGTATTAGAATGCTATGCTTCATATACATGCTGGAGAACACTTTTACCTTCCTTCACATGGAGCAACTCCATAACCCACCAAAAAGAGGGAGTTAAGAGGGAGAGAAAAGCAAATGTAAAAAAAAAGTCCATCCTATAGAATGCTGTAAAACAGCATGTCACTGACTAGTAATTTTAATTTAACTGAATTCAGCGGGTGTTGTTTCTTTCATCCTGATTAGGAATAGTATAATACATGTAGTCATTCCAGACCTGCCATTTTGTGTGACATTTTTTTGTGGAGGTTGTGGTGGTGTAGGGGGCAAGTATGGATGGGATTCACCACCACACAACAGTGTAACATTTTGGATGGCTTTCGTCTTATCTAAGTTCAGGTAACTTCATTACAGATGTGGTTGGATTCTAAAGATCAAGTGGATTAAGTGGAATAGTTGGATTTTAAGGAATAATTTATTTGACCCACCTTAAAGGACTATTCTGTGATAAATGAATTGCACCCGAGCACTATCTGATTTTTCTAGAGACAAACAACAAAGATGGAGTTTTAATAGGTACTTCTGCAATGTCGACGTTATAGAGGTGAATCACACCCACTGAAAGAAGGAAGGTAAACAATTCTGTCTTCCTCAACTCTCTCAGTGAAAGCACCTGGTCACGTCACTAATTCAGCTGTGAGATTTTTCTCTAATTAACAGGTCTCATTTTATGTTGTTGAAAGGGGAACATGATATTCTCTAGTGGGATCTGTGCTACTGCACCTCCAAAAGCCAGGCAAGCATCATGCAAACACCTAAACACATCAAGGCATGGTAGTGTGGGCAGAAGAGAAATCAATACCACTGAATTACAGAAAGTGTGAAAGATGTATTATAAGGTAGGACACTAACAAATTCCTCCTATAGGAAGCCATTCTTTGCCAGAACATAACTTTTTTCCCCCCAGTGTCTTCTCAGTCACTTTTATGTTCCCTTCTGCTTAAAATGTGTGACAGATAGGAAACCTGGGTGACAGTAGCATTTGATGTTGCTCAGAACTGCTGCTTGATTTTGAAGGATCATCATCAAAGGAGATAGAAATTTGCCCATCCCAGATTTGACCAGATCATGCCTTTATTATTTAAATAGAGTAATTATGATCAATAGCCATGGGCAAGATTCCCATCACCCTGAGGACTGTATATTCACAAAAAAAAAGAAATATGTCTCCCTGTCTCAAAGAGTTTGTAAGATATTACAGACAGCAGGCAGGCAAGCAAACAGTAAGAAAATTGTGAGAGAAGAGCAATTTCCATAATTGGCAATATATTTTCAGCCCTTGGGCAGTGTGACTATTGTCATGCTTATTTATTTATTTATTGGCCTTGAAGCCAAGGAAGAAGAATAAAGCAGGATTCAAAAGAGGATAAGGAGGCAGACTTGTTTCAAAGACATCCCCAACAGCAGTGAACTCTGATGAGGTTGTAATATCTGAGATGCTGAATGCTTGCTGAGCCAGTGGGCCCAACTGCTACCTAAATCTGGCAACCTACCTTTTTGATACCTAGCCTGTGCAAACATCCCAGAGCTAAGTGGTCTCTGGCAACAGTCCTTTTCTAAAGCATCAAGAGCGGATGCAATATGTTGATGAAGTGAAAACATGCTGGTAAATCTAAAGAGCACATTGGTGCAGTTAGACACAGACTAGTTTTCCCACAAGCTCACCTATACAAAATTTCAGAGATTTACATATTTTCCATTTGTTTTCCATATATTCCAGTTGGTTGGCTCATGATTCTTATGTTTTTCTCCCCATCCTATCTAAGCATCCTTTCCAATTCAGTTAGTAGGCCATAATAGCACATAGTAATTTCCCAACCTTTCCTACCCTAACCCTTTCTTAGAAATTACTACTGTTTCATTTCCTGTCTTTAAACTTATTACATACTTTGAATTGTCAAACTTCATGAAGTTTTGCAAACAGCTGTAGGCAGAAAAGGACTAGAGGTTGGTGGGACATAGGAAAATTGTGCAACGAAAAAGTAAAAGAGAAGAATGGGAGGAAAACCAGGGAGTAGGTATTGGAAGGTAATTGTCTTTAAAAGTGTAAAACACTACCCTCTAGTGCTGTGCTATCTGGACCTGTCCTTAGACATATTAACAGGGAGCTCTGACCTGTAAGAATCCAGTCACACCACTTCCCACTCCAATTATATACAGCACATATTAGAGCTGTAAAGCAAGGGATATATTTCTGATAAATTCTGTATAAATATTGTTTTAAAATAGGTTCAGACTTTGTTCCCATATCATGTTAGACATTCATGGAACCCAGAAGAATTTAGGACTGTATAAACCAAATTTATTCATCCACAGTGGGGCGTGGTCTCTAAACTAGCAATTTTGGCATCTTCTATAGATATGAGGCATGCTCATGGCAAATTAACTATGATTTATTTATCCTAAAACAGGTAGGAAACACTCTCTGGAGGTGCCATGTGTTTCCAACGACTAGGAGAAACCCAACACAAAGAGTCTAGATTGGATTCTTAACTTTAAACTTCATAAATCTCATAGCAGGTACTTATATGTAATTCTTGTACTCTGTACACACTGCAGGGACTGCCTGTGATTAAGAAAAACTGTTGCCCAAAACAGTGTGAAGAACAAGTCTCATCCCTCTGTGCTGTGTTTCTTTCTGAATACCAATCATCCTACCAACCTTGGCTGATACAGGAACCATTTTTTTACATCCCCATGACTCTCCCAACTGCAGACTTAACAGTAGAAGGTCTCTCAGTGTTGCCTCTGTCTCCTGATACTTGTGCCTTGCTGTACGCTGTTGCAAAGGTTTAGGTGCCCCAAGCACATGAAAGGAAAATACAATTGCACTTGTGTGTGTGGTGTGCATTACTATTCCTCCAAGGATTGCAACGTTTTAATATTTTTGGATTAACTCATGATCAAACATTGATGAATCATGGTATTTTACTGAAAAGCACAATCCTTAAGTCAACCACCTAATCTAAGAGAAGAAATTAAACTCTAAACCAACATAAACACATTACAAGTCATTAGTGTAATTAAAAAGGAATGTATAATTAAAACATTTGTGTATTTTAGCTCAAATTCATCTGCGGTCGGAAATTTTAATGAACTGTTCATCAAAGAAATCTCTGGAGTCTGAGGATAAGTTTAGCATAACAAGAAATTGAATGTTTTCTTCTCTTTGGCATAGGAAGCTCTGTTCCCACTGGCTTCGAAAACCAAGCTGTCATTGGCTCAAGCAAACTAATAATGATTCTAAATGGTTATGATCGCTTCAATGTTTTAAACTGATGTTATCTTTTTTATCCCTTAAGAATCATGTTTTTCATAATTACTTCTCTTTTGTCCTTTCCTTAAGACAAATGATTTTGTAATTAGTGATGAAGGAACCAGTGATCACTCCAAGACATCTGTCAAGTTGTCATGAAGTATCTGTCCCTGTAGCTATATTTAAACTTTCTGTTTAATAGCCTCTTGCTTTATTTCACCATTACATCTCTGCGGTATCATAAGCAGGATACCCTAATGATCAAGTTCTATAAAACACAGAGCAATTAGATTGTAAGACATATTGCTCCCATGAAAGTCCTTCCTTCTCATAATGTAGCTCCCTCTCTTCCCTTCCTTCATCATCCCCCAGCCCCACACATTCACTTGCAACATTCATTAGCTGTTATTAGACAAGACAACTGTGTCAACAGCTAGCCTGATGTTTGGCCATATTTCTGTCTTTGAATACTTATTTCAAGCACCTTTTGAGTATGCTTGGTGGTCTGAAGAAAAGCCTCATGAGTAAAATATCATAACAATATGACTGGGGTTTAGAAGATCTGCATTAGCCACTTAGGTCTCCACTATTTTTTTCTGACCTTAAACTGTTAGTGATATTCTATATTCTTCCCCACTCATCCCCAGGGCAGAGATTGTCCCATTTTGAGTGTGTCAAGGCCTATGGGAAACCGGTTCCTGGTAGGATTCTCCAAGGGATGTAGAACTATACAGAGAGATTCATAATATTACTGTAATGCACACCAAGGCAAAGCAAGGATATTATTGTGTATTGTAATATTTATTTCACCCTGGGGTATATTTTCAAGTCCTGTATGCCTTAACATAAATCAGCTTGTTTTCCTCTTCCCCATGGTTAGACTCAAGAGTATTACTCTTTGTCTTAAAAATGGTACCCTTCCAGAAATTATTCTCTAATGAGGCAGGAGAAAAATGCCTTTGAATATACCCAAATAAAACAAAGATGTTCTGGAACACGGAAATATATTTTAAAATGAGAAAATAAACAATAGTGTGTATACATAGTGACACCCATCAGTGTCATATGAGATAGATAAATACATAAATCAGTTGATCATTCAGAAAAGAAAACATTCTAAGTATATAGGCAGCTCTACATTGTGGCGATAACAGAGACAGGAAATTGTAGACAGAGAGTTATTTTGCATACTGTTCATCCAAAATGATCTGAACTTTCCAAAACACTTCTTTTATCCTCTCTGTTGCTCTCTGAACCCTTGGATACCAAGCTAGAAAATATCTTATTTTACAGTTCTTTGTTGTATACATTCAGAGTTAAGTTTTTCACCTATTCAGAATGTGATATTAATGGAAATAAGGGAAAAAACAGCCTGAATGATTCGACCAACTGGGTGGATCCTTTTACATCTAAAGAGCTGGTGCAAAGTTAGGTGAGAAGAGGTATCAAGACATTTTACTATTGGATATTGTAACCTGGCCAGTGAAAGGGGTTGCACCTATTATTATGCAGACTATTCAGTATAGGGAGTGGAATGGAGAAAGAAGATTCTTCTACCATACCTGTTTATTAATTAACAGGATTGTGTAGGAAATGTGAGCAGCACTCCAGGTTGTCTTGTTCCATCACAATTTTTCTCTTCCTTTTTTAGGTGAAATCTTCAGGCCTCTGTTTCATGCATCAGGTGAGGCAAGCTAAATGTAATGGTTCCTTCAGGCCTTGAATCTATGGGGCAAGTTTCAAAGTCATAAATGGAAATGAGGCACTCAACCCCTTTTGACAGTGAAGGAGAACAGGGCACCTCTCTCCCCATTGTGTCTTTGAAAATTTCCTGCTATATTCTGTGAAGATTTTTCTATCACCAGCTAATTTCCATAACCCTCAGCAATGAAATGCAGAGACCCTCTGGGTGAATGAACTGTGTAAGCAATTTTTTCAACTTTATTTTCAAGCTCCCATGATGGATCCATTAGTTACTTCCTGATGCTTGGTTTATTTACACAGAGATCAAACACAGGCATTATTGCAAAAAGAGAAAGGGGTTGGGAGGAGGGAGGGAGAGAGAATCCAGAGATAATCGAGACAAAAGCATCATGATGAAAGAGCCAAGCTCTTTGGAAACATGAGCTCTAATTTAGCCTCAACAAATCCTTTTGTCTTATCTGGGAAGGCATATATCCATGCATACACACTCATATGCACACTTAGACACATATACAGAACGATACTTATTAAAGTGCTTTATACAACTGATGCAATCAGTCACACAGCAAAAACTGTCAAAGTCAATATTTTCAAGACTTCTCCAGGGAATTCAGGCTGTGCAAGAGATGTATGTTTTTCATTAGGGTTTACACCAGCATTTGGTGTAATTAATCCTAATGTTTCAATCTGCACATAATAAGCTTATTCAGAAGAATAAAGTATTGTAAAGTAGTGGAAAGAAAATCCCCAACAGACGCCGTTGTTCATTATACATGAAGGATGGATATATGATTTTTTTCCAGTCTTCGGTTTTACTTTCTTTTGCATAGTTCTATTCCCACAATTTTAATATCTAAGGAAGATCCAAAGGAGTCAAAGATCTGACTGTGTTACAACATGTACAAAAGCATAGCCTGAGACACTCCCCTTTCAAGGAACTGCAATGTACACAGGTAAGAGGTTCAGAAATACAGGTGGCTGGGTTACTAACACCAGGCCAATGTAGAGGTCTCAGAAGGAGTTAAAAAGGGAAACTAGGATACACTCTGTCTTTCAGATGTCTGCTCTTTGGTCTCCACAGCCAGTACAGGCATGACTTCTTTAAGCATATTTGTTGAGGTGTTTCGTAGTTCTGTAGCCAGTGTGAATCACAAAACCCTTCTGGGATGGAGTTCATAGTGTAGAGACATTACTGTGAGCTGTAGGTTGCTGTGCCTGTGCTGCTACTCATACCTGAGCTAGCTGGGTTGAAGATAACCCAGTCACACCGTTTTAGAAACAATTTCTCTTCAGACTGAAGGGTTGATATAGTCTATCAGCCTTACAGGACATTTCCTCTCCAGCAACACAACCCTGAAGTTTTAGCTGAAAAGCTAAACTATACAAAACCTTGCAAATCTAGAATCTGACATCGAGTTCTTAACTGCTGATACTTCAAAACATTCATAGAGAGGAGAGAAAATAATCAGTCACCTGATAAATACTGCAATGTACAAGTTAATGCAGGTATGACTTCAATGACAGTCCCAGCACCTTCACTTCATTCTTGCAAACATTCCCACTGACTAGAGGCTTCTGTTGCCTTTTCTTCAGTTTTCCATTCAAAGGCAGAACAGGGAGGTTTCCTGCTGTCTACATGCCCATTCTAATTGAATGAGGATCTGAACATTTGCTGCTCCTTATATAGGGCAAGGTATATTTCCAAGTACACATGTGGAACGGGAAAACAAAATATGGATAAGAAAGACATTAGAAAGACAACATTTTACCTCTTTTTTTTCAGATCTCAACAGCAATAATTTAACTGTTCATGGATTTGATCATAAGTAAGATGAAGGCTTATACCCGAGACATTTATTATTTATTGGCAAGAACCAAAGGTGTATTTTCTCACAAAATTTTTAGGGAAAAAAAAAGGTAGAAAATTATAACCAACTTTTTAACTGTTGGTGTCTCTTAAGCTAAGAAATATTTTTTTCTATTGAACTTCGCTAATTAACAACAAAAATAAAATGTAATAATATTTTCTGTTGTTGTTGTTGGAATTGTGAATCACCCTGATGGATCAAAACCATTCTTTCCAGAGGAAAAAAAAAAATCAAACAAACAAAAAACCTAGCAAAATCCCCAACACCACAAGAAAAAAGGGAGGAAAAAAAAATAATAAAGAAAGAGTACCTTGTTCTTTTCTTGGCCTCTGTGTTAATTAGGGTCACTTTCGTCATCTCTACAAGCAGTTTTCTTGTTTGAGCTTTTTGGTTTTTGTTGAATTTTCTTTTTCTTTTCTTTCTATTCTCTCATATGAAAGAGACTGTAGTATAGCTTCAACCAATCCCCAAAGGTCTTTACAGATAATTTCCAGTTGCATTACTGATTTATTTTTGCTTTGACCAGATGGCTCCAAGTTCATGTGACTGTAAGGGAGTGCTTTTGATTACCCTATTTATCTCTCCCAGTGCTCAATTTAAGGGTCAAACCTTGTGTAACACATTTGCCAGATAAACTATTCAGTGCTTCTGCCTTTTGGACACCATACTTCTGACATATGCTCTGTGCTTCATTAAACACAAAAGTTATTAGATTTAATAAATGTTTTTACAAACTCTGTTTGCAACAAAAGATCTAAGTTTTCAAATTTATTTATTTTATTCACATGTGGCTAGTGGATTGCTTTGACTTTATCACCTGGAAAAATGGGTGAAACTGAAAGGCAGCATCCTGAATGAGACAGAGGAGGGGAAAGCAGAGAGACAGACGCTGGGATGTTTTTTTGTTCTTCTTTTTTTTTTTTTCTTTTTTTTTCTTTTTTTTTTTCCCCCTTGATATAGGTTATAAATGAAAAGCCGAGCAGAATGTTTTTAATGAAACCAATAAAAATGCAAAGGAAGATTTAATGTTTAAAGTAACGATAAATCAAAAGTGACAACTGAAATGCAATATTGCACCATGAGATTGAGGAAATAAATTCATCCATAGGGCAGATGTGCCTGCTGTAAAAAAAAAAAAAAAAAAAAGACAAGAAGAGAGTGATAAGGGAAAAAAAAGACAAAAAGAAAAAAAAATTTTTTAAAGTTTTCATCATTACTGCAACAAAGTTAATCTTATGAAATCAAAATAAAGTATAAGTGCAGTACTGTAAGTTGAATGGAAATGGCTCTGACACATCCCTGTGGAAACACACACAGATGTGTATTCATATGTAAGTGTACACATATGTATATATTGGAATAAAAATCTGAAGAAGGTTAAGTCCAAAAAATTTAAGAATAAAAAGACTCATAAACATATTCATAACTTATTTCTAGTATTTTTATGGATAGTAGCATGAATAATTACACAAGACAAATAGTGGTTCTGTCCCACTACCTCAGCTGAAACCTTCAAAATGAGAATTAATTACTTGGAGGAAAGACTGTCTTGTAATAGCATTGCCTGGGACTAGGACCCCTGTGATCTGAATCCCAGCTCTGTCATAATCATGCTGTGTGACCTTGCAGGATCTGCTCTGGCCCAGATTTTTTGTAGCTAAATTTAGGC